>NC_057801.1:686758772-687081766 GCF_018294505.1 Triticum aestivum | reverse complement strand
CTTGCTTTCCTTTATTAGAAAAAGAAAGAAGAGAAAATAGAGATATGGTGCCTTCCAGCTTGTTATTGCTTACCGGGGGTTGCGCTGCACAAAGTGTCAGATAATGCATGCAAATATAGAGTAAAAAGCATGAAATTGACAAGATGTGCGGAGCACATGAGCTTTACTTATGCGCGGAATCTGCGCCCGGCTTTGTACAAAGGATTACATGCAACATCGGCAAGACTTGTACAAAAGGTGGTTGCCGGAACGGGTTCCGGCAACCGCGCCCTACGGGTAAAACTTACGAAGATGCTCAATGTTCCAGGAGTTGCTCACCGGAGTGCCATCTTCGGTCTCAAGGCGGACAGCGCCAGGCCTAGTTACTCGTTTCACCCGGTAAGGGCCTTCCCACTTCGGCGTCAACTTGTTGGAATTCTTGGCGGACTGAACGCGCCGAAGAACAAGGTCGCCTTCCTCGAAGCTTCTGGCTTTAACTTTGCGGCTATGGTAGCAGCGCAAAGCTTGCTGGTATCGAGCAGCTCGTACAGCAGCCTGAAGACGATCCTCCTCAAGGAGCAGCGCGTCATCTTGTCGCAGCTGCTCTTGCTCAAGCTCATCATAAGCGAGCACTCGAGGTGACCCGTATACGAGTTCCGTGGGGAGAACTGCCTCTGCTCCATAGACTAGAGCAAAAGGTGTCTGGCCAGTGGCTCGATTTGGCGTCATCCTGATCGACCAAAGAACCACCGGCAGCTCCTCGATCCAGTTTCTTCCGCACTTGCGCAGCCTGTCGAAAGTTTTGGTCTTGAGCCCGCGCAGCACTTCAGCATTTGCCCTCTCCGCTTGACCGTTGCTTCTCAGATGAGCAACAGAAGCGAAGCAGACCTTGGCGCCAAGATCTTGGACGTACTGCATGAAGGTGCGGCTCGTAAATTGCGTGCCGTTGTCGGTGATGATCCTGTTAGGGATCCCGAAACGGCAAACAATCGACCTGAAGAACTTGACTGCTGACTGTGTTGTCACCTTCCTCACTGGTTCCACCTCTGGCCACTTTGTGAACTTGTCGATTGCTACGTACAAGTACTCAAAGCCCCCGACAGCTCGGGGGAAGGGGCCGAGGATATCGAGCCCCCAGACCAAAAATGGCCAGGATAAAGGGATCGTCTGGAGAGCTTGAGCTGGTTGGTGTATCTGCTTGGAATGGAACTGGCACGCTTCACACTTGGTTACTTGTGTAGTTGCATCCTGGAGGGCTGTCGGCCAAAAGAAACCTTGCCGGAAAGCTTTGCCGGCAAGTGCTCTTGCGCCAATGTGGTGAACACATATGCCTCCATGTATCTCTGCCAACAGCTTTTGTCCATCTTCCCGGTGAATACACTTTAATTTCACACCGTTGAGTCTTCTTCTGTACAGTGTGTTGTCGACAAACTGGTACATACTTGACTGCCGGGCTACTTTTTCCGCTTCTTCTTGTTCTTCGGGAAGTTCTCCTGTCTGAAGGAAATGGACAATCTGCTGTGCCCATGCTGGAGCTTGCGGCTCGACAACAGGGACTAAAGGCACATCTGCTGCTGCGGGAACATCCGCTTCTACGGCAAGAACCTGTGGGTCTGCCGGAGCTTGATGTTCCCCGGCAAGCTTGCCGGAGCAAAACTTGTCGGGAGCGTTTGCTTCAACGGAACAAGCCCTAAGGCTTGCCGGAGCAGACTGCCCCTCAGCATCCTTGGTGTTGATCTTGGGGACCTTCTTGGCGGCGGCTTCGGGGAGCTCTGCCGGAAAGTAGTCACCAGAAATCAACTTCCTCTTCTTGCTCTGTCCAGTTGATGGCGTTACGGATGGTTGAGTTAGCTTGAGCACAAAGATCCCTGGTTCCACAGGTAACTTCAGTATGGCGCACTTTGACAGGCCGTCGGCAATGTCGTTCTGAGCTCTTGGAACATGTTCCATCTGCAGGCCGTCAAAGTGCTCTTCTAGCTTTCTCACTTCATCAACATAAGCTTCCATCAACGGACTCTGGTAATTCTTGTTCACTTGACAGACGACAAGCTGTGAGTCACCCCTGACAATGAGCTTCTTAATCCCATGGTCCGCTGCGATCCTGAGACCGGCAAGCAATCCTTCGTACTCTGCAGTATTGTTCGTTGCTTGGTCCTTGGGAAAGTGCATCTGGACTACGTACTTGGGATGCTCTCCGGTGGGTGCAACAAGTAGCACGCCAGCATCGGCGCCTTGCAGCGAGAAGGCACCATCAAAGTACATCAGCCACTCTTTGCTTGCTTCCTTGATGGGGATGCTCGTTTCTGGAATTTCTTCATCTGGTGTTGGCGTCCACTCTGCTATGAATTCTGCCAATGCTCTGCTTTGGATAGTTGAAGTGCTCTCAAACTTGGGGCCAAAGCTTGACAATTCTAATGCCCACTCGACAATCCTACCTGTTGCTTCTGGATTTTGCAGTATCCTCTTCAACGGAAAGCGAGTGACAATTGTGATCTCATGTGCTTGGAAGTAATGGCGCAGCTTTCTCGAGGCCATGAGAAGGCCGAAAAGCAATTTCTGCACATCAGAGTACCTTGACCTAGCCCCCTGCAGAAGGGAACTGACAAAGTAAACTGGGCGTTGCACCATTCTCTTCTGCATCTTCTCATGCTCCTGCGCAGATCCATCCTTGTCGGGACCAGAGCTTGCCGGTGAAGTCCCTTGCTTGTCGCTGGATGCACTTGCCGTGGTTGCCGGCTCATCATCCGCCTCCCTCTCCGCCACTAACGCAGCACTAACCACTTGATTGGTTGCCGCTATATATAGCAGCAACTTCTCTTGTGGCTTAGGTGCGACAAGTGTTGGAGTGGAGGACAGGTATCTCTTCAAGTCCTGCAGCGCAGCCTCCGCTTTCGGAGTCCATTTCATTGGACCTGCCTTTTTCAAAATTTTGAAAAATGGCAGGGCGCGCTCAGCAGACCTAGAGATAAACCTGCTGAGAGCAGCTACACAACCGGCAAGTCTTCGTACATCCTTGACGTGCTTCGGCGCTTCAATCTGCTCAATGGCCTTGATTTTGTCGGGATTGGCTTCAATTCCCCGTTGAGACACAAAGAACCCGAGAAGCTTGCCGGAGGGGACTCCAAACACGCACTTCTCGGGGTTAAGCTTGAGGTTGATCTTGCGCAGATTTGCAAAGGTTTCGTCTAAATCTTGAATCAGAGTTGCTTTGTCCTTGCTCTTGACCACTATGTCATCCATGTAGGCTTCCACATTTCTGTGCATTTGCGGTTCAAAAGCGTCATGGACTACCCTTGCAAATGTTGAACCAGCATTCTTCAAACCGAAAGGCATCCGTACGAAACAGTATGTGCCACATGGGGTAATGAATGTGGTCTTCTCCTTATCCTCTTCTGCCATGAAGATCTGATGATATCCTGAGTATGCATCAAGAAATGAAAGCAAGTCACATCCGGCCGTGGAGTCAACAATCTGGTCGATGCGCGGCAAGGGAAATGGGTCTTTGGGACAAGCTTTATTAACATCGGTAAAGTCAATACAAAGCCTCCATTTCCCGTTTGCCTTACGCACGACTACAGGATTGGCCAACCACGTAGGATGGAGCACTCCTCTGACAAGGCCTGCTGCTTCCAATTTCTTGATCTCTTCTGCAATGAATTCTTGGCGCTCCAATGCCTGTTTCCTGACTTTCTGCTTGACGGGCCGCGCATGAGGACAGACGGCAAGATGGTGCTTGATTACTTTCCTGCGAACACCGGGGATGTTAGACGGTTGCCATGCAAACACGTCGACGTTCGCCCGCAGGAAAGCAACGAGCGCGCTTTCCTATTTAGGGTCGAGAGTGGCACTGATGGTGAAGGTACCACCAGTGCCGTCCTCCTTGGCGGACACCTTCTTGGTCTCTGGTGGAGCTGCCATTGTCTTCTTACACTTGCCGGTGGAGCTCGATCGTGCGTCCTCGACGGTAGCGCAGCACTCCGAAGAGGTGCGCTTGCCGGAGTGGGCATCAGAGCTCTTGTCGGACTTGGTCTTCTTCTTCCCCCCGGGAGCTTCAGCGGCAAGTGAGTTGCGATCTGTTGCGGCTGCTGCTTCCCGGTTGATCTTGTCGGCACAGATAAGGGCATCCTTCTTGTCGCCATGGACAGAGATGACACTTATCGGGCCTGGCATCTTCAGTATGTTGTATGCATAATGAGAGGCTGCCATGAACTTGGCGAGTGCTGGACGGCCAAGTATCCCATTGTAAGGCAATGGAAAGTCAGCAACATCAAAAGTGACCCTCTCAGTCCTGAAGTTCAGCTCGCTGCCAAATGTTACCGGCAACATGATCTTTCCCTTCGACTTGCTCCCTCCCGGATTGATTCCTTGAAATGCGTCGGTCTCTTCGAGCTCGCCATCAGGGATCTGGAGTTTCTGGAGCACCGCGGAGGAGATCAGGTTCAAGCCGGCCCCGCCGTCAACTAGCATCTTAGTGACCTTGAGTTTGCGGATAGTTGGCGAAACCAACATCGGCAAGCACCCGACCGCAGTTATGCGATCTGGGTGGTCCTCAATATCAAAGATGATAGGCGTGCCGGACCATTTCAGAGGCTTGCGTGACTCGACGGGTGGTTCTGCCGCATTGACTTCCCGCACCCATTGCTTGAGCTGGCGGTGTGAAGTATGCAGAGAAGCACCACCGTCAACGCACAGGACCTCTGTGGCTTTCTGGAACTCCTGCTCATCGGTCTCATCTTCATCCATACCTTCATCACTGTCGTCGTCTTCATCCTTGTCGCGGTCGCGGGGAGGTCTGTCTCCTTGCCGCTGCTTGGCCTTGCCGCGGCGTCCTCCTCGGCCGGGACGTTTCCTGCTGGCTCCTCCAGCACCTTCCGGGGCTTTCTCCTTGTCGCGCCGCTTGTATTCAGCCTTTTGCTGCTCAACAAGCTGCTCGACCTTCTTGCAGCTCTGGAGGTCATGGCCCTTGGTGCGGTGGATCTTACAATACTGCTTGTTGGTGCTGTCCTGCTTGTCGGCGACCGCCACAGCTGCGGAAACCTCCTTGCCGGAGCTACCAGCTTCGGCTTTCTTGCCGGACTGCTCAACAACTAGCACATCTTTGCCTTTCTTCTTCCTGTTGTTCCGCCGCCGGTTCTTCCTTGCTGGGGCAGTTTCCTCACTATCAGATCCTCCTGCTCCTGTGTTCTCTCCGGGGAGTTTCCTCCCTTCCTCAGCACGTGCACACTTGTCGGCCAGGGCATATAGCTCACTGACATCTCTGATCTTGCACATCGCCATCTCCTCCCGCATCCTACGGTTCCGCACGTTCTGATGGAACGCGCTGATTACCACGACAGGGTGGACATCTGGGATGTTGTGCTGTACGCGGCTGAATCTTTGAATGTACTTGCGCAGGGGCTCTCCTTCCTTCTGGGCGAGCAGATGAAGATCGCTCTCTTGGCCATGAGGCTTGTGGCCGCCTGTAAAGGCGCCGACAAACTGCTGGCACAGATCAGCCCAGGAAGATATGGAGTTGTCCGGCAAGTGCATGAGCCAGGATCTGACATTGGGCTTGAGCACCAGCGGAAAGTAGTTGGCAAGGATCTTGTCGTCCCGCCCCCCAGCAGCTTGCACCGCGATGGCGTAGATGCTGAGGAACTCCGACGGATGCGTCTTGCCGTCGTACTTCTCTGGTACATCTGGTTTGAAATTCTTCGTGCTGGGCCACTGGACCTGCCGCAGCTCACGAGTGAACGCAGGGCAACCTACCGCGTACAGCAAGTCGCCTGGTTCCCCTGGCGCATGCATGTCAACAGAGGGCCCAGCGCGCTTGTCGGATTGACCTCGCGCTTCTCTTTGGCGCTTGATGCGAGTACGAGCATCTTCTTGCTGTCGTTCGTGAAGAACTTGGCGCTGATCGCGACGAGCTCGTGGATCCGATGACGTAGTGGAGTCGCTGTCAAGGTGGATCCGACGAGTCGGCGATCTTGGCCTTCGGGGTGGAGAGTGCATGGTGGTTGCACCCCCACCGGTTTCGTCGCCACCGGCTCGTGCCCGGCAGTCCTGCCGCGGCTGCGATGCAGTTGGCTGCCGCGAAGTGTCGCCGTTGGCGAAGCCGATGAGACTCTGAATGGTGGCCCTCCATTGGTCGATATTTTCTTCCGCTGGAGGGTAATCCAGGAGCAGCTGAGCTCGCGCCAAAGCTTCTGCTGGAGTGGTGGGCGGCAATGGCGAACGGTGCGAGGAGCGGGATATGCTCGGACTTCTGACTATGTTAGAAGGAGCAGCATCCCGTCCAGGCGACCGTGTCTCGCTCGTGCCAACACGTTGGCATGCATGCTGGTCTTGAGCACCCCGAGATCCACCGGCTCGATCTTGTCCCAACGATCGTATGGTACTGCGAATACCATGACGCTGTCGGTCCTGTGCCTCCTGAGATGGGCGCGGGACGTGTACGGACGCCGAGGTCTGTGCAGCCTTGTCCTTGGACCTGGCAGCATCGTGAGCTTCCTCGTCGACGTCCGTTCTTCCGCCGGCGTCTACTCCACCACCCGTTTGCTCCGGCGGTGGTGGAAGTGACGTGGACGGAGCAACTGCCGCCGAAGTCTTCTTCTTCGGTGGCATGTCGATGAAGAAAATGAAGATCTAGCTCGTGTGAATGCCGGATCAGGTTCACGCAATCTCGACGCCCCCTACCTGGCGCGCCAAAGATGTCGGGGAAACTGATCCACGAACACCTATGGGGCCGGCGGACCGAGCCCCTTTCGGTTCGGCGAGGGGCGGAGGTCGCACGAAGAGCGGATCGAGGCGCAGCACACGAGCAGTTTACCCAGCTTCGGAGCTCTCCGGAGAGATAATACTCCTACTGCTGCTTGTCTGATTGTATTGTGTTCTTGCTCGAGAGAGCTAAGTGTTTTTCTGGCATCCAAATGAGTCAAACCCCCTCTACGTTGTGCATGGGCCTCCTTTTATATGCTCAAGGGGTCACCGACAGGTGGCAACGCAGAGAAGGGTAAAAGCGTAAAAAGTGTTGCGGTTGGTACACCTACTTGCACAGTGTATCCTACCTAACCCTGGCGGCAGGGGACAAAGGCATTAAATGCCCGTCTGTGTCGCCCAAACAGTGCAGAAAGGGACCGCGCACCGCTGGCTGCACAGCCTCACGCCACGCACGCCTGGAAAGGCCCCCAGAGCGACACGTTGGCGGATGTGCTGGAGCGTGGGTACAGAGTGGTTACTTGCCGCGGCAAGCACCTTGCCGCGGCAAGCACCTTGCCGCGGTCGTCGTCTTGTCGCGCCCGGAAGCTTGTCGCCTACCAGGCCTCGAGATGCCTTGGTCGGTCTTCCCGGCAAGCTCCTCTTGTTGGGGCCTTGTTGCCTTGCCGGGACGCGTGGCGCGTCGCGGCAAGTTCCTTGGGATGCCTTGGTTGGCCTTCCCGGCAAGCTCCTCTTGCCGGGGCCTTGTCTCCTTGGCTTGAATACTTTGTTCTTGAATGGCTCCAAGGGAACCGTGGAGGACCTTGGCGGTCGCCCGGCAAGCCTTGCCGCGGGGTGCTGCAACTGCCCATGCACAAGTTCGGGATACTAGGGTACCCCTACTCTAGTACACCGACACCTTCTATACGGACCGTAGGATCCATCGGCCTTCTATAGGGCCTTAGGGATCAATGGGCCTTCTATGGGCCGTAGGGTCCATGGGCCTCATACGGGTCGTAGTATCCATGGGCCTCATACTGGCCGTAGGATCCATGGGCCTTCTACGGGGCGTATCATCATTTCGCCATTCATGGGTCGTACTATTCGTGGACCATAACGGGTCATTAATAGGCCGTATTTGATAACTCTATGAAAACAGACCAACGGGTTTTTTTGACATGAAAATGGCCCAACGTATTAACGGTCCACAAACGGGCCGATTGTAACGACGGGCTGAATTTGGCCCACAAGCAGAAAATGACAGTAACGGGCCGTATGTAACCGAATGCTGCAAATGAGCCCAAGAATCAATGGGCCCTAAGAAGGCCGAAAGATAACTTGGGCTAGAAACGGCCCAATGGAATAACGGGCCGTTAATGGGTATAAAGTGATACACTGTTCATTACGGGCCAGTTTCACCACGGCCGTTAATGGGCCAAGAGTTACAAAGGTCCTCATATGGGCCGAAAGAAGTCATGGGCCACACATGGGCCGGAAGTTAAAACGGGCTGAATCATATTGGACAGCCCAGATGACGCTACTGGGCCTAATTCAGATAGGGCGTAACGGGCCCTGGGTTAGCGGGCTGTAAATGGGCTATATGCGAACAGGCCGTTAACAGGCTTTCCGTGGGCCGGCCCACCACCTTTTGACCAAGTCAAACGGGCCGGCCTTTTCACAGGAATGGGCCTTTGTTGGGTCGTGCCACGTGTCGCTGTATCATAGGCGCCTTCGGTCCAATGAGCGGATGACATCTGTCCCAACGGTGAGCCGACACGTGTTTCCTCCAGCCAATGATGATTTTACACGTGGAAAATCCCCATTGGTCGGGGCTGTTAACGGGTTATCGGATCCAAAACCCGACCCGATAGCTTAACAGCGTTCCGTTACGGTGGATGCCACGTGTCGGTCACCCTTAACGAAAGCAGTTCTGTGACGCGCGATTTATCGTCATCGAAGTGGACACTTCCGTGATGATAATTTTGGTAATGTCATGGAACACTTCTACGACAACACAGGTATGACTATCTTGATTCTGTCATAAATTTGTCATGGATGTACATGCATGACAAAAAACACGACCTACTGTGACAAACACGTATCATCACGGAAGTGTTTTTTTGTAGTGCACTAGCTAGCCACCTTTATGCAACAAGTGCATGTCAGTCGGTGGAACCTGTCTCGCGTAAGCGTACATGTAAGGTCGGCCCGGGCCGCTTCATCCCACAATACCGCCGAAACAAGATAGGACTAGTAACGGTAAGCAAATTGAACAAACCAACGCCCAAAACTACTTGTGTTCTACTCATGCATAGAATCTACGCAATAGACCTAGCTCATGATGCCACTATAGGGGAACGTAGCAATAATTCAAAATTTTATACGCATCACCAAGACCAATCTATGGAGATTCTAACAACGAGAGAGGGAGGGGATGAGCATCTTCATACCTTTGAAGATCACTAAGCGGAAGCGTCACTAGAACGCGGATGAGGTAGTCGTACTCGTGGCGATTCAAATCGCGGAAGATTTGATCTAACACCGAACGGACGGCGCCTCCACGTTCAACACACGTACAGCCCGGGGACGTCTCCTCCTTCTTGATCCAGCAAGGGGAGAGGAGAAGTTGAGGGAGAGCTCCGGCAGCATGACAACGTGGTGGAGGAGCTTGTAGTTCTCCGGCAGGGCTTCGCCAAGCACTACGGAGGAGGAGGTGGAGTTGGAGAGGGGGAGGGCTGCACCAGGGGAAAGGTATGGCATCCCTCCCACCCCCCCACTATTTATAGGGGGAAGGGGAGAGGGGGTCGGCCCCCTTAGATCTCATCTAGGGGGGCAAGGGGGGAGCTTGCCCCCCAAGTTGGTGGGAGGCGCCCCCACCCCCTAGGGTTTTCAACCCTAGGCGCCTTGGGCCCTTGGGGGGCACAGTTCCCACCCTTGTTCAGCCCATTTAGTCCCCCGTGGCAGGTGGACCCACCCAGTGGACCCCCGGACACCTTTCGGTGGTCCCGGTACAATATCGGTAACCCCCAAAATTATTCCGGTGACTAAAACTGGACTTCCCATATATAAATCTTTGCCTCCAAACCATTCCAGAACTCCTCGTGACGTCCAGGATCTCATCCGGGGCTCCGAACAGCATTCGGTAACCGCATACTAATTCCCATAACAACTCTAGCGTCACCGAACCTTAAGTGTGTAGGCCCTACGGGTTCGGGAATCATGTAGACATGACCAAGACAGCTCTCCGGCAATAACCAACAGCGGGATCTGGATATCCATGTTGGCTCCCACATGTTCCACGATGATCTCGTCGGATGAACCACAATGTCAGGGATTCAATCAATCCCGTATACAATTCCCTTTGTCAATCGGTATGTTACTTGCCCGAGATTCGATCGACGGTATCCCAATACCTCATTCAATCTCGTTACCGGCAAGTCACTTTACTCATTCCGTAATGCATGATCCCGTGACTGGCTACTTAGTCACATTGAGCTATTATGATGATGCATTACCGATTGGGCACAGAGATACCTCTCCGTCATATGGAGTGACAAATCCCAGTCTCGATTCGTGCCAAACCAACAGACACTTTCGGAGATACTTGTAGTGTACCTTTGTAGCCACCCAGTTACATTGTGACGTTTGTTACACCCAAGGCATTCCTACGGTATCCGGGAGTTGCACAATCTCATGGTCTAAGGAAATGACACTTGACATTAGAAAAGCTTTTAGCAAACGAACTACATGATCTTGTGCTATGCTTAGGATTGGGTCTTGTCCATCACATCATTCTCCTAATGACGTGATCCTGTTATCAATGACATCCAATGTCCATGGTCAGGAAACCATGACCATCTATTGCTCAACGAGCTAGTCAACTAGAGGCTCACTAGGGATATGTTGTGGTCTATGTATTCACACATGTATTACGGTTTCCAGTCAATACAATTATAGCATGAACAATAGACAATTATCATGAACAAGGAAATATAATAATAAACATTTTATTATTGCCTCTAGGGCATATTTCCAACAGGCTGCCACCACCCCGGCGCTCTAGTCGGTGCCCTGCCTTCAATGCCAACAATGGGTGGAAGACCTTGTTAAGTCACTTCAAGGGCATCTGCCTCTAATGCCTCAGCCCCCTCTGTATTTCTCCTTTAGTGGTTTTGGTGATTGATGACAATGCGTGTGCACTAAGCATTTCAGATGATCTATCATATGGAACAAGAAGATTCATGCCCTTCAAAGATGAAGAGTTGATGACCCACAAGTATAGGGGATCTATCATAGTCTTTTCGATAAGTAAGAGTGTCGAACCCAACGAGGAGCAGAAGGAAATGATAAGCGGTTTTCAGTAAGGTTTTCTCTGCAAGCACTGAAATAGTAGCTGGCAGATAGTTTTGTGATAAGATAAATAGTAACGAGCAAAAAGTAAATAAAGTAAATAAAGTGCAGCAAGGTTGCCCAATCCATTATGTAGCAAAGGATAAGCCTGGACAAATTCTAATAATGAAGAAGGAGCTCCCGAGGACACATTGGGAATTATCGTCAAGCTAGTTTTCATCACGTTCGTAAGATCCGCGTTCGGTACTTTGATAATTTGATATGTGGGTGGACCGGCACTTGGGTACTTCCCTAACATGGACAAGCATCCCACTTATGATTAACCCCTATTGCAAGTGTCCGCAACTACAAAAAGGAGTATTAAGGTAAACCTAACCACAACATTAAACATATGGGTCCATATCAACCCTAACGAAGCAACGCATAAACTAGGGTTTAAGCTTCTGTCACTCTAGCAACCCATCATCTACTTATTACTTCCCCATGCCTTCCTCTAGGTCCAAATAATGGTGAAGTGTCATGTAGTCGATGTTCACATAACACCACTAGAGGAAAAGACAGCATACATCTCATCAAAATATCAAACGAATACCAAATTCACATGACTACTAATAGCAAGACTTCACCCATGTCCTTGGGAACAAATGTAACTACTCACAAAGCATATTCATGTTCATAATCAGAGGAGTAATAATATGCATAAAGGATCTGAACATATGATCTTCCACCAAGTAAACCAAATAGCATCAACTACAAGGAGTAATCAACACTACTAGCAACCCACATGTACCAATTTGTGGTTTTGATACAAGATTGGATACAAGAGATGAACTAGGGTTTTGAGAGGAGATGGTGTTGGTGAAGATGTTCATGGAGATTGACCCCCTCCCGATGAGAGGATCGTTGGTGATGACGTTGGTGATGATTTCCCCCTCCCGGAGGGAAGTGTCCCCGGCAAAACAGCTCCGCCAGAGCCCTAGATTGATTCCGCCAAGGTTCCGCCTCGTGGCGGCGGAGTTTTGTCCCGTAAGCTTGCCCATGATTTTTTTCCAGGGGAAAAGTGATGATATAGCAGAAGATGGACGTCGGAGGCCCACCAGGGGGCCAAGGAGATAGGGGGTCGCGCCCTACAGGGGCGGCGCGCCCTCCTGTCTCCTGGACAGGGTGTGGGCCCCCTGGCCTATTTCTTTCGCTCATAAATTCTTATTAAATCCAAAAAGTTGTTTCGTGGAGTTTCCAGAGTTTTGGAGTTGTGCAGAATAGGTTTCCAACGTTTGCTCCTTTTCCAGCCAGAATTCCAGCTGCCGGCATTCCCCCTCTTCATGGTAAACCTTGTAAAATAAGAGAGAATAGCCATAAGTATTGAGATATAATGTGTAATAACAGCCCATAATGCAATAAATATTGATATAAAAGCATGATGCAAAATGGACGTATCAACTCCCCAAGATTAGACCTTGCTTGTCCTCAGGCGGAAGCCGAAATCGAAAAATATGTCCACATGTTTAGAGATAGAGGTGTCGATAAAAACAAAATACAGACATGAGGGCATCATGATCATTCTAATAACAGCAACATATATAGACTTTGTCATATGATTTCCTATGCTCAAGTAATAAGCGATTCACAATGTCAAGTATGGTTCAAAAACTTCATTGAGAACTAACAAACTATAATCTCAGTCATTGAAGCAATTGCAATTTATCGTAACATCAGAAAGAGTCAATAATAGAGTATTTCAACAAGCTCACATACTCAACTATCTCGTAGTCTCCCATAATTGCTAACACTCACGCAATACTTGTGGTTATAGAGTTTCAGTCGAACATTGAGAAAGATAGGGGCTTATTGTGTTGCCTCCCAATGTATTCACCTTTAGGTGATGTCAACAATAATAGCCTATGCCAACTTACATCCAATTGGATATATGTATCATGATCTTTTAAACACGAGGAGCTTGCCAAAGGATAAAATGAAAAAGGGAAAGGTGAGGATCACCTTGACTCAAGCATAAAGTAAAAACATAAAGTAAAAGATAGGCCCTTCGCAGAGGGAAGCAGAGGTTGTCATGCGCGTTTAGGGTTGATGCATAAAGTCTTAGTGCAAAATAACGTCACTTTATATTGCCCCTTGTATGTGGACCTTTATTATGTAGTCTGTCACTTTTATTTCTTCCACAACAAGTTCATACAAAGTTTATTTTCTCTGCACTAATAAGTCATACATATTTAGAGAGCAATTTTTATTGCTTGCACCGATGACAACTTACTTGAAGGATCTTACTCAATCCATAGGTAGGTATGGTGGACTCTCATGGCAAAACTGGGTTTAAGGATATTTGGAAGCACAAGTAGTATCTCTACTTGGTGCAAGGAATTTGGCTAGCATGAGGGGGAAAGGCAAGCTCAACATGCTTGGAAGGTCAATGACAATATACTTTAACTGAGATGTCGGAAAACATAAACCATTACGTTGTCTTCCTTGTCCAACGTCAACTCTTTTAGCATGTCATACCTAATGAGTGCTCCCAATTATAAAAAGATGTCCAAGATAATATATTTATATGTGAACCCCTCTTTCTTTATCACTTCCTACTAATTGCAACGATGACCAAGGCTACATTCATCAACTCTCAACAATTTTTTATGCCTCATACTTTCTATGTGTGAAGTTATCACTATCCATAAGATCAATACAAACTCTTTTGTTCTTTCTACTTTCTCAAGATCATAGTAATGAAGCAAAGCCCTTGACTCAACACTAATCTTTATTATAGATAGCACACGGACTCGATTACATAAAGAGATCACGAAGCAACACTCAAAACTACTTGATATCAAAACTTCAAACTACTAGATCCAGACACTACTAAAAGGATCGAACTAAATAAAGCGGTAAAAATAGGAGTGTGATGGTGATATGATACCGGGGCACCTCCACCAAGCTTGGCAGTTGCCAAGGGGAGTGCCCATACCCATGTGATTATTTTTTCGGTGTTGATGGAGGTGGTGATGATGTAGGCTTGTCGTCCGTCTTCCAAGGCATAGGCTCTCCATCATAAAAGGATGATCGAGTCTCCGGGATCCTTAAATCTGTAGCCAAACTCATTCGCTTGAATCTATATTCATACTCACAGTTCTGGTTTTGCAAGTCATAAATCTGGGCTTGGAGGTGCTCGATTTTCTCTTGAAGCTTGAAGATGGTCTCCCCAATGACTTTGGCATCCATCTTGTGGTTGTTGGTGAACTCCGTGATCATCATCTGGTTGGAGTTGAGTCCACGCTCCACCATCCCTTGACACTTGAAAACTTCTTGCTCCATGGCTTCGAGCTTTGTCTTCGTGCTCCCGGTACGCCTTGGTCCCTCCACATCGCAGATGTGCAGCACCCCCTCATGCATCTCAATGGTTTGAGGGTGATGCAGCACCTCCGCGAGATAGGGGTTGATAACCCTCTCGAAAAACTTGTCCTTGGGAGCGCTTGGAGACGACATGATGCTCTAGATCTGAAACAGAAACAACTTGAAATGAAAACAGAGGATATTTGCATGATACGGTGGTCAAAACCTTCGGGAGTATAAATAATGAATTTTTACCGAACAAAATATGTAACATACAAGAAAACGGAGTCCGGGAGGCACACGAGGTACCCACGAGACAGGGGGCGCGCCCTACAGGGGGGCGCGGCCTCGTCTGTCATGGGAGCCTCGTGTCCCTTTCGGACTACTTCTTTCTTCCTAAAATTCTTAAATAATCCAAAACTGATAAAAAATGCCAATAGAATTGTTTTGGAGTCGGTTTACTTACCGTACCACGTACCTATGCCTTTTTGGAGTCTGGAACATTCTGGAAAGTGTCTCTTATGTATTCCTCAGGGGTTATGGTTTCAATAATATTAGTTTCAACATTGATAGGATTACCTGAAATATAATGTTTAATTCTTTGACCGTTTACCACCCTCGGATTTGTGCCTTCGAAGTTGTTGATTTTTATAGCACCAGAACGATAGGCCTCCTCGATAACGTAGGGACCTTCCCATTTTGAGACAAGTTTTCCTACAAAAAATCTTAAACGAAAGTTGAATAATAACACATAATCTCCCACATTAAACTCACACTTTTGTATCCTCTTATCATGCCAGCGTTTGACTTTTTCTTTGAAAAGCTTGGCATTCTCATATGCTTGGGGTTCTCCATTCATCAAGTGAGCTAATATCAAATAATCTTTTCTCACCGGCAAGTTTGAAGTCATAATTGAGCTCTTTAATAGCCCAATATGCCTTATGTTCAAGTTCAAGAGGTAAACGACATGCTTTTCCATAAACCATCTTATAAGGAGACATACCCATAGGATTTTTGTATGCAGTTCTATAGGCCCATAATGCATCATCAAGTTTTTTGGACCAATTCTTTCTAGATCTATTCACAATCTTTTGCAAAATTAATTTGAGCTCTCTATTGCTCAACTCTACTTGACCACTAGACTGCGGGTGATAAGGAGTGTGATTCTATGATTGACATCATACTTAGCAAGCATCTTACGAAAAGCACCATGAATAAAGTGTGAACCACCATCAGTCATAAGATATCTAGGGACTCCAAACCTCGAAAAATAACTTCTTTAAGCATTTTAATAGAAGTGTTATGATCAGCACTACTAGTGGAATAGCTTCTACCCACTTAGTAACGTAATCAACAGCAACTAAAATATGTGTATAACCATTGGAGGCAGGAAAAGTCCCATATAATCAAAGCCCCAAACATCAAACGGTTCAATAACAAGAGAATAATTCATAGGCATTTCTTGACGTCTACTAATGTTACCTATTCTTTGACATTCATCACAAGATAAGACAAACTTATGAGCATCTTTGAAGAGAGTAGGCCAATAAAACCAGATTGTAGTACCTTGTGTGCAGTTCTATCTCCAGCGTGGTGTCCTCCATAGGTTTCAGAGTGACACTTGCGTAGGATTTGTTCCTGTTCATGCTCAGGCACACAACGTCTAATAATACCATCTACTCCTTCTTTATAAAGGTGTGGATCATCCCAGAAGTAATGTCTTAAATCATAAAAGAACTTTTTCTTTTGCTGGTATGTGAAACTAGGCGGTATATATTTAGCAACAATGTAATTAGCATAATCAGCATACCAAGGAGCAGTACAAGAATCATTGACAACCGCTAATTGTTCATCAGGAAAACTATCATTAATAGGCAGTGGGTCATCAAGAACATTCTCTAGCCTAGACAAGTTGTCTGCAACGGGTTCTCAGCTCCCTTTCTATCAATAATATGCAAGTCAAATTCTTGGATCAAGAGAACCCATCTAATGAGTCTAGGCTTAGCATCTTTCTTTTCCATAAGATATCTAATAGCAGCATGATCAGTGTGAATAGTAACCTTGGAATCAACAATATAAGGTCTAAACTTATCACATGCAAACACAACTGCTAAGAACTCTTTTTCAGTAGTAGCATAATTTCTCTGGGCAGTATCAAGAGTCTTACTAGCATACTGGATAACATTCAATTTCTTATCGACTCTTTGCCCTAAAACAACACCTACAACATAATCACTAGCATCGCACATAATTTCAAAAGGTAAATTCCAATCAGGTGGCTGAACAATAGGTGCAGTGATCAAGGCTTTCTTAAGTGTTTCAAATGCTTCTACACAATCATCATCAAAGACAAAAGGAATATCTTTTTGCAATAAATTAGTCAGAGGCCTAGAGATTTTAGAAAAGTCCTTAATGAACCTCCTATAAAAGTCAGCATGACCAAGGAAACTTCTTATACCTTTTATGTCCTTGGGACATGGCATCTTTTCAATAGCATCAACTTTGGCTTTATCAACTTCAATACCTCTCTCAGAGATCTTGTGCCCCAAGACAATGCCTTCATTAACCATAAAGTGACACTTTTCCCAATTCAGGACGAGACTAGTGTCTTCGCATCTCTGCAAAACTCGATCAAGGTTGCTCAAACAATCATCAAAAGAGGATACATAGACGGAGAAGTCATCCATGAATACCTCACAAATCTTTTCACAAAAATCAGAAAATATAGCCATCATGCATCTTTGAAAGGTAGCAGGTGCATTACATAAACCAAAAGGCATACGTCTATAAGAAAAAGTACCAAAAGGGCAAGTAAAAGTAGTTTTAGATTGATCCTTCGCGGACACAGGTATTTGAGAGAAACCAGAATAACCATCTAGAAAGCAAAAATGTGTGTGTTTGGATAGCCTCTCTAGCATTTGATCAATAAAAGGTAAAGGGTAATGATCTTTCTTAGTGGCTTTATTTAACTTACGGAAATCAATTACCATCCTATAACCTGTAATAATTCTTTGCGGGATCAATTCATCTTTATCATTTGGAACAACGGTAATACCTCCCTTTTTAGGGACACAATGGACAGGGCTTACCCATTCACTATCAGCAACAAGATAAATAATACATGCCTCAAGGAGCTTTAGAATCTCCTTTCCTACCACTTCCTTCATTTTGGGATTTAATCGTCTTTGAGGATCTCTAACTGGTTTGGCATCTTTCTCCACTGAAATTTTGTGTTGACATAATGTGGGACTAATGCCCTTAAGAGCATCCAGAGTATATCCAATAGCAGCCCGGTGTTGCTTCAGAGTTTTCAATAATCTTTCTTCTTCTTTCTCTGAAAGGTTAGCACTAATAATAACAGGATATATTTCTTTTTCATCAAGATAAGCATACTTAAGATTATCAGGTAATCGTTTGAGTTCAAAAACGGGATCACCCTTGGGTGGAGGGGGATCCCCAAGAATTTCAATGGGAAGGATATGTTTCAGCATAGGTTCCTATTTAAGGAACACTTCATCTATTTCTTCCCTTTCCTTCATAAACATATCGTTTTCATGGTCTAGCAAATATTGTTCTAACGGATCAGTTGGAGGAACAGCAATGGAAGCAAGACAGATAATTTCATCCTTACTAGATGGTTCCCTTTCACGAGGTTGTCTACTAAACTTGGCAAAACTAAACTCATGAGACATACCATCTATGCCAACAGTGACAATATTCCTTTCACAATTAATCTTAGCACTAGCCGTATTCAAGAATGGTCTACCAAAAATAATGGGACAAAAATCATCTTGTGGGGAGGCAAGTACAAGAAAATCAGCAGGGTATTTAACCTTCCCGCACAAAACTTCAACATCTCTAACAATCCCAATAGGTTTAATGGTATCCCTATTAGCAAGCTTAATAGTAACATCAATGTCTTCTAATTCAACAGGTGCAATATCGTGCATAATTTCTTTATAAAGATCATAAGGTATCGCACTAGCACTAGCACCCAGATCACATAAGCCATGATAACAATGATCTCCTATTTTAACAGAAATAACAGGCGTGCCTACAACAGGTCTACGTGTCTTAGTATCGGGTCTAGCAATATTAGCAGTCTCACCCAAGAAAGAGATAACATGCCCATCTAAGTCCTCATCCAAGAGATCTTTAATCATAGCAATACCAGGTTCAACATTAATTTGCTCAGGAGGTGTATAGGTCCTAGTATTACTCTTACGAACAACAGTCAAAGCTTTAGCATGATCTTTTATCCTAACAGGAAAAGGAGGTTTTTCGACATAAGCAGTAGGAATAATAGGATCACTATATGTAATAGTCTTCTCTTCGACTGTAATAGGTGCAACTACTTTCACTTCAACAGGAGGATTATATTTGAACCACTTCTCTTTAGGGAGATCAACGTGAGTAGCAAAAGTTTCACAAAAAGTAGCTACTATCTCAGAGTCAAGTCCATACTTAGAGCTAAATCGACGGAAAGCATCGGTATCCATCAAAGATTTAACACAATCGAACTTAGGTGTCATACCCGACTCCTTACCATCGTTGGAACCCCAATCTTCAGAGTTGTGTTTAATTCTTTCCAATAAGTCCCATTTGAAATCAATAGTCTTCAGCATATAGGAACCAGCGCGGGAAGTATCAAGCAAGTTGCGATTATCAAGAGAAAGCCGAGCATAAAAATTCTGAATAATCATTTCCCGAGAGAGCTCTTGATTGGGGCATGAATATAACATTGACTTAAGCCTCCCCTAAGCTTGAGCAATGCTTTCTCCTTCACGAGGCCAGAAATTATATATGTAATTACGATCACGATGAACAAGATGCATAGGATAGAACTTCTGGTGAAATTCCAACTTCAATCGCTTATAATCCCAAAATCTCATATCATCACATAGCATATACCATGTCATTGCATATCCCTTCAAAGATAAAGGGAAGACCTTCCTTTGGACAACATCATCGGGAATGCCTGCAAGCTTAAATAATCCACAAACTTCATCCACAGAGATAAGGTGTAAATCGGGATGCAATGTCCCATCTCCTGCAAAAGGATTAGCTAGCAGTTTTTCTACCATACCCGAAGGAATCTCAAAGTGGATATTTTCATAAAGTTCAGTAGGTTGAGGAGCATCTCTTTGCTCTTCTGGTTGGGGTGAAGATACCCCAAACAAGCCCCTCAAAGGATTAGTTTCCATAGTGACAAGTAACAGAAAATTTCAGCACACTATATAAATGTTTCCTTACCAAGTTCCACACACCAAAAGCGCTACACTCCCCGGCAACGGCGCCAGAAAAGAGTCTTGATGACTGATAACCCACAAGTGTAGGGGATCACAACAACTTTCGAGGGTGAAGTACAACCCAAATTTATTGATTTGACACAAGGGGAGCCAAAGAATATTCTTGAGTATTAGCAGTTGAGTTGTCAATTCAACCACACCTGGATAACTTAGTATCTGTAGCAAAGTGTTTAGTAGCAAAAGTGGTATGATAGTAATGGTAACAGTAGCAACAGAAAAGGTAAATGTTTTTGGGTTTTTGTAGTAGTTGTAACAATAGCAACGGAAAAGTAAATAAGCGAAGAACAATATGTGAAAAGCTCGTAGGCAATGGATCAGTGATGGATAATTATGCCGGATGCGATTCCTCATGCAATAGTTATAGCATAGGGTGATATAGAACTAGCTCCAATTCATCAATGTAATGTAGGCATGTATTCCATAAATAGTCATACGTGCTTATGGAAAAGAACTTGCATGACATCTTTTGTCCTACCCTCCCGTGTTCAGCGGGGTCCTAGCGGAAACTAAGGGATATTAAGGCCTCCTTTTAATAGAGAACCGGACCAAAGCATTAACACATAGTGAATACATGAACTCCTCAAACAACGGTCATCACCAAGAAGTATCCCGATTATTGTCACTTCGGGGTTGTCGGATCATAACACATAATAGGTGACTACAGACTTGCAAGATAGGATCAAGAACACACATATATTCATGAAAACATAATAGGTTCAGATCTGAAATCATGGCACTCGGGCCCTAGTGACAAGCATTAAGCATAGCAAAGTCATAGCAACATCAATCTCAGAACATAGTGGATACTAGGGATCAAACCCTAACAAAACTAACTTGATTACATGGTAAATCTCATCCAACCCATCATCGTCCAGCAATCCTACGATGGAATTACTCACAAACGATGGTGAGCATCATGAAATTGGTGATGGAGGATGGTTGATGATGAGGACAGCGACGAATCCCCCTCTCCGGAGCCCCGAACGGACTCCAGATCAGCCCTCCCGAGAGAGATTAGGGCTTGGCGGCTACTCCGTGTCGTAAAACACGATGAAACTTTCTCTCTGATTTTTTTCTCCCCGAACGTGAATATATGGAGTTGGAGTTGAGGTCGGTGGAGGTCCAGGGGGCCCGCGAGATAGGGGGCGCTCCCAGGCGGGGGGGCGCCCCCCTGTCTCGTGGACAGGGTGTGGGCCCCCTGGTGTATTTCTTTTGCCTAAAAATTCTTATTAATTCCAAAAAGTGCCTCCGTGGATTTTCAGGACATTCCGAGAACTTTTCTTTTCTACACATAAAACAACATCATGGCAGTTCTGCTGAAAACAGCTCCGTCCGGGTTAGTTTCATTCAAATCATGCAAGTTAGAGTCCAGAACAAGGGCAAAAGTGTTTGGAAAAGTAGATACGTTGAAGACGTATCAACTCCCCCAAGCTTAAACCTTTGCTTGTCCTCAAGCAATTCAGTTGATAAACTGAAAGTGATAAAGAAAAACTTTTACAAACTCTGTTTGCTCTTTTTGCTCTTCTTATTGTAAACATGAAAAGCCAGCATTCATGTTTCAGCAAATATTATGAACTAACCATACTCACAATAACACTTGGGTCTCACAATTACTCATATCAGTAGCATAATCGGCTAGCGAGCCATAATAATAAAACTCGGATGGCAACACTTTCTCAAAACAATCATAACATGATATAACAAAATGGTATCTCGCTAGCCCTTTCTGAGACCGCAAAACATAAATGCAGAGCACCTTTAAAGATCAAGGACTAACTAAAACATTGTAATTCATGGTAAAAGAGATCCAGTCAAGTCATACCCAATATAAACCAATAATAATGAATGCAAATGACAGTGTGCTCTCCAGCGGGTGCTTTTTAATAAGAAGGGTGATGACTCAACATAAAAGTAAATAGATAGGCCCTTCGCAGAGGGAAGAAGGGATTTGTAGAGGTGCCAGAGCTCGATTTTAAAATAGAGATTGAATAACATTTTGAGTGGACTCATATGGAACAACTTTGGGGTTTAAGGAGTTTGGATGCACAAGCAGTATTCCCGCTTAGTACAGGTGAAGGCTAGCAAAAGACTGGGAAGCGACCAACTGAGAGAGCGACAACAGTCGTAAGCATGCATTAAAATTAATTCACACCGGATACAAGCATGAGTAGGATATAATCCACCATGAACATAAATATCATGAAGGCTATGTTGATTTGATTCAACTACATGCGTGAACATGTGCCAAGTCGAGTCACTTAATACATTCAAAGGAGGATACCATCCCATCATATCGCATCATAATCATTCTTATAGCATGTTGGCACACAAGGTAAACCATTATAACTCATAGCTAATCAAGCATGGCACAAGCAACTATAATCTCTAAATGTCATTGCAAATATGTTTATTTCATAATAGCTGACTCAGGAACGATGAATCATCATATTTACAAAAACAAAAGAGGTCAAGTTCATACCAGCTTTTCTCATCCCAATAAGTCCATCATATATCGTCATTATTGCCTTTCACTTGCACGACCGAACGAAGTGTATAATAATAAGAGTGCACGTGCATTGGACTAAGCTGGAATCTGCAAGCATTCAACTCAAGAGAGAAGACAAGTAATATGGGCTCTAAATATAAATAAACAATCATGCATACAAGAGCCACTAAGCATTTTCAATATGGTCTTCTCGACCCCCAAAAGAAAGAAAATAAAATAAAACTATTTACACGGGAAATCTCCCAACAAGTAAGAAGAAGAACTAGAAATCTTTTTGGGTTTTCACTTTAATTTCTACCACAAGCATGGAAATTAAACTAACTAAATTTTTTTTGGTTTTTTTAAGGTTTATCAAACACACAAGAAGAAAGTTAGAAAAAGAAATCTAACTAGCATGGATAATACAATGAAAGAGTATGAGCACCGAAGACTAGTGTGTGAACATGAATGTAAAGTCGGTGAGAAATACGTACTCCCCCAAGCTTAGGCTTTTGGCCTAAGTTGGTCTAGTACCAAGGATCGACTGGCTGATATCCGTAAGTGAAACAGGGGTCGTACTGAGATGCAGCGGCAACCGCCTCCTGAGCTGCAGCGTGTTGGCGAGCTGCCTCCACTCTCCTCTCGTGTTCAGCTGCTTCCTCCCTGGTGACAACATATCTTCCTTTTGCCTGATAATCAAAAAGGTAGGGAGCAGGAAGAGTAACATGGACGATGTTGCGTGTGTCATAGATTAGTCGATATTGGAGGAATTGTTCATTCCCCCCAAGAAATTGATGATTGACCATAGCTTCAGAATCCAAATAAACAGGAGGTATTATCATATCTCCCTCTCGTGGGGCTATACCAAGATAATTAGCCACACGGGTTGCATAAATTCCTCCAAATAAATTTCCCTTTCTACTATTATTCTGCAACCTTCATGCAACTATTGCCCCCAAGTAATAACCTTTATAACCTAACATAGCACTCTTGAGGACACACAGATCAGGAACACACATGTGACATGCTTCGTCTTTACCGTTAATGCACCTACCAATAAAGAGAGCAAAATAATGTATAGCAGGAAAATGAATGCTCCCTATGGTAGCTTGTGCTATGTTCCTAGATTCTCCCACAGTAATACTAGCAAGAAAATCTCTAAATTCAGATTTGTGAGGATCATTAATATTACCCCACTGCGGGAGTTTGCAAGCAGTTGTAAAATCCTCTAAGTCCATGGTATAAGATGTATCATAAATATCAAATATGACACTAGGAGAATTACGCGCACAGTTATATTTAAACCTCCGCACAAAGGAATCAGTCAATTGATAGTACTGAGGACACTTATCTTGTAAGAAGTCTCCAACTCAGTATTACGCACATACGCGTCAAATTCCTCCTTGAAGCCTGCTTCGACCATAAAATCATCGGATGGCCACTCACAAGCTCGTACATCCGCGTCCCTCGGCAATTCAACATCTTGCTCACGTATAGCAATCCTGGGCCCTTTCTTCGCCGAGGAACCACCTTGGTACATTCTTCTAAGCATAATTCTTTTTCTGAAATAATTCTGAAATTTTAGTAACTTCAAAGTAAAAGTGAATAAAACTAAACAAGATTGGTAGCAACTACTCGTACAAGTGCCTAGAGCCTATATCATGCATTGGAATTGCTTGGGACCTCATAAATTTAACATGCAAGCTCAAGAACATGGTCACCTATGCAGCAAAAATTTGCAATGAATAAAGCACTAGAACAAAAACTAATTGGACCAATGGAGGAGTCACATACCAAGCAACAATCTCCCAAAGCAGTTTTGCGAATGGAGCTTTGAGCTAAGAGATCGAAAATCATAGCAAAATGAGCTAGAACTCGGGCATGAACTGGATGGGGATTTTTTTGGGTAGAAGATGGAGTGTGTGGGTGCTGGCATAAGTGGAGGGGAGCCACCAGGGGCCCACGAGACAGGGGGCGCGCCCTGCGGGGGGGCGCGCCCTCCTCTCTCGTGGCCTGGTGCTTGGCCCTCCTGTAGTGTTTTCAGTGCCTAAAATCCTCAAATATTCCAGAAAAAAATCATACTAAATTTGCAGGGCATTTGGAGCACTTTTATTTTTGGACTATTTTTTTATTGCATGGATAAATCAGAAAACAGATAGATAATACTATTTTTGATTTATTTATTCTAAATAACAGAAAGTAAAAGGAGGGTACAGAAGGTTGTGCCTTCTAGTTTCATCCATCTCGTGATCATCAAAATGAATCCACTAACAAGGTTGATCAAGTCTTGTTAACAAACACATTCCGAATAACACGGAACCGGAGCAATTTTGAATAACACTAAGTTACCTCAACGGGGATATGAAAATCCCCAACAATAAGAATATCATACTTTTTCTTGACAATAGGAAGAGGAAATTCAAAACCTCCAAAAATGATAGTTGGAACTTTTTCAATAGAATTAATACTATGAACTTGAGATTGTTTCCTCAGAAAGTGTACCGTATGCTCATTACCATTAACATGAAAAGTGACATTGCCTTTGTTGCAATCAATAACAGCCCTGCAGTATTAAGAAAAGGTCTACCAAGGATAATAGACATACTATCGTCCTCTGGAATATCAAGAATAACAAAGTCCGTTAAGGTAGTGACATTTGCAACCACAACAGGCACATCCTCACAAATACCGATAGGTATAGCGGTTGATTCAAGTCTACAATATAAAGAGAGAGGCATAACACTAACACCAGCTCCAAGATCACATAAAGCGGTTCTAACATAATTTCTTTTAATAGAGCATGGTATAGTTGGTACACCCGGATCTCCAAGTTTCTTTGGTATTCCACCCTTAAAAGTGTAATTAGCAAGCATGGTGGAATGTCACACCCTGATTTTCATGGCACAACACTTAAAGTGATAAATAATGATAAAATGTGGTTTGACAAAAACTTCTGTGTGTTTTGGACTTTGCCTTGATTGGATTTTGTTTGTTGTTTGCAAGTGCTCTAAAAATTAAATGAATCCCCCAACTCTTATACTCCTTCTCCTTGATCCAAAACTTCTGCCCAATGATCATGCCATGTGTATAGTACAGTATAGAATTTTCTTATAAAATAATTTGGCTAGAAAGTATTTTTCTAAATTTAGTTTTCCAAAAAACCCCTGGATTGAGGTTGCACTACAAGTACTTGATTTGGGGTATGACAAATATTTAAAAGAGTATATTTGAAACCTATTAGGTATAGGACTCCCCAAAACCACAAAATAATATTTTTAAAAGTTATTTTATTATTTTATTTAAAGGATTTTTCTCTAGACCAGAAGTGATATTTAATAGGTTAAAATTATTTTAATGCTTTAAAAATATTTGTGAAAATTTAGGGAAACTCGGTGGACATATATTGTCCATATATATGAGTTTCAACACATGGTCATGTTCAAAATATTGGTCAAATACCTCAAAAACCCTTCCTAGATATTTCAAGATTTTGAAATATTTACAAAGGAAATATTCTCCAAAAATTCCAAGAAAATTCTATCATGTCACATATGACATGTTTGATGATCTTGACAAGTCTCATGTCATGGAGAATAGTATAACCCCATGAAACCCTCTCAAAACCATTTCTTCCCTTTTTCAAGTTTGAACAACTTTGCATTAGCAAACTTGCGCAAATACTCTCAAGCTTGGTCCACATTCTAAAATGGTCTAATAAATCATCTAGACCAAGTAGCACAAGTTGGAGAACAAGTTAACTTGATCAAAGTGCCCCAAAATCCTTCCTGTCCAGAACCAAATTTGAACAACTCTACATTGGCAACTTTTTCCTTTTGATCTCAACTTTTGTGAACATGTTCAGAACCTCAAATTGTGACACTACATTAAGTGGTGCATCAAGGAGAACAGATTTGCATGACTAAATCTTGGAAAGTCCATTTCTGTTGATTCCTAGGGTTTACAAAAGTTGCATTGGCGACTTTGCCCAAATGGACTCAATATTGGTGGAACCTCTTATTTTCTTAGGCCATTTGACCCTGTCAAGCCTCATGACAAGGGAAGTCCATTTGCTTGCCCAAACCTACATCAAACACCTTCTAGCAGAAACTTAAAATGCATGTTTTGGCCATTTCCACTAATCTCCATGAGCTGAACTTCTTCCCACAACCTCTCCTAGTCCCCCTCTACCTCTTGTGTGCTTCCCTGCCCGAGATACAATGATGAAGGAGGGCAGGGATCCACTTTTCTTCTCTGGACAGCAACATTTTCACTCTCTCTCCACCCCTCCTCTCTTCTACTGGCTCCCCAAGGCATCCAATGCCATTTCCACTCTGTTTACTCCCTCCCAGAGCCCCCAGACGCAAGTGGCCACGCGAGGACGTGGGAAAAAGCCGCACATGCCGGCCAAAGACGCACTCTGGAGCACGCTACCGTGCTCCCGACCGTTGACACTGCGCTCCCGTCCACCTCAGACCGCCCGAGCGCGCCAGTTGATGCGCCTTGGTGTCCGCGTCACGCCAGCAGGTCTCCCACTTGCTCCCGCGCCCTCCTCTCGCCCCTGCGGCGCGTGCCCGAGCGCCACCCGCGTCTGCCAATCGCTGCCCGCGTCCCTGGCCCGCCTCGTGCTTGCTCCTCTCTCCCTCTCTTTTTCCCTGGTCGTAGACCACGCCCAGGAAGACCCCCGACTTGAAGACAAGCCCTCCCGTGACCTCCAGCAATGGCTACGGCCTCGCCGGCGCATGGCCCCGCGGTGCACCTCGCCCCCTTCTATTTAAGGCCACCCCCGAGCCTCCTCTCTACTCCTTTGGCTCTCTCTCCCTCCCAGCGACCCTCTGTACCAACCCACTTCCCTCCTCGCGCCCTCCAACCACCTCCATGGCCGGAGCCATGCCATCGGCCTCCGCCAAAATTTGCATCCACCACTCCTCCTCCTCCCCTCTGGGCTGCATGAGAACCTCCCCAGCATCATCGCGGACCCTTCCCGCGCTTCTCCTCCCCGTGGTCGTGCCGTTGAGTTCCATCGTCACCGTCAGCCTAGTCCTCCGCGGCCGACGCCTTGCTCAATCCGGTGCCCCTGGGAGACCGTGCCACCCACGGTTGGACGCGGCCGGGCCCCCTGAGCACGCCGGTGGTCGGTTCATCGGAAACGGTGGCCTGTGGCACCGGCAAGCCGCCGTCGACACCGCCGCCTGCGCCTGCTCTGTTCGAGCGGGAGGTTGGGGATGAACCCGACAGATGGGCCCCGCGTGTCAGTGACCCTGAGGGCCGGGCCCGCGGGTTAAGTGGACACGACTTCTTCAGGAACCGTCTCCCCGAGGCCAAGGCGTATTCTGGTCGGGCGCCTTCGGCATCACTACTTTCGCCCCATGCGGCCGTACGGCTGGGCCAGGCCCAGTGCGCTGCCCCGCTATGTCTCGCCTAGTGTGCACGGTTGCCGCCCAGATCCAGCCCGTTTGGGTAAAAACCTCTTCCCTTTTTCTTTTCTGTACAATTTGTAAATTCATAAATAATTCAAATTAACTCCAAATTTGATGATCCAAATTTCTGATGGCTCCATAAATCATGTTCTACCTGTTTGTGCAACATGCACATTTTCCAGAAACTTTTTCTTCACAAACATTTAATAAACCTTGTTTTCCCATTTCTGTAATGAGCTTTAGAAAATCACAAAGAGCCCATTTTTTATCCAAATTCCATGGTTCAAAATCCTAGATGTCTATAAGTCCAGAACTTAGTTTTTGAACATTTTTACTAATACTTTATGTACCACCTCAAATAATGGTCTATTTCTTCATGTATAACCAACTTTGCAAATTCATAGAGAAATCATTTGAACTCCAAATCCAGTGAAACCAATTCCTAGATGCTTCTAAAATCATCATTTGTTAAATGGGTGCCTCTGCTCATTTTTGAAAATAATGTTTCTGTACACTTCTTGCAAACCCATTAATACCTTGATTCCATCATATTGAAATGTTCAGAGATGTCCATTGATTAAATCCTAATGAAACCACTTTGGTCATCCCTCATATCACCAGAGGTATCCTAGAAAAGTCCAACTCATATTTTTAGAGCACTTTTATTTCCTGCATTGTTGTGTTGCTTATTATGGTTGCTTTCGACGTTAGTTGATGAAGTAGACGGAGTACTTGGAGAAGTACCAGAAGATTTCAAGACTCTGATGAACCAGGCAAGCAGCCTTTGACCATGTCTACGAAACCCTTTTATGCACGTCATATAGCACTTTATTATTGTTGCATCGGAATCATGATGAGGTGGTAACCACTTTGGTGGGTTGCCTTCATTACTTCCTTGTTGATACTTGCATTGGGTATGACCCTACCTTCCTATGAGAGTTATGCCGGTGGGAGTAGATAGGATGCTAAAGTAGTTGCTACGCAAAAGGGACGGGATTATGCATGGTGATGGAGGCAAAGTATTTACAAAAGACTTTTTGAAAACCCCGTCGGGTGCCACTTATGCCCGAGGGAGGTAATGAGATGGGTAACCACTTGATGACGAAGTGGTGTACCGAGGCAAGTGTGGGTGTTGTTTTCAAAAACGGATTGGTTTAAGTTGTGACCGTTATTCCAACCTTACATGCGCAACCACTCTACCCTTGTATGGGAAAGGGCATTATTGATTACCTAGGTCGATACTAGCTTGGAGCCCACATTACTAGTGACGAGGGAGAGTTGGTGCTCTCTCTCGGGACGGGGTCGTGCCAGGTAGGGCGGCCAAGAACATTTTTATGGGGCACCGGACACACCGTTGGTACCCCGTGCTTGTGATGTGAGATGATTATGGAGCGTGGCTCCACGAAAATGTTATGTGATAATGTTGGGCACGGGGGTTACTACCAATCGAGTGGACTCCATGTTAGTGTCATCTAGGGAAAGGTAGTGATCGGGTGCTTACCCCGGGTACTTGAGGTATCGCGGGTCGTGGATGACACGGAAGTTCCCTGGATCTTGTGGGTAAAGTGTGCAACCTCTGCAGAGTGTAAAACTATTCGAATAGCCGTGTCCACGGTCAAGGATAGTTGGGTAACCGCTCTTGGGATACGTCCATATGTTTCTGAAAAACAACACAGTTTGGTGATATTGATGATGTGACTCGTGAGGAAGTCACGATGAGCTTGAGCATGAGTTGTTCATAACTCATTCTCGATGTTGATGTATATAACCTCCTTATACTTGTTGCAGACGCACCCATGTCCTTGATAAATGTTGATCATACTTACATGAGAAAAACTAGCTCTCCGCAAAATGCCAATTGAGAAGTAGAGCTTTGCATAATTCTTTTGTTATCACTCTTGGGTTGCTTGCGAGTACATTCAAACATACTCACTGGCTTGTCCCTGGCTATTTACTTGGCCAGGCTTGAAAGAGCAGGTATACGAAGAAGTGATTTTGGTGACGATCGTGCGAGCTAGGACGCTTCCCAGTCAGAATGCCTGTAGGGTTAAGGCAGATGGCATGGGTCCAAGTTATCGATGAAGATTTCCGCTGCAATGTTATACTCAAGACTTAACCATAATTTGTGTAAGATGGTATGTATGGATGTAAGACTCTTGTTATTCAGCTTCTGTGTGTTCAGTGAGCATTGATCTCTAGGATCACTGTACACGTGCATCGGTGATCACGACTTATGAGTCGGGGTCCCCACATGGAAATTCCAGCTTCCGGTATCTTTCTTTTATTTGTGATGATATCCTTCATATATTTAGCATAAGGATTTACTTTAAGCATATCAGTTAAGCGCATAAGTAAGAAAATAGGTCTAATCATTTCAGCAAAGCGCTCAAAATCCTCATCATCCTTTGACTTGGATGGTTTAGGGGGAAAGGGCATGGGTTTCTGAACCCATGGCTCTCTTTCTTTACCGTGCTTCCTAGCAATAAAATCTCTCTTATCATAACGTTGATTCTTTGATGGTGGGTTATCAAGATCAACAGCAGGTTCAATCTCTACATCATTATCTTTGCTAGGTTGAGCATCAACATGAACATTATTATTAACATTATCACTAGGTTCATGTTCATCACCTGACTGTGTTTCAGCATCAGAGATAGAAATATCATTGGGATTCTCAGGTGTGTCTATAGTAGGTTCATTAGAAGCATGCAAAGTCATATCGTCTTTCTTTTTCTTCTTCTTAGAAGAACTAGGTGCCTCTAAATTATTTCTCTGAGAATCCTGCTCAATTCTCTTAGGGTGGTGAGGGAGTCCTGGATTAGGGGGTGTCCGGATGGCCGGACTATGACCTTTGGCCGGACTCCCGGACTATGAAGATACAAGATTGAAGACTTCGTCTCGTGTCCAGATGGGACTCTCCTTGGCGTGGAAGGCAAGCTTGGCGATACGATATGTAGATCTCCTCCCATTGTAACCGACTCTGTGTAACCCTAGCCCTCTCCGGTGTCTATATAAACTAGAGAGTTTAGGTCCGTAGGACGAACTACAATCATACCATAGGCTAGCTTCTAGGGTTTAGCCTCTTTGATCTCGTGGTAGATCTACTCTTGTACTACCCATATCATCAATATTAATCAAGCAGGAGTAGGGTTTTACCTCCATCGAGAGGGCCCGAACCTGGGTAAAAACATCGTGTCCCTTGCCTCCTGTTACCATCCGCCTAGACGCACAGTTCGGGACCCCTTACCCGAGATCCGCCGGTTTTGACACCGACATTGGTGCTTTCATTGAGAGCCCCACTGTGTCGTCGCCATTAGGAAGGATGCCGCATCCCGTCTTTAAAGACAGCGTTGTTGCTAAAGGAGCTTTGGCTATCGGCCAAACTCTCCGGCTAGGCGGTTTTCTTATGACCGCCTGTTTGGCCGCCGCGCCGGCGATGACTTCTCGGGTCATCGAAAGCAAACTCCACGTCGACTCGGAAGTCGCCGAGCAGTTAGATCCGATGGAGCTCTCTTCCTTAAATGAGCTCTTGAATCGCATCGCCGCCCTGGGAGTCGCTACAGACTATGATCAGATTGGGCTTAAACCCGATCCAAGAGAAATTGACTCTCCCCAGGTCACCCACCACATCACAGTGGTGGAGGAACAATGCGGCGAATCTATACCCATCTTAAGGACCAAATATGTCCGGATTCCCGATCCCCCCAAGCCGGATACCCGCGGAGGGGAGGAAGTCACTCAAGCCCTGAACCTAAAGTCAGGCAGCGGGCCAGATTCATTGGACAACATCCAAGAACCCAAGCTTCCGAATTCGGAAACTCCTTGGCCCCTGAGCCTCAGATCGGGCAAGGTTCCGGATTTAACTACACCCGCCCACCCTAACATAAGGGATCTATCCCAAGTTCGGCAAGAGCCCACGGAAACAGTACATCATTACTGGGCCAGATTCCTCCTGGTTATGAACAGGATAGAGGACTGCCGCGAGGAGGATGCAATTTCATCCTTCTACAATAATTGCACGGACATCGGAATCCTCAACGCCATAAGTCGCCGTGATATTACACACTTCACTGACTTGGCATCCATGGTACGAAAATACTGTGCGATGGAAAGCGTCCGGAAAACCGAAATAAAATTCTGGGACGATCCGGCCCTGAATACAACCCCAGTCCGAAATAAAAGGGTGCATTATTGCCATGCACAGGGGTTAATCACCAAAACACAAAAACCCTCCATAGGGTATGGAACCGTACTGGAGGGATGGCTCAATGGACCCTGCAAAATTCATAGTACAGAGGGCGTCACTCCAACTCATAGCCATAGAGCATGTTGGATACTCCGGCAGGTGGCCGGAAGTGGCGAGGAGCTTCTAACTCCAGAATCCGTAGAGCACCAGCCAAGGAATACCAGTATGGTGTCAACAGTCTTCAAGACTTCCGCATCAAACATTATGCGGAAACGAACACTCCGCAACCTTACCGAAGTCTACCAGGTAGCAACAATAAATCCATGGAGTGACAAGGCTATTACCTTCAATGCCAATAACAAATCCCCAGGCTGAGGGCTAAGGGGACGAGAGGAGGAGCTGCGTCGACCGGCCATGATGGAATGGATCTCTGTCGAATGCGCTCCGATGAATGCTCGTGGAGGGAAGATGATGTGATTTGGGTCTAAGTCCCCGCCTCTTTTATAGGCGGCCCATTTTCGCAGCTAGGGGGGTAAATGGAAAAACACCGTGCCTTTTCACATTCTTTTGACACGTGGAAGATGGCCATTATTGGGCGCAGAAGCCAAGGAGCGCAACATTCATCAAAAGCCGGACACTATTCGATAGGTATATGGGATTTGGAGAAGAACCCGCCTTGCAATGCCGAAGACAAATCTACGCGCCAGACTCATCGTCATTGAATCCTGGTTCGGGGGCTACTGAGGGAGTCCTGGATTAGGGGGTGTCCGGATGGCCGGACTATGACCTTTGGCCGGACTCCCGGACTATGAAGATACAAGATTGAAGACTTCGTCCCATGTACGAATGGGACTTTCCTTGGCGTTGAAGGCAAGCTTGGCGATACGATATGTAGATCTCCTCCCATTGTAACCGACTCTGTGTAACCCTAGCCCCTCCGGTGTCTATATAAACTAGAGAGTTTTAGTCCGTAGGACAAACTACAATCATACCATAGGCTAGCTTCTAGGGTTTAGCCTCTCTGATCTCGTGGTAGATCTACTCTTGTACTACCCATATCATCAATATTAATCAAGCAGGAGTAGGGTTTTACCTCCATCGAGAGGGCCCGAACCTGGGTAAAAACATCGTGTCCCTTGTCTCCTGTTACCATCCGCCTAGACGCATAGTTCGGGACCCCCTACCCGAGATCCGCCGGTTTTGACACCGATAGGTGGCCTTCAGGATACAAAGGTTCCTGAGTCATTCTACCAGTTCTAGTAGCCACTCTAACAGCAAAGTCATTTTTATTATTCAATTCCTCAAGAAAATCATTTTGAGCTTTGAGCACTTGCTCAGCTTGAGTAGCAACCATAGAAGCATATTTGCTAATGCGGTGAAGTTCATCTTTAACTCTAGCCAGATTATCACCTACGCGTCCTATCTCGAAAGCATTATTCTTTAACTCTCTACCAACATAAGCATTAAAACTTTCTTGTCTAGCCATAAAGTCATCAAATTCATCTAAGCATGGGCTATGAAATTTAGTAGAGGGTATTTCAACTTTATCATATCTATAGAGAGAATTTACCTTTACTACCTGTGTCGGGTTATCAAGACAATGTGGTTCTTCAGGCGGTAAATTAAGACCATGTATCTCTTCAATAGGTGGTAAATTCTTAACATCTTCAGCTTTAATACCTTTTTCTTTCATTGATTTCTTTGCCTCTTGCATATCTTCAGGACTGAGAAATAAAACACCTCTCTTCTTCGGAGTGGGTTTAGGAATAGGCTCAGGAGTTGGCTCAATTGGTTCAGGAATTACTTCAGGAACTAGCTCAGGAAGAGTCCAATTATTTTCATTAGTCAAAATATTATTCAGTAGTATTTCAGCTTCGTCGACTGTTCTTTCCCTGAAAACACAACCAGCACAACTATCCAAGTGGTCGTTGGAAGCATCGGTTAGTCCATTATAAAAGATATCAAGTATTTCATTTTTCTTAAGAGAATGATCAGGCAAAGCATAAAGTAACCGGAGAAGCCTCCCCCAAGCTTGTGGGAGACTCTCTTCTTTGATTTGCACAAAATTATATATTTCCCGCAAGGCAGCTTGTTTCTTATGAGCAGGAAAATATTTAGCAAAGAAGTAATAAATCATATCCTGGGGACTATGCACACAACCAGGAGCAAGAGAATTATACCAAGTCTTAGCATCACCCTTTAATGAGAATGGAAATATCTTAAGGATATATAAATAGCGAGACTTCTCATCATGAGTAAATAGGGTGGCTATATCATTCAACTTGGTAAGATGTGCCAGAACAGCTTCAGATTCAAGGCCATAAAAAGGATCAGATTCAACTAAAGTAATAATATCAGGATCAACAGAGAATTCATAATCCTTATCAGTAACACAGATAGGTGAAGTAGCAAAAGCAGGATCGGGTTTCATTCTAGCATTAAGAGACTCCTGCTTCCATTTAGCTAATAATTTCTTAAGATCAGATCTATCATTGCAAGCAAGAATTTCCATAGCAACTTTTCATTCATAACATAACCCTTAGGAACAACAGGTAATACATAATCATTGGGGGAACGTTCATCATCACTATCATCAATAGCATCTCCAATATTTTCATTCCCCCTAACTCTAGCAAGTTGTTCATCAAGAAATTCACCTAATGGCAAAGTAGTATCACGCACAGAAGTAGTTTCATCATGCATAGCAGAAGTGGCATCATCAATAACATGCGACATATCAGAATTCATAGCAGTAGCAGGTTTAGGTGTCGCAAGCTTACTAATAACGGAAGGTGAATCTAGTGTAGAGCTAGATGGCAGTTCCTTACCTCCCCTCGTAGTTGAGGGATAGATCTTAGTTTTAGCGTCTTTCAAGTTCTTCATAGTGATCAACAGATATAAATCCCAAGTGACTCAGAGAATAGAGCTATGCTCCCCGGCAACGGCGCCAGAAATTAGTCTTGATAACCCACAAGTGTAAGGGATCGCAACAGCTTTCAAGGGTGAAGTACAAGCCAAATTTATTGATTCGACACAAGGGGATCCAAAGAATATTCTTGAGTATTAGCAGTTGAGTTGTCAATTCAACCACACCTGGATAACTTAGTATCTACAGCAAAGTGTTTAGTAGCAAAAGTGGTATGATAGTAATGGCAACAGTAGCAACAGAAAAGGTAAATGTTTTTGGGTTTTTGTAGTAGTTGTAACAGTAGCAACGGAAAAGTAAATAAGCAAAGAACAATATGTGAAAAGCTCGTAGGCAATGGATCAGTGATGGATAATTATGCCGGATGCGATTCCTCATGCAATAGTTATAACATAGGGTGATATAGAACTAGCTCCAATTCATCAATGTAATGAAGGCATGTATTCCGTAAATAGTCATACGTGCTTATGGAAAAGAACTTGCATGGCATCTTTTGTCCTACCCTCCTGTGTTCAGCGGGGTCCTAGCGGAAACTAAGGGATATTAAGGCCTCCTTTTAATAGAGAACCGGACCAAAGCATTAACACATAGTGAATACATGAACTCCTCAAACTACGGTCATCATCGAGAAGTATCCCGATTATTGTCACTTTGGGGTTGTCGGATCATAACACATAATAGGTGACTATAGACTTGCAAGATAGGATCAAGAACACACATATATTCATGAAAACATAATAGGTTCAGATCTGAAATCATGGCACTCGAGCCCAAATCATTAAGCATAGCAAAGACATAGCAACATCAATCTCAGAACATAGTGGATACTAGGGAGCAAACCCTAACAAAACTAACTTGATTACATGGTAAATCTCATCCAACCCATCACCGTCCAGCAAGTCAACGATGGAATTACTCACGCACGGCGGTGAGCATCATGAAATTGGTGATGGAGGATGGTTGATGATGACGACGGCGACGAATCCCCCTCTCCGGTGCCCCAAACGGACTCCAGATCAGCCATCCCGAGAGAGATTAGGGCTTGGCGGCGGCTCCGTGTCGTAAAACGCGATGAAACTTTCTCTCTGATTTTTTTCTCCCCGAACGTGAATATATGGAGTTGGAGTTGAGGTCGGTGGAGGTCCAGGGGGCCCACGAGATAGGGGGGCGCGCCCAGGAGGGGGGGCGCCCCCCTGTCTTGTGGATAGGGTGTGGGCCCCCTGGTGTATCTCTTTCGCCCAAAAATTCTTATTAGTTCCAAAAAGTGCCTCCGTGGATTTTCAGGACATTCCAAGAACTTTCTTTTCTACACATAAAACAACATCATGGCAGTTCTACTGAAAACATCGCCAGTCCGGGTTAGTTTCATTCAAATCATGCAAGTTAGAGTCCAGAACAAGGGCAAAAGTGTTTGGAAAAGTAGATACATTGAAGACGTATCAATGACCCACAAGTATAAGGGATCTATCGTAGTCTTTTCAATAAGTAAGAGTGTCGAACCCAACGAGGAGCTGAAGGAAATGATAAGCGGTTTTCAGTAAGGTTTTCTCTGCAAGCACTGAAATAGTAGGTGACAGATAGTTTTGTGATAAGATAAATAGTAACGAGCAAAAAGTAAATAAAGTAAATAAAGTGCAGCAAGGTGGCCCAATCCTTTATGTAGCAAAGGATAAGCCTGGACAAATTCTAATAATGAAGAAGGAGGTCCCGAGGACACATTGGGAATTATCGTCAAGCTAGTTTTCATCACGTTCGTAAGATTCGCGTTTGGTACTTTGATAATTTGATATGTGGGTGGACCGACACTTGGGTACTGCCCTAACATGGACAAGCATCCCACTTATGATTAACCCCTATTGCAAGCGCCTGCAACTACAAAAAGGAGTATTAAGGTAAACCTAACCACAACATTAAACATATGGGTCCATATCAACCCCTAACGAAGCAACGCATAAACTAGGGTTTAAGCTTCTGTCACTCTAGCAACCCATCATCTACTTATTACTTCCCCATGCCTTCCTCTCGGCCCAAATAATGGTGAAGTGTCATGTAGTCGATGTTCACATAACACCACTAGAGGAAAAGACATCATACATCTCATCAAAATATTGAACGAATACCAAATTCACATGACTACTAATAGCAAGACTTCACCCATGTCCTTAGGAACAAATGTAACTACTCACAAAGCATATTCATGTTCATAATCAGAGGAGTAATAATATGCATAAAGGATCTGAACATATGATCTTCCACCAAGTAAACCAAATAGCATCAACTACAAGGAGTAATCAACACTACTAGCAACCCACAGGTACCAATTTGTGGTTTTGATACAAGATTGGATACAAGAGATGACTAGGGTTTTGAGAGGAGATGGTGCTAGTGAAGATGTTGATGGAGATTGACCCCCTCCCGATGAGAGGATCGTTGGTGATGACGTTGGTGATGATTTCCCCTCCCGGAGGGAAGTGTCCCCGGCAGAACAGCTCTGCTGGAGCCCTATATTGATTCCGCCAAGGTTCCGCCTCGTGGCGGTGGAGTTTCGTCCCGTAAGCTTGTCCATGATTTTTTCCAGGGGAAAAGTGATGATATAGCAGAAGATGGATGCCGGAGGCCCACCAGGGGGCCCAGGAGATAGGGGTCGCGCCCTACAGGGGGGGCGCCCTCCTGTCTCCTAGACAGGGTGTGGGCCCCCTGGCCTATTTCTTTCACTCACAAATTCTTATTAAATCCAAAAAGTTGTTTCGTGGAGTTTCCGAACTTTTGGAGTTGTGTAGAATAGGTTTCCAACATTTGCTCCTTTTCCATCCAGAATTCCAGCTGCCGGCATTCCCCCTCTTCATGGTAAACCTTGTAAAATAAGAGAGAATAGCCATAAGTATTGAGATATAATGTGTAATAACAGTCCATAATGCAATAAATATTGATATAAAAGCATGATGCAAAATGGACGTATCAAGAGTCAAGACGGTTATTAAGAGGGGGTCCGCTTCGAAAAGGTTTGGGTGGAATCTTCACGTACAAACTTCCCTTTGCACCCACTTTTCCTTCCAGTGTCATTGGAGTTCCCTTCTGTTTTTTTGAAGGCCGAAAACCATTTCTTAAATTCCCGGAGAACCGTATCTCCGATTGGGCTGAAATTTGTGGGGAATTCTATCTGGAAATTAACTTTCTTGCGGCGAAATAAGGGCATCAACCAACCTACGTGGTTCCCACAAGCCACCTGGGCGCAGCCAGGGGTAGGCCGCGCCCTTGTGGCTTGTCGGGCCCTCAAGCACCACCTTGCGTTGATTCTTCCTCCCCAAAATAACAAATATTCCATAAAAATTCTCCGTGAATTTTTTATTGTGGTTGGACTCCGTTTGGTATGCTATTTCCGCGAAACAAAAAACAGGAACTGGCATTGGGCACTAGATTAATAAGTTAGTCCATGAAAAAAATATAGAAGTGCACCAAAATCATACAAAATTATAATAAACATAGCATGAATACTCCATAAAGCTACACTTTCCAAGATTGAGATTAGTGGGGGGTCCTCTTCTCCGAGAAGACCTACCTCTTATCCTCCCAAACTCCATTGTTGCTCAAAGCTTCATTTTCGCCCGATATCTCTCCCTAGCCAACAAGACTTGTTGATTTTCTAGGGTTTTGCTGAGAGGGCCCCGATCTACACTTCCACCAAGAGATATTTGATTCCCCAACTAAAACCAAAAACACAAAAACAAAAAAAATCTAGGGGTTTTGGGTCTATTTTTATCATATTATTTTCAGATCTATAAAACTAAAAACACAAAAATACCTTGGTGCAATTTATTTACCTTTACCTTATTTTGCACTTTTATTTATCTTTTATACCTATCTCTATCAGATCTCATCCTTGCAAGTAACAATGAAGGGATCGACAACCCCTTTTTCGCGTTGGGTGCAAGTATTTGTTTGTTTGTGTAGGTGCAATCATTGCGGACTTGTATGTTCCTCCTACCGGATTGATACCTTGGTTCTTAACTGAGGGAAATACTTATCTCTACTTTGCTGCATCATCCTTTACTCTTCAAGGAAATAACCAACGCAAGCTCAAGAAGTAGCACAGTGCATCAAAGAAATGAATATGTGCTATTAGCATACCTCTTGGGTGACCACACCCACATCCTCCAAAGGAGCCCCATGGTCAGAAGTGGGATCTGATGATGTAGCTGACCTAGACCGCTCAGGTGATAGATATTCAGGGTCACGACAACCGACAAGGTTTGGTAACCGCCTTAACCTTTGGCCCTGACACTGCAACATGTACAAGTGAATGAGATATCAAACATAGCAACATATGTAATATGGACAATTAAAAGACATGTGTACCTTAATGAATGCTCAAGTGCACCTTCCTCGTCGCTTTTTCCAACCGGGGTTGTCTTCAGAATAGTCTGGCTCTCATCAGCTGCTTTTTTGATCTGGGTATGCTGTGAATGGAAACAACATAAACATGTTAGGCAGGCAAAGATGTTAATAAGCCCAATGGGAAAGCACAGAGGGGAAGTCTTTACCACAAAGTTCATCACTGGAGCTGAAGGGACTCGGTTGCCTTCCCTGACAAGTTTGTTGTACTCGTGTTGGGTTAGCTCATCAAAGATGGTGGGATCTTCCAAAATCTCCTCACTATACGCCGACTTGCATATCTCCACATGGGTACTTGCAAGAAACCATGTGAGGTAGTTGTTGAACGCGAGTGGGCAGTGCTCATGAAGCTTGGATCCTTACCGGCCTTAGCTTGCTCCACACTAAGCGCGAACAGTGTGACATACTTCCAGTGATGTTTGTTCCAGTCCTTGATCTTGCGATGTTGTCTCCTATCCAACCTGCACATTAAAAACAGAATATTAGTACCATTGAAATGGACCTGACGCTGCTAAGTGCACAAGGTTCATTCTCTCTTACCCGTTTAGCAGTTTGTCCGTGTCCGCCCACTCCGGTGGGTGAGGCTGGAACAAGCCAAACTGGCGGAACACCCGATGTGGCATGTGAAGCTCAACTGCCCAGTTGCATACGAGCGGACACCACATATGCCAAAGATGCCTATCCCTCATGCACATTGGATTCAGCTCGAACTCTCGAGCGATACCTAATCTATCCCCGATGCCATACGGCTCCCATTCCACCTGCAACATAGCATACAACAAGGCAACATTGATGTCGAATTTTGATAAAAGCATGAGAATGAGTGATGCAATGTCAAATAACTTGCTCAGTCATAATCGTGTCCAACTCGCTCGTGTACTGATTATACATGAGCAAGGGATCGTCCCTCATCTCATTTAACACATCCCACTTGTAAGCCCAAGTGGGGAGCCGTAGTGGATCGTCTTTGTCGTCCCACTCCTCATACTTCACCTGCTTCAGGCATCCAATTGGCAAGCGCTCCCAGCTCCATACAGAAAGTACGACCATACAACCACCAATACGTCCGTCCCTTGAGATCATACAAGACGCGTCGTCCAACTGCACATAAAAGAAACACATGGTTGACTTAATAGGAACATCACATTGATAATGAAGTGAAAACAAACAACTGTGTACCTGTCTATATAAGTAAGCCAATGCCGCCGAACCCCAACTCCATTTGCTATCGAAGACGGTCAACGCCTTCAGCCACATCCATGGAGCATTCTTGCCTATGGCGTTAGTAAACAGAGTCCTGGACATAACGTACCACATGTAGACACAAGCGTATGTCTGGACCTCTTCATTGGTAGCATCCTCAAGGCAATTCCCCAAGTGCCATGCAATCTAGGTGAAAGGAGCACCTACTGCGACTTTTTCCTTCTTCTTGTCTCCGTGTGGTTCCGGAGGCTCTGGAGGAGACATACTGTAAGGGCATATTTATCCCTAAGGTGTTTTGGTGATTGATGACAATGCTTTTGCGGACTAATCATGTGCGTTGAGTTTTCAGAGATTCATCCTTTGGCACGAGACGATTCCCTCCCCTCGGAGTGTTATTCAAAACGGTGCAGCTCATTCGTTTCTATTTTGGTGGAGTAGTTTCGTAGGAGTCACCGTACTATCAAGAGGGGGTCCGCTTTGGTAAGGCTAGGGTGGAATAAACACGTACACATCCTTGTCACACCCTCTGAGCCTTTCCGCTTCAATGGAGAGCTCATTCCCCGTCTTATATGCATCGTTTGGTCCCAACCGCGGGCCATAGCGGTAGTACCGCCCGAGTGCTCCAAGCGGCAGTACCGCTCCACATCGGTAGTACTGCTTGAAGCCCTCCGCCGTAGTACCGCTGCGGCTCTGTGCTCCTACCGCCTCGACTCGAGGGCTCTTTTCTCGTGTCGGGTTTTGCGACACTAGTTGCGGCAGTAGAGGCGGTAGTATCGCTCTTAAGCGGTAGTACCGCCCTTACCACCACGGTGGTACCGCTCTGGGTCCAGGTCCTCCCTTTGCTCCTCGCTCCCCTCTTCTGCACGGCAGTAACGCGAGGTGGGACGGTAGTACCGCTGGCCACATCGGTATTACCGCCCACCCCTGCGGTAGTACCGCTCTCTGCGGGGATGCTTTGGGGGTAACGGTTGGATTGTTCCCCCCACTATATAAGGAGGTCTTCTTCCCCAAAGTTGACCTATCTCTTCCCCAAAAGTACCATTGTTGCTCCAAGCTCCATTTTCGCCCGATCTCTCTCCCTAGCCAATCAAACTTGTTGATTTGCTCAGGATTGGTTGAGAAGGCCCCGATCTACACTTCCACCAAGAGAAATTTGATCCCCCCCCCCACTAATCCCTAGCGGATCTTGTTACTCTTGGGTGTTTGAGCACCCTAGACGGTCGAGGTCACCGCGGAGCCATAGTCCATTGTGGTGAAGCTTTGTGGTGTCGTTGGGAGCCTCCAATTAAGTTGTGTAGATTGCCCGAACCTTGTTTGTAAAGGTTCGGTCACCGCCTTCAAGGGAACCAATAGTGGAATCACGGCATCTCGCATTGTGTGAGGGCGTGAGGAGAATACGGTGGCCCTAGTGGCTTCTTGGGGAGCATTGTGCCTCCACACCGCTCTAACGGAGACGTACTTCCCCTCAAAAGGAAGGAACTTTGGTAACACATCCTCGTCTTCACCGGCTCCACTCTTGGTTATCTCGTGCCTTTACTTGTGCAAGCTTATTTGTGTTGTATCCCTTGCTTGCTTGTGTACTTGTTGTTGTTGCATCATATAGGTTGCTCACCTAGTTGCATATTTAGATAACCTACTTTGATGCAAAGTTTAATTTGGTAAAGAAAAGCTAAAAATTGTTAGTTGCCTATTCACCCCCCCCCCTCTAGTCAACTATATCGATCCTTTCAATTGGTATCAGAGCCTCGTCTCTTTATTAAGGACTTTGCCGTCCGAAGAGTATGGTTGACACTGTAGACGGTAGGGAGGAGCACTCTGGTGTGAATCCGAGCTCGTCTACGGGTGATGGGGGTACCGCGGTGTCTCGTGAGGAATTCAATGTGGCCTTGGACACATTGAAAACCTCCATGACAACCGAGGTTGAAATCATGTTTAATAAATTCTTAGGAGGACTTAAACTATCTACCTCGTTGTTGAAAGTGGGTGATCCCACTGACAAGGTGACGGATGCTAACTCCGACAAGGGGGGAGCTACTAGTGAAAGGATCCTTCTACTAGTGGTAGAAATGGCACTGGCATCTTTGCCCATGTGGCACCTCCAATTTATGGAGGACAGATTCCTTCTACTCATTTAAATCATGCCGGCCCTCCTCCTAAGATTGTAAAAAATGAGGACTTTGATTCTTGGGTATATCGCTTCAAGCGTCATTTAAATCATGTGAACACTAATCTTTGGAGAATCATTGAAGAAGGTTTTCACCCACATGACCGAAGCAACTTCACCCCTAGAGAAGTTGTGGATCATCAATTCAATGAGAATGCTCTCTTCATCATTCAAGATGCAGTTCTACCCAAAGATCTCCCTCATCTTCGACCCTTCGCCATGGCCGAAGACGCATGGCATTGTGTTGTTTCACTCTATAAGGGAAGTGCAAGCATTCAACACTCCAACTATGAAGTGGTGCAAGATGAAGCCGATGAGTTTGCAATGAAAGAAGATGAAGAACCTCGTGAGCTCTTTTGGAGAGTAACCAAACTTGCGGTCTCACTCCGAGATCATGGGAGCAAGGACACGGATGACAATTGGATCAAGCGCAAGTTCCTCAAAGCAATGATGCCTTTCCACAAGGCTTTGTCCTCCGTCATACGTCAAAGACTGGACTTCCACTCCTTGACCTCAAATGAAGTGTTGGATGAGTTTGTGGCAATGAGGATCTTGGACAAGACCGCCGACAACGCAGTGTTGCGTTCTCAAAGGGTAAAGAAGCCCAACCTTGCCTTGAAGGCCAAGGTTATTGTGGAAGAAGAGGAAGAAGAGGAAGATGAGGAGAGCAACCTTGAAGATACAAAATATGATTATCATGAGCACATGGCACTTGCTTCAAGGCAATTTTGGAGCAAGAAGAACACAAGGCCCAACTTCAACAAGAACAACTCAAGTGGGTTCAAGTGCAAGCAACGTGTGAGAACATGTTACAATTGTGGCAATGTGAGCCATTTTGTTGTGGATTGCCCTTACAAGAAGCAGGAAGACAATGGTGGCAAGCTCATCCGAAAGGACAAAGCCAAGTCATTCCCCAACAAGAACAACTTCACCAAAAAGACTCCTACTCGAGGGTTGGTGGTTCAAGAAGAATACCACGAGGATGACGATGATGATGAAGATAGTGAAGCCATGGACATGGCCTCTGTTGCCATTGCTACAACTCCACGAGTGTCCCTCCTCGACTCGCCGAATGAGAACATCACCGCCAAGTGTCTCATGGCTAAAGCAACCAACAAGGTAACCCCCAACATCAAAACCACCATCATTACTAATCCCTCCTTGACGGATGGCATTGATGAAAGTGAGGGGTCTAATGAGGAAGTGAATGAATTTGATTTATGAGTAAGCTCAAGGGCAAATCCAAGAAGCACTTTGTTGCTCTCTTGGAACAACTTGGTGAAGCCAATGACATGATCGAGGCTCATGAAGAAACCATCTCTAAGATGGAAGGTCATAGTCGTGACTATGCCGACGAGATATCGGATCTCTCTAATGCTCTTGAGGAAGAGTGTGGGCATCGTTTGGCTCTTGAGGAGTCACACAACGATGACCATGCTAAGTGAAAGAAAGATCTTGATCATGCTCGTGTTGTGTCTCGTGTGCTAACTTCCGAGAAGGCTAAACTTGGCATTGACCATGCTAGACTCAAGGAGGAGTTTGACTTACTTGACAAGGCCCACAAGGTCTTGAAGGGTGATCATGCTAGCCTCAAGGAGTCTCATGCTCAACTCCAAGTTAAGATAACCAAAGAAAAGGCCACCTTTCCTCATATGGTATTAATTGATGTAAATGCCACTAACCCGTGTTGTGAGCATGTGCATCTTGTGGAGGAGAATGCCAAGTTGAAGGAGCAAATTGAGAAAGGCCTTGTGACATGCATACAAGGTGAGAAGAACCTCAACGACCTTGGAGGTAGAAAGTATTGCTTGGTGATTGTGGATGATTATTCAAGGTACACTTGGGTATTTTTCTTCAAGAGGAAGAGTGAGACTCAACAAACCGTCATCGACTTTGCAAATGAAGCTCAACATCAACATGATGCAAAGATCTTGACAATAAGTGACAACGGCACCGAGTTCAAGAACTACACCTTGGATGAGTTTCTTAGTGATGAGGGGATCAAGCATCAATATGCTGCACCATATACCCCTCAACAAAATGGTGTCGCGGAGAGGAAGAATCGGACATTGATGGATGCGTCAAGTACCATGATGGTAGAGGTCAAGTCTCCATACAACTTTTGGGCTGAAGCCATCAACATAGCATGTCATGCATCCAATCGGCTCTATCTCCGCAAAGGCTTGAACAAGACTCCTTATGAAATACTTACTGGTAACAATCCCAACCTCAAGTACTTCCGGGTGTTCGGGTGTAAGTGTTTCATTCTCAAGAAAGGTGTTCGCTTGTCTAAATTTGAGGCTAGAGCTTATGAGGGCATATTTGTTGGTTATGCTACAAACTCTCATGCTTACCATGTCCTTAACAAGTCCACCGGACTCATTGAGGAGACGTGTAACGTGGAGTTTGATGAAAATAATGGCTCCCAAGTGGAGCAAAGTGGTACTTGTGATGTAGGTGATGAAATTCCTCCCCAAGCCATAAGAAGAATGGGTGTAGGCCATATCCTACCCATTGAGGAACCCCTTGTGGCCGAAGCAGAAGGACAACGCTCCACTCAAGTGGAGCCATCACCAACCCAAGACCCACATGCTTCCGAAGAACAAAGTGAAGGCCCTCAACCTCTTGAACAAGACCAAGGGCAAGATCAACCTCAAGATGGTGGTGAACCACCAAATGATGCCCAAGGTCAAGTTCTCCCCCTCGAGCAAGTTCAAGATCAAGAGCAAGCTCAAGACGGCGCTCAAGATAATCAAGTTAACCCTCCTCCTTCCACATCCGAGGAGGAATTAGAGCGTCGTGCCGCGAAGATTGCTTCCAAGCTCACCACTAAAGGTAATCTCATGGAGAATGTGGTTGGAAGCCTAAGAAAGAGGGTAAGCACTCGTAGACAATTAGCAAACTATTGTGAACATCACGCGTTTGTCACTTGTGTTGAACCCCAAAAGGTCTATGAGGCGCTCGAAGATCCGGATTGGATCAATGTCATGCATGAAGAACTCAACAACTTCGAGTACAACAAGGTGTGGAGATTGGTGCCAAGGCCATCGGGGAACCACAATGTCATTGGAACCAAGTGGATATTCAAGAACAAGCAAGATGCTCAGGGGACCATCGTTCGCAAGAAGGCAAGATTGGTAGCACAAGTCTACTCCCAAGTCGAGGGTATTGACTATGGTGAAACCTTTACTCCCGTTGCTCGCCTTGAATCCATTCGTTTGTTGATTGCTTATGCTTCCTATCACAACTTTAAGTTACAACAAATGGATGTAAAGAGTGCTTTTATTAATGGTCCTATTAATGAGTTGGTTTATGTCAAGCAACCCCCCGGGTTCGAGGATCCCTACTTCCCCGATCATGTGTATCAACTCGATAAGGCACTCTATGGCCTTAAGCAAGCCCCATGTGGGTGGTATGACCACCTTACCGAGTTGTTGCAAGATCGTGGATTTGAGGTTGGGCTAATCGATCCCACTCTTTTTACTAAGAAGGTCAAAGGGGAGTTGTTTGTGTGCCAACTATATGTTGATGATATTATCTTTGGTTCCCCTAAGAAAGCTTTCAATGAGGAATTTGCCGCTCTCATGACCTCTAAGTTCAAGATGTCTTCGATGGGAGAGTTGAAGTTCTTCCTCGGTTTCGACATCAAGCAAAGAAGAGAAGGTACTTTCATCAATCAAGCCAAATACACACAAGACGTGCTAAAAAGATTCAAGCTAAGTGATGTCAAGCCGGCTTCCACTCCAATGTCCACCAAGTGCCAACTTGACATTGATCCCAATGGCAAAGCGGTGGATCAAAAGGTATATCGCTCCATGATTGGCTCCTTGCTTTACCTTTATGCATATAGACCGTATATCATGTTGAGTGTGGGAATGTGTGCACGGTTTCAAGCTGCACCAAAGGAAAGCCACTTTGTGGCGGTCAAGCGAATCTTCCGATATTTGGCTCATACCCCAAACTTTGGCTTATGGTACCCAAGAGGAGCAAACTTCAAGCTTGAAGGATATACAGATTCTGATTGGGCGGGAGACAAAGTGGATAGGAAGTCCACTTTCGGAGGGTGCCAATTTCTTGGTTGCTCTTTGGTGAGTTGGTCTTCCAAGAAGCAAAGTTGTGTGTCTCTCTCGTCCACCGAAGCGGAGTATGTGGAGGCCGGTAGTTGTTGTGTGCAACTCTTATGGATGAGGCAAACTTTAAAGGAGTACGGTGTCATTTGTGACAAAGTGCCTCTTTGGTGTGACAATGAAAGTGCCATCAAGATTTCTCTCAACCCGGTGCAACACTTCAAGATGAAGCATATTGAGATTCGGTATCACTTCATCCGGGATCACATTAGGCGAGGGGAGATCGAGCTCAAGTATGTCAACACTCATGATAACCTTGCAAATATTTTCACGAAGCCCTTGGATGAAGCAAGATTTCGCGAGTTAAGGCATGAGCTAAATATCATTGATTCGAGCAATGTGTCTTGAACCCATGCACACCCCACCACATTCAACTTGTTGTCTAGTTTAGGTGTAGGCATGGACATAGGGGGAGTGTTGTTCTCTCAATGAACTCTCCCTCCCCCCATTATGCATAAATTAATCGTGTATTTCACATTAACCATTTTTGATAGTGCTTGTGCTTCAAGGATGAGTTTTGGTCATGGGCCCAAGGTTAAAATCTTCGCGGCGCCATACCTCTTGACTCAAACATAGGTGGCCTCGGCCACCGCCCTCTCTTGAAGAGGTGTGGTTCCCGTCCTCTTGCTAGTGTTCTCATTGCCGAGTCTTTATTCCCTCTTCTTGTCGTTTGTTTCCCTTCTTTTTGAGCTGAGCCGTTTGGTGTCTAGTGTTGAGTCTTGTTGGGCGGTACTACCGCCGGTGGTACGTGGTACTACCGCTTATGTTGACAAGCGGTACTACCACCCACACGCGCGGTACTACTGTTGAGGGGCGGGACCAGGGGGTTATGTCGAGGCAGGGGGAGGTTTCGTCTCCCCCATACCCATTCGCTCCGCCCCCTCGTTCCTCTTCGTCTCTCCAGCATCGACTCGCCGCGGGAGGGCTCCGGCGGGCCATCGTCTCTGGGCCGTCCCTCTCCATTTCCTTCGGTGGAGTCGATCCCCACCTCCTCCTCTTGCCATGGATGCCAGTATTGCCCCCGTTCCTCCTCTCCTTTTGTCTAGATTTCATATCTAGTGTCTTAGGGGCAATAGTGGTTGCATCTCTCGATTTTGGCTAAATCTAGGCTTGAGTAGGTTGGAGAAGGCAACTAGACTATTTGGATTAATGTTTGGTAGGAGTATTTTTGAATTTGGCAGGCCGGTAGTGCTGGATTTGACCACGGCAGTAGGGAACCGCCGTTTCCCTGTCTTGAGCGGTACTACCGCTCCTAGTGGCGCGGTACTACCGCTCAGGCGGTACTGCCGCTTACGGATCGCGGTACTACCGCTGTTTACCTAGTTCCTTCATGTTCCTGCCATTTCCTGATCTCGTTTGTTGTGTTTGTTGGCTTATGCTCGTTCTTTCTGGTTGTTTCGTGTGTTCATGTGTTTGGTTCCAGGTGATGAACATCCTGAGCAACAAGCCCGCTGTGTCAACCCCGGTCATGCAACGTCAAAGCGCTACCGCACATCTGAGTCAGCAGGTGGTTCCTCTAGTGCTCCACCGCCGCCAGCGGGTGCTTCCTCAAGTGCTCCACCTCCGCCTCAACTCAAGAAGAAGTCTGTCGTCAAACCGAAGCCGAGGGGAAAAACTGTGCCTGAAATGAATGCCAAGGAGTTCTAGGCAAGGCGTCGTCGCAACCCCTATGTGGAAGACCAAGAACCCACTTTGGTGAACCGTCCGTTCTGGAACCGCTTTCAGTTTGCCATCTTCTTTGATGTGATTAAGGCCAATAAGAATCTCTATGTTGATGTGCGCTCCATCGACGCGGACTTTATGGAGAAGGACCCTGAGTACTTTGGTGAAGCCCTTTAGATGTGCTCTCAGCTGAACATTCTCAGAATCATGCACTTCAACAAGGACTTTGATGCAGATATAGTGGCTCAATTCTATGCCAAGTCCATCTAGGAACTAATGAGGAAAGGACTCTAACTTGGATGAAAAATGGCAAGTTGCTTTCTGTCAAGTGGAAGGCCTTCATGGAGTTACTTGGGGTGGAAGATCACGGGCTTGAGACTCCAGTCGGCTTCCGCCCTCACCGCAATGCCACCTCAACTCACAAGCAAGCCCTCTGGCCCTACTGTTCTGTGAAGATTCACCCCGAAACTAAGAAGGAAACCTATGAGCTGCCAGCCTTTCTAGACATCCTTCACCGTGTCTTCCAAGAGACTCTCTTCCCTCGTATCGGGAATCTGGATATGGTCCACTCCTATCTCGTGGACATGCTTCTCTTCTGCCAGCATGAGAAGGAAGCAAACACTGGCGAGTCCCTGGACATTTCTCATGTTATGTGGTTTGAACTTCTATCTGCTATCTCTGAGCGCAAGTGCCCAATCTATTTCATCATGTTACTCATTGAGAAGGCCTGGGAACATGCCTATCCCAGGGTCATGCTGGAAACTGGAGATTTGATTTCTCATGAGATCAAGCGTTTGAGGAAGAAGGGCAATTGGGGCACCCGGCCCCTAAAACTAGGGGTCCATGTGCTGTTGCTACCATGGAGACCGAGGACGAGGCTGATGCTGATGATGATGCTGACTATGAGCCTTCTAGAGCAGAGCCCTCTTGGGCAAATAAGCTCAAGCTCAAGATGAAGAAACTTTTCTGCATGGAGTTTCATGGTCAGTACATGACTCATGTGGCTGACAAGAAGTCCAGGGGACGTCACAAGGAGCTCATGCGTCAATTGGGTGCGACCATTAACAGCGGATCTGAGGGCCAGATAACTGAGGAGGAGGAGTGGATTCAGTAGCACTGCCCGTGGACAGATTCAGACGCCGGACAGTTTCCGACCGATGACGGCGGTGCAGATGATCCCGCTGGGATATGATGTTCGAGATCCTCAGCTTGCTATCACCTGGAGCCGTAGCAACACTCTTTGCCCTTTTTGGTGTCTTGATGCTAAAGGGGGAGAGAGTTTAGGGATTTATGTTGTTGTCTGAATTGCGAGTGTGTCTTTGTGGTGTCATTGTGTTTTCTCGCCTTTTGCTTTGTTTGGTTTTGTGCCAGTGAGACCTAAGTTCCAAACATATGGTGTGAGACATATGCTACCTTATCTTTATCTTATCCTTATCTATGTCTATCTCGTCCATTGGTATCTTATGAGTTGCATGCTTATCCTGTGATATACCCTGCTCTCACGTATCCTGCTTAGGTTGTTGGTCTATAAAATATAGGGGGGGTGTTGATCCTAGTATGTGTGTCGTGCAGTCCAAAGCACTTATCTAGAAAGCACACATCTAGGGGGAGCCCGTCTATATTTTAGAGTTGTGGGGTTTGCTTATGTCCTATGTCTTTTCCCGTTTGTGCAAATCCCGTATTGTCATCAATCCACCAAAAAGGGGGAGATTGTAAGGGCATATTTATTCCTAAGGAGTTTTGGTGATTGATGACAATGCTTTTATGGACTAATCGTGTGCGTTGCATTTTCAGAGATTCATCCTTTGGCATGAGATGATTCCCTCCCCTCAGAGTGTTATTCAAGACGGTGCAGCTCTTTCGTTTCTATTTTGGTGGACTAGTTTCGTAGGAGGCATCGTACTATCAAGAGGGGGTCCGCTTTGGTAAGGCTAGGGTGGAATCAACACGTACACATCCTTGTCACACCCTATGAGCCTTTCCGCTTCAATGGAGAGCTCATTCCCCGTCTTATATGCATCGTTTGGTCCCAGCGGTAGTACCGCGGGCTACAGCGGTAGTACCGCCCGAGTGCTCCAAGCGGCAGTACCACTCCACAGCGGTAGTACCGCTTGAAGCCCTCCGCCGTAGTACCGCTGCGGCTTCGTGCTCCTACCGCCTCGACTTGAGGGCTCTTTTCTCGTGTCGGGTTTTGCGACACTAGTTGCGGCAGTAGAGGCGGTAGTACCACTCTTAAGCAGTAGTACCACCCTTACCACCACGGTAGTACCGCTCTGGGTCCAGGTCCTCCCTTTGCTCCTAGCTCCCCTCTTCCGCGCGACGGTATCGTGAGGTGGGACGGTAGTACCGCTGGCCACAGCGGTAGTACCGCCCACCCCTGCGGTAGCACCGCTCTCTGCGGGGCTGCTTTGGGGGTAACGGTTGGATTGTTCCCCCCACTATATAAGGAGGTCTTCTTCCCCAAGGTTGACCTAGTTCTTCCCCCAAAAGCTCCATTGTTTCTCCAAGCTCCATTTTCACCCGATCTCTCTCCCTAGCCAATCAAACTTGTTGATTTTCTCGGGATTGATTGAGAAGGCCCCGATCTACACTTCCACCAAGAGAAATTTGATTCCCCCCACTAATCCCTAGAGGATCTTGTTACTCTTGGGTTTTTGAGCACCCTAGATGGTTGAGGTCACCGCAGAGCCATAGTCCATTGTGGTGAAGCTTCATGGTGTCGTTGGAAGCCTCCAATTAAGTTCTGGAGATTGCCCCAACCTTGTTTGTAAAGGTTTGGTTGCCGCCTTCAAGGGCACCAATAATGGAATCACGGCATCTCGCATTGTGTGTGGGCGTGAGGAGAATACGGTGGCCCTAGTTGCTTCCTGGGGAGCATTGTGCCTCCACACCGCTCTAACGGAGACGTACTTGCCCTCAAAAGGAAGGAACTTTGGTAACATATCCTCGTCTTCACCGGCTCCACTCTTGGTTATCTTGTGCCTTTACTTGTGCAAGCTTATTTGTGTTGTATCCCTTGCTTGCTTGTGTACTTGTTGTTGTTGTTGCATCATATAGGTTGCTCACCTAGTTGCATATTTAGACAACCTACTTTGATGCAAAGTTTAATTTGGTAAAGAAAAGCTAAAAAAAATTAGTTGCCTATTCACCCCCGCCTCTAGTCAACTATATCGATCCTTTCACATACCGATAAGGGTCTCCATCTGCTGGCGCTACCCATCAAAATTGGTGCTCATACAGAGAGGATTCCCTCGATAGGAAGACCGGCGATCATAGTGCTACCTCTTGAGCTTGTGTTGGTTTTCCCTTGAAGAGGAAAGGGTGATGCAGCAAAATAGCGTAAGTATTTCCCTCAGTTTTGAGAACCAAGGTATCAATCCAGTAGGAGACGACGCACAAGTCACTGAATACCTGCAAAAACAATCAAGAACTTGCAACCAATGTGATAAAGGGGTTGTCAATCCCTTCACGGTCACTCGCAAAAGTGAGATCTGATAGAGATGATAAAGTAAATATTATTTGGTATTTTTGATGTATAGATTGAAAGTAAAGATTGCAGAATAGTAGATCGGAAACTAGCAAGATGTAAACGAGATTCAATAATATGGAAAAGAGATTCAATGTAATGGAAAAGAGACTCGGGGGCCATAGGTTTCACTAGTGGCTTCTCTCGAGATAGCATATAATACGGTGGGTGAACAAATTACTGCCGAGCAATTGATAGAAAAGCGCATAATTATGGTGACATCTAAGGCAATGATCATGAACATAGGCATCACATCTGTGTCAAGTAGAATGACTCCTGCCTGCATCTACTACTATTACTCCACACATCGACCGCTATCCAGCATGCATCTAGAGTATTAAGTTCATAAAGAATGGAGTAACGTGTTATGCAAGATGACATGGTGTAGAGGAATTAACTCAAGCAATATGATGCCCCATCTTTTTATCCTCGATGGCAACAATACAATATGTGCCTTGCTGCCCCTACTGTCACTGGGAAAGGACACCGCAAGATTGAACCCAAAGCTAAGCACTTCTCTCATAGCAAGAAAGATCAATCTAGTAGGCCAAACTAAATCAATAATTCGAAGAGACTTGCAAAGATATCAAATCATGTATATAAGAATTCATAGAAGAACCAAATAATATTCATAGATAATCTTGTTCATAAATCCACAATTCATCGGATCTAGGAAAACACACCGCAAAAGAACATTACATCGAATAGATCTCCAAGAACATCGAGGAGAACTTTGTATTGAAAATCAAATAGAGAGAAGAAGCCATCCAGCTAATAACAATGGACCCGAAGGTCTGTGGTAAACTACTCATGCTTCATCAGAGAGGTAATGGTGTTGATGTAGAAGCCCTCCGTGATTGAATCCCCCTCCGGCAGATCGCCGGAAAAGGCCCCAAGATGGGATCTCACGGGTGTAGAAGGTTGCGGTGGTGGAAAAGTGGTTTCGTGGCTCCCCCTGATGTTTTTAGGGTATAAGAGTATATATGGGCGAAAGAACAAGGTCGGTGGAGCTACAAGGGGCCTACGAGGGTGGGGGCGTGCCTACCCCCCTGGGCGCGCCCTCCTGCCTCGTGGCCTCCTAGTTAAGTCTCCGACTTCATCTCCAAGTCTTCTGGTTTGCTTTCGGTCCAAGAAATATCATCGCGAAGGTTTCATTCCGTCTGGACTCCGTTTGGTATTCCTTTCTGCAAAACTCTAAAATAGGCAAAAAAACAAAAACTGGCACTGGGCCCTCGATTAATAGGTTAGTCCCAAAAATAATATAAAAGAGCATATTAAAGCCCATTAAACATCCAAAACATATAATATAATTGCATCGAACAATCGAAAATTATAGATATGTTGGAGACGTATCAAGCATCCCAAAGCTTAATTCCTACCCGTCCTCGAGTAGGTAAATGATAAAAACAGAATTTTTGATGTGGAATGCTACCTAACATATTTATCAATGTAATTTTCTTTATTGTGGCATGAATGTTCAGATCTGAAAGATTCAAGACAAAGGTTTAATATTGACATAAAAACAACAATACTTCAAGCATACTAACAAAGCAATCATGTCTTCTCAAAATAACATGGTCAAAGAAAGCTATCCCTACAAAATCATATAGTCTGGCTATGCTCTATCTTCATCACACAAAGTATTTAATCATGCACAAGCCCGATGACAAGCCAAGCAATTGTTTCATACTTTTGATGTTCTCGGATTTTTTTCAATCTTCACGCAATACATGAGTGTGAGCCATGGACATAGCACTATAGGTGGAATAGAATGATGGTTGTGGAGAAGACAAAAAAGGAGAGGATAGTCTCACATCAACTAGGCGTATCAACGGGCTATGGAGATGCCCATCAATAGATATCAATGTGAGTGGGTAGGGATTGCCATGCAACGGATGCACTAGAGCTATAAGTGTATGAAAGCTCAAAAAGAAACTAAGTGGGTGTACATCCAACTTTCTTGCTCACGAAGACCTAGGGCACTTTGAGGAAGCACATCATTGGAATATACAAGTCAAGTTCTATAATGAAAAATTCCCACTAGTATATGAAAGTGACAACATAGGTGACTCTCTATCATGAAGATCATGGTGCTACTTTGAAGCACAATTGTGGAAAAAGGATAGTAGCATTGCCCCTTCTCTCTTTTTCCCTCATTTTTTTATTTGGACCTTTTATATTTTTTTATGGCCTCTTTTTTTATATTTTTTTCGTCCGGAGTCTCATCCCGACTTGTGGGGGAATCATAGTCTCCATCATCCTTTCCTCACTGGGACAATGCTCTAATAATGAAGATCATCACACTTTTATTTACTTACAACTCAAGAATTACAACTTGATACTTAGAACAAAATATGACTCTATGTGAATGCCTCCGGCGGTGTACCAGGATGTGCAATGATTCAAGTGTGACATGTATGAAAAATTATGAATGGTGGCTTTGCCACAAATACGATGTCAACTACATGATCATGCAAATCAATATGACAATGATGAAGCATGTCATAATAAACGAAACGGTGGAAAGTTGCGTGGCAATATATCTCTAAATGGCTATGAAGATGCCATAATAGGTAGGTATGGTGTTTGTTTTGAGGAAGGTATATATAAGGTGGGTATATGGTACCGGCGAAAGTTGCGCAGCACAAGAGAGGCTAGCAATGGTGGAAGGGTGAGAGTGCGTATAATCCATGGACTCAACATTAGTCATAAAGAACTCACATACTTATTGCAAAAATCTATTAGTTACCGAAACGAAGTACTACGCGAATGCTCCTAGGGGAATAGATTGGTAGGAAAATACCATCGCTCGTCCCCGACCGCCACTCATAAGGAAGACAATCAATAAATAAATCATGCTCCAACTTCATCACATAACGGTTCACCATACGTGCATGCTACGGGAATCACAAACTTTAACACAAGTATCTCTCAAATTTACAACTACTCTACTAGCATGACTCTAATATCAACATCTTCATATCCAAAAACAATCATAAAGAATCAAACTTCACATAGTATTCAATGCACTTTATATGAAAGTTATTATTATACCCATCTTGGATGCCCATCATATTAGGACTAATTTTATAACCAAAGCAAATTACCATGCTGTTCTAAAAGGCTCTCAAAATTATATAAGTGAAGCATGAGAGAGCAACAATTTCTATAAAATAAAACCACCGCCGTGCTCTAAAAAGATATAACTGAAGCACTAGAGCAATATTGTCTAGCTCAAAAGATATAAGCGAAGCACATAGAGTATTCTCATAAATCACGATTCATATGTGTCTCTCCCAAAAGGTGTGTACAGCAAGGATTATTGTGGTAAACTAAAAAGAAAAGACTCAAATCATACAACACGCTACAAGCAAAACACATATCATGTAGTGAATAGAAATATAGTCTCAAGTAAAGTTGCTGATAGACGAAGACGAAAGAGGGGATGCCTTCCGGGGCATCCCCAAGCTTAGGCTTTTGGTTGTACTTGAATTTTACCTTGGGGTGCCTTGGGAATCCCCAAGATTAGGCTCTTGAAACTCCTTAATCCAAAGTCCATCAAATCCTTACCCAAAACTTGAAAACTCCACAACACAAAACTTCAACAGAAAATCTCATGAGCTCCGTTAGTATAAGAAAATAAACCACCACTTTAAGGTACTGTAATGAACTGATTCTTTATTTATATTAGTGTTAAACCTACTGTATTCCAACTTCTCTATGGTTCATACCCCCTGATGTCTACTACGCAACCTTCTTCTTATAGACGTTGTTGGGCCTCCAAGTGCAGAGGTTTGTAGGACAGTAGCAAATTTCCCTCAAGTGGATGACCTAAGGTTTATCAATCCGTGGGAGGCGTAGGATGCAGATGGTCTCTCTCAAACAACCCTGCAACCAAATAACAAAAAGTCTCTTGTGTCCCCAACACACCCAATACAATGGTAAATTGTATAGGTGCACTAGTTCGGCGAAGAGATGGTGATACAAGTGCAATATGGATGGTAGATATAGGTTTTTTAATCTGAAATTATAAAAACAGCAAGGTAACTAATGATAAAAGTGAACACAAACGGTATTGCAATGCCAGGAAACAAGGCCTAAGGTTCATACTTTCACTAGTGCAAGTTCTCTCAACAATAATAACATAATTAGATCATATAACAATCCCTCAACATGCAACAAAGAGTCACTCCAAAGTCGCTAATAGCGGAGAACAAACAAAGAGATTATTGTAGGGTATGAAAACCACCTCAAAGTTATCCTTTCCGATCGATCTAATCAAGACTCCATAGTAAAATAACACGAAGCTATTATTTCCGTTCGATCTATCATAGAGTTCGTACTAGAATAACACCTTAAGACACAAATCAACCAAAACCCTAATGTCACCTAGATACTCCAATGTCACCTCAAGTATCCGTGAGTATGATTAGATGATATGCATCACACAATCTCATATTCATCTATTCAACCAACACATAGAACTTCAAAGAGTGCCCCAAAGTTTCTACCTGAGAGTCAAGACGAAAACGTGTGCCAACCCCTATGCATAAGTTCACAAGGTCACTAAACCCGCAAGTTGATCACCAAAACATACATCAAGTGAATCAATAGAATACCCCATTGTCACCACGGGTATCCCACGCAAGACATACATCAAGTGTTCTCAAATCCTTAAAGACTTAATCCGACAAGATAACTTCAAAGGGAAAACTCAATCCATTACAAGAGAGTAGAGGGGGAGAAACATCATAAGATCCAACTATAATAGCAAAGCTTGCGATACATCAAGATCGTGCCAAATCAAGAACACGAGAGAGAGAGAGAGAGAGAGAGATCAAACACATAGCTACTGGTACATACCCTCAGCCCCGAGGGTAAACTACTCCCTCCTCGTCATGGAGAGCATCGGGATGATGAAGATGGCCACTGGTGAAGGATCCCCCCTCTGGCAGGGTGCCGGAACAGGGTCCCGATTGGTTTTTGGTGGCTACAGAGGCTTGTGGCGGCGGAACTCCCGATCTATGGTGCTCCTCGATGTTTTTAGGGTATATGGATATATATATAGGCGAAAGAAGTCGGTTTTAGGAGCCATGAGGGGCCCACGAGGGTGGTGGGCGCGTCCAGGGGGTAGGGCGCGCCCTGGACCCTCGTGGCCGCCTCGAAGCTTCCCTGATGTCTACTCCAAGTCTCTTGGATTGCTTCCATTCCAAAAATAACTCTCCCAAAGGTTTCATTCCGTTTGGACTCTGTTTGATATTCCTTTTCTTTGAAACACTGAAATAGGCAAAAAAAAACAGCAACTTGGGCTGGGCCTCCGGTTAGTAGGTTAGTCCCAAAAATGATATAAAAGTGTATAGTGAAGCCCATAAACATCCAAAACAAGTAATATAATATCATGGAACAATCAAAAATTACAGATACATTGGAGACGTATCACCCCCCGATACTACTCATAGATTCATCAAAATAAGCAAACAACACATGAAAAACAGAATCTGTCAAAAACAGAACAGCATGTAGCAATCTATAACTTTCGAATATTTCTGTAACTCCAAAAATTCTGAAATAAATTGGTGGACGTAAGTAATTTTTCTATTAATCTTCTGAAAAAATAATCAACCTAAAATCACTCTTCTTTAAAAAATTACAGCTATTCTCGTGAGCGCAAAAGTTTCTGTTTTTTACAGCAAGATCGCAAAGACTTCACCCAAGTCTTCCCAAAGGCTCTACTTGGCACAAACACTAACTAAAACATAAAACCACATCCAACCAGAGGATATATGAATTATTTATTACTAAACATGAGCAAAAAGTAAAGAACAAAAGTAAAATTGGGTTGCCTCCCAATAAGCGCTATTGTTTAACGCCCCTAGCTAGGCATAAAAACAAGAATAGATCTAGGTATTGCCATCTTTGGTATGCAATTCATAAGTGGTTCTAATAATAGATTCATAAGGCAATTTAATTTTCTTCCTAGGAAAGTGTTCCATGCCCTTCCTTAATGGAAATTGGAATCTAATGTTTTCTTCTTTCATATCAATAATTGCACCAACGCTCTAAGGAAAGGTCTACCAAGAATAATAGGACATGTAGGATTGCAATCTACATCAAGAACAATGAAATCTACGGGCACATAATCCCTATTTGCAACAATCAGAACATCATTAATCCTTCCCATAGTTTTCTTAATGGTGGAATCCGCAAGATGCAAATTTAAAGAACAATCAACAAATTCACGAAAACCTAGCACATCACACAAAGTTTTTGGAATCGTGGAAACACTAGCACCCAAATCACACAAAGCATAGTATTCATAATCTTTAATCTTAATCTTAATAGTAGTTTCCCACTCATCATAATGTTTTCTAGGGATAGAAACTTCTAGTTCATGCTTTTCTTCAAAAGATTGCATCAAAGCATCAACGATATGTTTAGTAAAGGCTTTATTTTGATTATAAGCATGAGGAGAATTTAACATGGATTGCAACAAGAAAATACAATCTATTAAAGAGCAATTATCATACTTAAATTCCTTGAAATCCAAAATAGTGGGTTCATTGCTACTTCACGTTTTGACCTCTTCAATCTCACTTTTATCATTTTTGCATCTAGATCTAAAAACTCTGAATCATTGGGGTGCCTTTTAGCTAAAGTTGACTCATCTCCAGTCCCATCTTTATCAAGATTCGTATTGAAAAACAAAGATTTAATAAGAGTCACATCAATCACTTCTAGATCTTCATCATTATTATCATGAAAACTAGAGGAACACGCTTTTACAAACCAATCTTTTTTAGCAGGCATCCTAGCGGTTCTTTCTTTGCACTCATCAATGGAAATTCTCATGGCTTTGAGAGACTCATTAATATCATGCTTAGGTGAAATATATCTAAGTTTCAAAGAATTAACATCAAGAGAAATTCTATCCACGTTCCTAGCCAACTCATCAATCTTAAGCAATTTTTCTTCAATCAAAGCATTAAAATTCTTTTGTGAACTCATAAATTCTTTAATACTATTCTCAAAATCAGAGGGCATCTTATTAACATTCCATAAGAGTTGTTGTAGGAATAGCCATAATTATTAGAGGAATTACTAGGAAATGGCCTAGGATTAAAATTTCCTCTATACGCGTTGTTACCAAAATTGTTCCTACCAACAAAGTTTACATCCAAAGATTCATTATTATTCACAATCAAAGTGGACAAAGTCATATCACTAGGATCAAAAGAAACACTTTTATTAGCAAATAATTTCATAAGTTCATCCATCTTTCCACTCAAGACATTAATCTCTTCAATCGCATGAACCTTTTTACTAGTGGATCTTTCGGTGTGCCATTGATAATAATTAACCATAATATTATCTAGGAGTTTAGTAGCCTCTCCTAAAGTGATTTCCATAAAAGTGCCTCCCGTGGCCGAATCTAAAAGATTTCTAGAAGCAAAATTCAATCCGGCATAATTTTTTTGTAGAATCATCCACAAATTCAAACCATGTGTAGGGCAATTACGTATCATTAATTTCATTCTTTCCCAAGATTGTGCAACATGCTCATGATCAAGTTGCTTAAAATTCATAATATCATTCCTAAGGGAGATGATCTTAGCGGGAGGAAAATACTTAGAGATAAAAGCATCTTTGCACTTATTCCATGAATCAATACTATTTTTAGGCAAAGATAAGAACCAAGATTTAGCACGATCTCTAAGCGAAAACAGTAATAGCTTAAATTTAACAATATCATTGTCCACATCTTTCTTCTTTTGCATATCGCACAAATCAACAAAGTTGTTTAGACGGGTTGCTGCATCTTCACTAGGAAGGCCAGAAAATTGATCTTTCATAACAAGATTCAACAAAGCGGTTTTAATTTCACAAGATTCAGCATCGGTAGTAGGAGCAATCAGAGTGCTAATAAAATCATTGTTGTTGGTATTGGAAAATTCACACAATTTAGTATTATCTTGAGCCATCGTGACAAGCAATCAATCCAGCACACAAGCACACAAGAAGCAAGCAAAAAGATACGAACAAAAGAGGGGCGAAGAAAAGGCAAAGATTTTCGAAAATCATTTTAGAAGTGGGGGAGAGGAAAACGAGAGGCGAATGGTGAATAATGTAATGCAAGGGAGAAGAGTTTATGATGGATACTTGGTATGGCTTGACTTGGCGAAGATCTCCCCGGCAACGGCGCCAGAAATCCTTCTTGCTACCTCTTGAACTTGCGTTGGTTTTCCCTTAAAGAGGAAATGGTGATGCAGCAAAGTAGCGTAAGTATTTCTCTCAGTTTTGAGAACCAAGGTATCAATCCAGTAGGAGACAATGCACAAGTCACCGAATACCTGCACAAACAATCAAGAACTTGCAACCAACGCAATAAAGGGGTTGTCAATCCCTTCACGGTCACTCGCAAAAATGAGATGTGATAGAGATAATAAAGTAAATATTTTTTGTATTTTTGATGTATAGATTGAAAGTAAAGATTGCAAAATAGTAGATCGGAAACTAGCAAGATGTAAATGAGATTCAATAATATGGAAAAGAGATTCAATGTAATGGAAAAGAGACCCGGGGGCCATAGGTTTCACTGTGGCTTCTCTCGAGATAGCATATAATACGGTGGGTGAACAAATTACTGCTGAGCAATTGATAGAAAAGCGCATAATTATGGTGACATCTAAGGCAATGATCATGAACATAGGCATCACATCCGTGTCAAATAGACCGACTCATGCCTGCGTCTACTACTATTACTCCACACATCAACCGCTATCCAACATGCATCTAGAGTATTAAGTTCATAAACAACGGAGTAACGCATTAAGCAAGATGACATGACATAGAGGAATTAACTCAAGCAATATGATGAAAACCCCATCTTTTTATCCTTGATGGCAACAATACAATATGTGCCTTGTTGCCCCTACTGTCACTGGGAAAGGACACCGCAAGATTGAACCCAAAGCTAAACACTTCTCTCATGGCAAGAAAGATCAATCTAGTAGGCCAAACTAAACCGATAATTCGAAGAGACTTGCAAAGATATCAAATCATACATATAAGAATTCAGAGAAGAACCAAATAATATTCATATATCTTGATCATAAATCCACAATTCATTGGATCTCGGCAAACACACAGCAAAAGAGTATTACATCGAATAGATCTCCAAGGACATCGAGGAGAACTTTGTATTGAGAATCAAAGAGAGAGGAGAAGTCATCTAGCTAATAACTATGGACCCGAAGGTTGGTGGTAAACTACTCACGCTTCATCGGAGAGGTAATGGTGTTGATGCAGAAGCCCTCCATGATCGAATCCCCCTCCGGCAAATCGCCGCAAAGGCCCCAAGATGGGATCTCACGGGTACAGAAGGTTGCGGCGGTGGAAAAGTTGTTTCGCGGCTCCCCCTGATGTTTTTAGGGAATAAGAGTATATATAGGTGAAAGAACTAGGTCGGTGGAGCTACGAGGGCCCCACGAGGGTGGGGGCGCGCCTACCCCTTAGGCGCGCCCTCCTGCCTTGTGGCCTCCTTGTTACGTCTCCGAGTTCATCTTCAAGTCTTCTAGTTTGCTTTCGGTCCAAGAAAGATCATCGCGAAGGTTTCATTCCGTTTGGACTCCGTTCGGTATTCCTTTTCTGCAAAACTCTAAAATAGAAAAAAAAACAAAAACTGGTACTGGACCCTCGGTTAATAGGTTAGTCCCAAAAATAATATAAAAGATCATATTAAAGCCCATTAAACATCCAAGATATATAATATAATAGCATGGAACAATGCAAAATTATAGATACGTTATAGACGTATCACATAGCGATATCGTGGAGCGTCACGGTCATGTCCTCGGTCCGAAGATGGAAACTGTGTGTCTCTGTCCTACCGATAAACAAGCGTGGTGACTGCTGCAACATTGAGACTCGGCGTCGACCGGCTGACCAGCTGAATGAAAGGGAGGAGTCATGTCTCCCTTATGTATGGTGTGTACCGCTCATCATAGCGCATCCCACCACTTGTGACCCCATGAGACCAAATCTTCAGAGGTTGAAACTCCTACAAACAAGCAAATCAGAGTATCACATATGGTGCATGTGTGTTTGAAATAAACACAAAATTCATAATACCGGCCACTTTGATTATTACCGGCTGCTCCACCAACGTAATATAGGCCCGGTGTCGAGTGTCATAATGATCATCGAGAAGCCAAACCATCCTGCAAATTTCAAACAATAAACATACGTTAGCTAACTACCATACTTCCTACGGAAAATTTTAACAATCGGTACAAACTAAAAGGAAAATTGAATACTAATGTAATATATACAATCAAAGCATGCCAACAATCATCATAGAAAACATATGTATCCAAAACAATATAGGGTTTCATAATGGTTTCATCTAAAAAACATCTCAACATGTAGGGTTCCGCAACGGAAGCATTCTTGTCAATACAAATCTAGGATTTCATCTCACTCATCTAAAAAAATATCAACACAAACATCTAGACATGTATAGGGTTCATCTCAACAATCTAGATTTTCAACATGAAAGCATATATTGTCAATACAAATAAACTAAACTAGGGTTACAAAATGATTATAAATCATCTACAAATCCTAAATCCCACAAATCTATTTCAAAATATACATGCAAGTTTCTAATCCAATCAAACAAGTATTCCACAAATCTTCAAAATAAGTAACATGTTCTGGATAGAAATAAGGGGATTGGAGGAGAATACCTTCTAGGATGGATTGGTGAACAAATCCACGAAGGAAATCGTCAGATCTGAAGAAACTGGGAGAGAGGATTGAGAGGGGAGAGGATGAAGCCCCCGCGAGTCCTTTGTGTAACTGGAATGAATGGGGTGGGGTGGGGGGAAGCCAGCGCGCGGCTGTTATAAAGTCACAATGCAGCGCGTAAGCACATAACATGTGTGGCACCTAGCTCTAACCCGCTGCATTAATGGGTGTGGGCCCCGGGGGTGCCACGTTGCCAGACATGTAGCGTCTGAGAGCTAGGCGTTGCACTGTAGAGTGTGGCGCCTTAATTCGGGCGCCACACAAAAGGTCAGCTAAGCGATTTTTTTTTAAACGAGTTCAGTTTGTGAATCATTTTCGTTCATAGATTAATTTCGTCATCTTTACCATAACGGGATACAAACTATGTCAGGTCTTCCCGTTAGCCAAAGATGGCATCCCGGGGTTAAGGAAGTTGCAGCTTTAGCAAGTAAATGAGCCTCCTTATTACATTCGCGAGTTACATGAATTAAGTCTGAAGAATTGAAGATCAAGAGCTTGGACTTGATCTCCTCCACCAGCACCATACTAGTGCCCAGGTATAGTGCTCCTTAATGTGTTTGACAGTAGCCAGGCAGTCCGTTGATATCAGGGCCCTCTGAACATTAATCTTTGCTGGACTCTTTAGGTATAATAATTGCTAGGTATAAAGAATTTACAACAGATGTGGCAGCTCTCATCAAGTTGGACCTAGCCCACCTGACTCTCTATCTCTGAGCTTTGACGCTGCACAACATATAATAATCAACACGACGAGTCCAGCAAAGATTACGAAAATGAAGGGGAGGCATATCAACACCAACAAGGGATTCGGTTGTTTCTGTAGAAAGATGGCCAGGAAAAAGTCGGTGACCAATACAAGCCCGAAGGTGACCACAAAACCCTGCAACGATAGAAAGCGGAGGCACGGATTTATCATATTAAACAGAAATAGAAAAAAAAATGTGCGCAACCATGGCCAATTTGATGGATCATGGATGCAAAATCGGACGTGGAGTGAAGATCGATTGGATCATATTGCAACGATCTGGATCTGCTCCAGCGCGACGTACGTACCAGGGTGAACATATTGCAGCAGTAGTCGCAGTAGTCGGGGGGAGGTGGTCTTGTCGCCGACGACGGTCGTGGCTCCCTTCCCTGGGGCGGCAGCGGGTAACCCACGGCGGCGGCCGGCTTCCTCCGGTCACCTTCGTCGATCAGCGGGTAGCCGAGGGCCACGTCGCCATCGTCGCCTAGTTCCTCCATGCCGCGGACGGGGACGACGACGTGCTCGGCCGCTCTAGCCATCATACGCGGTGCAGTACGGCGCGCGGCTGGGAGCAGGTGTTGGTGCGTGAGACGCACCGGAGGAAGACGTGGACCGTGGCGATCAATCTACGCAAGGCACACGATTAAAGCGTTGAATCTGTTAGGACCTTGTCGAGAGGAAAAAGTCCATTTTAAATCTTAAACTTGTAAAGGTCGGACGAAATGAATCCTCAAGTCGAAATCCCGGTCGATTGCACTCTGAACTATGCAATCCCGGTCTAAATCAAACCCTGGCATCGTTTGAACTGGGATTCGTCTGATGGGCCGGCCCGCAGGAGTATTTTTTCATTCAAGAACAAAAATTCCGAATGGCGCGCACCCAGATCCCCGCTGAACCAGCCCGCTTTAGTTTTTTTTTTCGTTTAAAAAAAATGAGCGCGTGGTGGGGCGCGCACCCAGCTCCCTGCTAAACCAGCCCGCTTTATTTTTTTTCGTTCAAAAAAATGACCGCGTGGTGGTGGCTCGAACCGAAGATCATTTGTTGTTGATCGAAGCAACAAACCACAAGGACACAACTTGCGTTGTGTTCACTTGCTCTCTTTTTCCTCCTTTTAGCCTTTCTTTCTTTTTCTTTTTTCTTTTTATTTTCCATTTTCTGTTTTTCTTAAATTCGTGAACCGGCCCATTTGGAGCTCTTGAATAGTAGGCGCGCAAAAAGAAAATTCTGGAAACGTTCTACGAGAGCGACTCGAACTCGCGACCTCAATCTTGTTATTTGCTGGAATTTGCCAACCAAATTAGTGAGTTCAACTGATAGATTCATGACACGAAACATTATGCTTCAAACTTCTTTTGAACATTTGAGAATAATATGCACTGAACATTTTGAAAAAACTATAAATATATGTGTTGAACAATTTTTGAATATGCATTGAAATTTGTATTATGTGATAAACATTTTTAAAAACAAATATGAATATATGCATCGATTTTTTTTTGAAAATACGCATTGAACATTTTTGTAATATATGTTGAACTATTTTCGAATAAACATTGAACATTCATGGACTTTTGTGATAAACATCTTTTTTCATGGATGTTTTCAAATCCATGAACATTTTGTTCAAAATTCGTAAAAAAAATCTTTTTAAATTCTGGTTCACAAGGTTCTTTTTTTCGTTTGCTATTTCCTAGTAAAACGGCCACGGGTTTTATATAGTTTAAAAAACTCAAGCTTTTAAAAAATTAGAAATTTACGGGATTAAAAAATAATATGAAAATTTGGAAAAAGGTTCGTCAATTTCAAAATAAATCATGATTTTTTTAAAAAGGAAATTAAAAAATAAAATAAAAACAAAGACAAAACGAAACGAAAGAAAAAAGAAACAAAAGAAAGAAGAAAAAGGGAGTAAGTTAACACAACGTATGTAGTGTCCCTGGTGGTTAGTAGCGTCGTTCCAACCACCAGCATCGGTCTCGACTTCGAGCCACAGCGTGCGCTTCTTTTTGTTTTCTAAAAAAAAAAAGCGGGCCGGGCCAGCAGGCTGTAGTCCCCTTTGCATTTTTTTATTTCTAAAAAAATTAAAGCGGGTTGGCCCAGCGGGAGCAGGGGTGAGCGCAGCAGCGGCCTCAGCGAATTCCCACCAATCCCGGTCATCCAAACGATCCGAAGGTTCAATTTAGACCGGGATTGCATAGTTTAGGGTGCAATCGATCGGGATTTCGATTTGAGAGTTTGGTTCGCTGAACGTCTACAAATTTAGGGTTTAAAATGGACTTTTTCCTTGTTGAGATTGATTTGTATTCGGGATGGAACGTAGGGAGGGGCTGATCACGTGTACGCAGATCGATCTCTTTGTGGTGTCGTCTGCCATGTGTACACGATTAAAGCGTTGATCTGTTCGGACAATGTCGAGCTTAGATTTGTATCCAGGCTGGAACGTAGGGTTGGGGCTGATCACGTGTACGCAGATGGATCTCTTTGTGGTGCGTCTGCGGCTGTGTACCTAGTGTCCTTGCGGCATCTACAAGTCGGACCCCTAATAAAACCCCTAAAACGAACATTGTATTTGCCAATGATACAGGAGCCGACCATCTAACCCTGCCTGCATAAATTTTAAACCGGATTTTAACAAACTGGATGATTATCATGCAAAACAGATGGTTTTCACTAAAATCAGAAGGACCATTGCATTTTTGACATATTTCAACTAAACAAAAGTGTTCGGAAGTTAACATAGTCCAAATCTTCACTGTAACTCATGCAATTGTGAGGCCACTATGGTGCCCCGGCCCTAGAGGACAGAGGCCATGCATGAAAGGAACGACCGAGGAATTCAGCTAGGAGGGATGGAGGGAGGGAGAGAGAGAGGGAGAGGGAGAGAGAGAGGGAGAGAGAGAGAGAGACCATCATCTTGTAACAGATCATATACACCAATATAACAACAACAAAGTAGGAGTATGATATTACACCACGTGGGGGCCTCAACCTGGATAAAAATCTTGTCTTTGGTTGATCACCGGAAAAGAACATCTGTAGTGTTTTTAACCCCTGGACGAACAAAATAGGGGGACATCTTTGGTCTCCGATATCGACGATATCACTGTCGACAGCCTCACGTTGCAACACCACTGGCATAGATCAATGCCCCTAAATTGGTGGCGGTAGCCTTGGTGTGCGGCGGTCTGAGAGGAGCAGCAGGGACGCAACCCAATTAGCACACGATCGGGCATGTGCAATGCCTGTTGTAGGTGATGATGGCCAATGGGCTAGAAGCGAGTTGTGATGAGGGTCAATACGCTGCAAACATGTATAAAGAGAGATGTTCTGGCGGCGGCGCCTTTGGGAAGAAAACATGTGGCGGGAGATAAGGCTAGGTGCAACATCCGATTCGATATGGATGTGGTAGGCGGACATGAGGGGATGTGGGACCCCAGAACGCATGGCGTCGTGGAGGGCTCCCGACAAGTTGACCAGATCGACCACTGATGAATTCCACACTTCAACAAAGATGATGGATGGTATGTTGAGAGAGTAATCCGCTTTAAAGAAACCACATTGATCTCTGGTCTCTATTTAAAACTAACGGGATTCTAAATCTCAGTTGGCTTAGACTTAATCAAGACTGAAAAAGGTACTGCCTTTTACCCAAGTATTGGTTAATTTCATTTTTTTGCGGGTTAAAAGTATTTCATTGCTCAATTGTTGGAATATTCGTTCCTACATAGCAGAGGAACGTCTGCAGGTCCAAAGCGCAACCAAACTGCAGATCGGGCCCCCGATCGTCCGAAAGCAGCAAGGGTGTGGCTAACAACATTCTGATTCCTACTTACATGAGCAATGGAGACATCCCATTCACCAAAGAGCCTCTTAATATCCTGAACTATCATTTTATTTGGCGATCTGTCAAGGGTAGGCGACTTGATCAACTTGACCACATCCATCAAGTCCATATCAATGTCTACCGAGTGAGTAGACCATTGTAGAGCAAGGCGTAATCCCTCCTGGCACGCCAACAACTCAGCCTGGAGCGGTCCGGAACAATGCAAGATGGAACGACAAGCGGAGAAGATAATGTTGCCGTCATTATCACGTAGGATCATACCGGATCCTGCTAATCGACCGTCTATATCAACGAACGACCCGTCAACATTCAGCTTCACGCGACCAGCCGGTGGGGCAGACAACTAGACCGTGGATGCACGCTGTGTTGGTGTATTTATCATTGTAGAACTATACTCAATCGGTGGCATCACCATCTTCCCTTTGTTGATGTCAGTGTTTGGAAAATGGTTGATGCATCAAAGAGATTCAGTATAGCTAATCAGAAATCTGCAGGAAGCTTCAATTGAAGGTGGTAGCTTATGGTGTACTATTTCATTACGTACATACCAACTCCTCCACAGCACCATCAACACATGCATGCGATCATCTTCATTTAGCTTGTACAGAAGATCAAAAAGCCACTCAAGCCTTGTATTCATCACTGAAGCTAAGTCCGGCAATAGCCATTTTTCTTGCATAGCGTTCCACAAAGCAACATCCAATGGGCATCTACAGAATGTGTGGAATGTGTCCTCCGGTTCCATCGCACACAGCAGACAAAGGTTAGACACCTCAAGTTTCCATGATTTTTTTATTCACCCAAGTAGCCAGTGAATTTGTGACCAAACGCCATGCAAAGATACGCATCTTTGGTGGAGCAGGGCACCTCCATATAAGTGCCCAGACGGCACGTCACCCATCAAGTGCCCTACTCTATGCGGTTGTAGTCTAACGGTGAATCTCGTCATAGGATAGACAGAACACTCAGGCGCCCAAGCGATAATGTCTCTGTCTAACCATGGCACCACCTTGATCTTCATAATTTTCATGACATCTACTGACATGAAATGTTGATTAAGTTGTTGCACGTTCCAATTTCCTCGGTCGTCCAGGAGCTCGCTAACACGTCGAAGGCGACAGCGCCCCTGGGGTGATATTGGCAACCTCGCAAGTGGATGTAGTATCCACTGGTCACGCCAAATACGTACATAAGCACCATCACCAATGCGCCAAATTAGACCTTTCTTGAGAAGCTCAAGACCGTGGACAATAGACTGCCATGTCTGGGATGAGTTGCCCGAAAAGACCGTATCTTCCAGACGTCACACCGGGTAATATCTCGCTTTGAGCACCTGCGCACATAAACTGTCAGGGTAAGCAATAAGACGCCAAACCTGTCTAGCCAGAAGTGCCTGGTTGAAGAGTATGAAGTCACGAAACCCCATTCCGCCTTGCACTTTCGGTTTAATCAATGTATCCCATGCACGCCAATGTGTCTTCCTCTCCCCTCCTTGGCCCCCCATCAAAAGTTACATACCATGCGAGTAAGATCATCACAAACACTCCGGGGCAAACGAAAAACGCCCATGATATATGTAGGTAGGGACTGCGCAACCGCCTTAATGAGAATTTTTTTGCCCCTTTGTGACGCCGCTTCTCCTCACTGTAAGATACGCTTAGTAAGTTGCTCTTGTAGATTTTGAAACTCGCCCTTCGACATTCTACCATATGGTGTGGGGAGACCAAGATGCTTATCATTGAACCCCGCCGTCTGAACCTGCAAGGTATGCACAACCTCCTGCTTGTCGTTGTCACCACAACATGGGCCAAATAAAATAGAACATTTCACCGGGTTAATGAATTGTCCTGTGATACGCTCATAAATAGCCAGTGCATCTCCCACCTGGGTAGCTTCTTCCTGAGTAGCACGGAAGAACATTGAAGTGTCGTATGAGAATAGGAGGTGTGAGATACCTGGAGCCCTTGGACACACATGAATAGGAGAAATCCTTCCTTGTCCGACCTTCTGTTTCAAAATAGCATCAAGTCCATCAGCTACAAACAAAAACAAAAACGGGGATAGAGGGTCACCCTGCTGAAGTCCACGCGACGGTGTGAATGAATCTGAGAGGGCTCCATTTAGTTTAACACTATATCTCACCGAGGTTACACACGCCATAATCCATTGTATCCACCGGTGATGAAAACCCAACTGTTGCATCATTCGCTCCAGGAAATTCCAGTCTACCCTGTCATATGCCTTTGATAGGTCCACCTTGTAAGCACAAAAACTATTCTCGTGAGCCTTTCTTGTTTGATGGTATGCATACACTCAAAAGCTATGAACGCATTATATGTAATAAGTCTACCAGGGACGAAGGCGCTCTGCTCATAATCTTCAGACATGTCTGTCTTGCCCTCCACTCCCACGATGTCCCTTTTTCCTGAAAGAACTATGTGGCGCTTTGGCTCATCGTATGATGTATTCGCTTCCTTATCTTTCCTTTTTCTCGGTTTGGTAGACATGTCCTTCACATGGATAACTTGTGCCACATCATTGGCTAGGACGAACGGTTCGCCAGTGTACCCAAGATTTTTCAGATCCACTGTTGTCATTCCGTACTGTAGGTCTACTTGTACCCTGCCTCCTGACAGATTGACCCATTTGCACTTAAATAAAGGGACCTTAAAATCATATCCGTAGTCAAGTTCCCATATGTCTACTATGTAACCATAATATGTGTCATTTCCCCTCTCGGTTGCCGCATCAAAAGCGGACACCGCTGTTTTGGTTGGTGCTCTTTTGATCTTGTTCAATCATGTAAAATGTATTCCCATTTATCTCGTATCCTTTGTAAATCAATACAGTCAAAGATGGTCCCCTGAACAACAAGTACAGCTCATCACAAATAGTCTTGTCACCTCTGAGACGTGTTTCCAACCAACTGCTGAAAGTCCTGATGTGTTCACATGTAATCCAGTCGTCGCACTGCTCCGGGTGTTTGGAGCACAGACTGTTCTTGTGTTCATCGACATACGGGGTCACCAAGGTAGAGTTCTGTAGAACTGTGTAGTGTGCTTGAGACCAAGAATATCCATCCCTGCATATTATTGAGTCCCCTCCAAGCGTGCCTTTTCCAGTCAGTCTCCCCTCATACCACGATTTAGGGAGACCTATCTTCTTAAGGCCAGGCATGAAGTCAACGCAAAACCCAATGACATCCTCTGTTTGATGGCCCATGGAGATGCTTCCTTCTGGCCTAGCGCGGTTACGGACATATTTCTTTAGGACTCCCATGAACCTCTCAAATGGGAACATATTGTGTAGAAATACGGGCCCCAGAATGACAATCTCGTCGACTAGATGAACTAGGACGTGCATCATGATATTGAAGAAGGATGGTGGGAACACCAGCTTGAAACTAACAAGACATTGCGCCACATCACTCCTTAGCCTTGGTACGATTTCTGGATCGATCACCTTCTGAGATATTGCATTGAGGAATGCACATAGCTTCACAATGGCTAATCGGACGTTTTCCGGTAGAAGCCCCCTCAATGCAACCGGAAGCAGTTGCGTCATAATCACGTGGCAGTCATGAGACTTTAGGTTCTGAAACTTTTTCTCTGCCATATTTATTATTCCCTTTATATTCGACGAGAAGCCAGTCGGGACCTTCATACTAAGTAGGCATTCAAAGAAGATTTCCTTCTCTTCTTTGGTAAGAGCGTAGCTGGCAGGACCTTCATACTGCTTTGGAGGCATGCCGTCTTTTTCGTGCGAACGTTGCAGGTCCTCCCGTGCCTCAGCTGTATCTTTTGTCTTCCCATACACACACAAGAAGCCTAGCAGGTTCACGGAAAGGTTCTTCGTCACGTGCATCACGTTGATCGAAGAGCGGACCTCTAGGTCTTTCCAGTAGGGTAGGTCCCAAAATATAGATTTCTTCTTCCACATGGGTGCGTGTTCCTCAGTGTCACTCGGAACAGCTAGTCTGCCGGGACCCTTTCCAAATATTACGTGTAAATCATTGACCATAGCAAGTACGTGATCACTGGTACGCATGGTGGGCTTCTTCCAGTGATCTGCCTCGCCTTTGAAATGCTTGCCTTTCTTTCGACATTGATGGTGGTCGGAAAAAATTAACGATGGCCCAGGTACACATTCTTCCTGCAGCTTTCCAGGTATATACTTTCGGTGTCAGCTAAACAGTGCGTGCATGCGTGGTATCCATTGTTTGTCTGTCCTAAAAGGTTACTAAGAGCGGGCCAATCGTTGATGGTCACGAACAGCAATGTCTTTAGGTCAAATTCCTCCTGTTTGTGCTCATCCCACGTACGTACACCGTTTCCATTTCACAGCTGTAAAAGTTCTTCAACTAATGGCCTTAGATACACATCAATGTCGTTGCCGGGTTGCTTAGGGCCTTGGATGAGAACTGGCATCATAATGAACTTCCGCTTCATGCACATCCAAGGAGGAAGGTTATACATACATAGAGTCACGGGCCAGGTGTTGTGATTGCTGCTCTGCTCCCCGAAAGGATTAATGCCATCCGCGCTTAAAGCAAACCATACGTTCCTTGGGTCACTTGCAAACTCATCCCAGTACTTTCTCTCGATTTTTCTCCACTGCGATCCGTCAGCGGGTTCTCTCAACTTCCCGTCTTTCTTACGGTCCTCACTGTGCCATCGCATCAACTTGGCATGCTCTATGTTTCTGAACAGACGTTTCAACCATGGTATTAAAGGAGCATACCACATCACCTTCGCAGGAACCCTCTTCCTGGGGTGCTCGCCGTCAACATCACCAGGGTCATCTCGTCTGATCTTATACCGTAATGCACCGCATACCGGGCATGCATTCAGATCCTTGTACGCACCGCGGTACAGGATGCAGTCATTAGGGCATGCATGTATCTTCTGCACCTTCAATCCTAGAGGGCATACGACCTTCTTTGTTGTGTATGTACTATCGGGCAATTCGTTATCCTTTGGAAGCTTCTTCTTCAATATTTTCAGTAGCTTCTCAAATCCTTTGTCAGGCATAGCATTCTCTGCCTTCCACTACAGCAATTCCGGTACGGTACCGAGTTTTGTGTTGCCATCTTCGCAATTGGGGTACAACCCTTTTTTGTGATCCTCTAACATGCGATCGAACTTCAGCTTCTCCTTTTGACTTTCGCATTGCGTCCTTGCATCGACAATGACCCGGCGGAGATCATCATCATCGGGCACATCATCTGGTTCTTCTTGATCTTCAGCAGCTTCCCCCGTTGCAGCATCATTAGGCACATCATCTGGTTCCTCTTGATCTTCAGCAGCTTCCCCCGTTGCAGCATCACAATATTCAGGGGGCACATAGTTGTCATCGTCCTCTTCTTCTTCGCCGTCTTCCATCATAACCCCTATTTCTCCGTGCCTCGTCCAAACATTATAGTGTGGCATGAAACCATTGTAAAGCAGGTGGGTGTGAAGGATTTTCCGGTCAGAGTAAGACTTTGTATTCCCACATTTAGGGCATGGACAACACATAAAACCATTCTGCTTGTTTGCCTCAGCCACTTCGAGAAAATCATGCACGCCCTTAATGTACTCAAAGGTGTGTCTGTCACCATACATCCATTGCCGATTCATCTGTGTGCATTATATATAATTAAGTGTGTCAAAAACCATTACAGAACATCATGAATAGATAATTAAGTGACCAAATTAATAGAAGTTCATCATCAGATTAAAACCAAAGTACATACATAGTTCTCATCTAACAACATAAAGCTCTCCAGAGCATCTAAATTAATTAAACCATACATTAAAACTATATAAAACATTTCAATGCGAAAACAAATGCGATCATAATTGCAAACAAGGTAACAATTGATCCAACGGCATAATGATACCAAGCCTCGGTATGAATGGCATATTTTCTAATCCTTTTAATCTTCAAGCGCATTGCATCCATCTTGATCTTGTGATCATCGACGACATCCGCAACATGCAACTCCAATATCATCTTCTCCTCCTCATTTTTTTTATTTTTTCCTTCAAGAAATTGTTTTCTTCTTCAACTAAATTTAACCTCTCGACAATAGGGTCGGTTGGAATTTCTGGTTCACATACCTCCTAGATAAATAAAATCTATGTCACGTTTGTTGGCATAATTTTCATAAACAATAAATGAAGCAATAGTTATAAAGATAATATATACCACATCCGAATCATAGACAGGACGAGGGCCGACGAGGGCGGTTACCAAAACCATCGCACTATATAATAACAAGCAATAAAATAGTAAGAAAATTAGACAAGTATCTATCTAAAGCAAGAATTTTTTTTCAGAAAGAAGATAAGAACAAGAGGCTCACCAGGGTGGTGCCGGCGACGAGATCGGCGCGGGTGATCAATGACAGTGAAGACGGGGACGGGGCGTGACGGGCCGCTAATATAAACCTAGACAAATCTCAGGAAAAATAGAGTTCAGAGATCGTGCTTCAAGAGGAGAAAGCTTAACTAGTGTGGCTCGGGCATTTCATCGAACACCTCAAGTGCATAGGAGGTGAGCTAGAGCACCACAAAGCCCTCCCCTCCCCGGCCAAAGAAAAGCAGAGCAGTGGAGTGCTCCCTCTGGAAAGATTTATAAGACGTTTTAGAAAGTGTAGTTCAAATCTCGGCACGTTAAGAAAATTCGGTCGTTTCCATTTTTGCCCCTGCGCTCACTCACTCACCCGCACTCACCCATTCCCCTCTCGCACTCACTCGCCCGCGTCGACGTCTCCCTGCCCGAATCCGGCGCGGTGGCGACGCGCCTCACTCTCCGGCGTGGTGGCGACGCTCCTCCCTCTCGCCCGCGTCGACACCTCCCTCTCGCCCGCGTCAACACCTCCCTCTCGCCCGCTTCGCAGCCTCCCTTCTCCTCTTGTCGCCGCCTCTCCCTCTCCTCGCCCGTGTTGTCTAGCCAAAATTGTTTTTTTAGTGAGGTCAGGATGAGCGGGAGGAGCGCGTTCGTCCCCCGCGCCGACGTCGGCGTCGAGGAATAAGCAGGTGGAGGGCATGGCGGAGCGCCGCCGCCGCAAGCACCTCAATGACCTCCGCTCCGTCTTACTCCAAGATCTAGAAGGTAAAAAATGCAACTCTTTTTCATTTTTACCACGCCAGATGGAGCAATCTTGGGAGTAAATCAAGATGAGCGTGTCTTCTTGGTGCGAATTTGATTTTGGGCATCTGGATTGACTACATCCGCATCTGCATCCAAGGTCACACATTGCCGCCAATGGAGCAGAGCAAAAGGAGGAGGGCGACACCCAGGGAGAGGGGTGGTAGGAACACGAGCGAGCGGCTGTTTTAGATGAGGAGGAGCGGAGGCAGCGATGACGTGGTGCAGGCGACCTTCCATCTGTTGCTGACCAGTGGAGGAGGAGCAGGAGGACGTCGGCGCCGTCGGTGAGCACTCCTCTCTGTAGATCTGATTGCTTGCCGCATGCTTGTTGAGTATTGCAAACTTGCTCCTCACTGATGATGATGACACAAAGATCTAACTGAATTTCTCGCATGCCTAGTCCTGAATCTTGATTATGTCAATGTTCACAGGAATGTGGAGAACAATCAATTTGCAGGATCAATCCCAGAGAAGATGCTCAGCGTCCCAAAATTAGTGCAGAAGACAGGACAACCACGTAACCATTCAATTTCTGCATAAGAAAGGACAACCATTTAACCATTCTGATCCACGGTTCCTCTCCGACGACAGTGAGTTGCTGTTTGTACTCCATGTTCTTTTGCTTGTACTGCTAGTGGTTATGCTTGTGCTGCTATATCTTCTGGTGCTGCTAGATTAATATGAGTAGGAGTAGAGTACATGCAGTAGTTAGAGTGCTTGCTCAGAGTAGGATTTTTGTTAGGAGCAGTTAGAGTACTCTACTGGAAGTCTGAAAGTACTCCTTGTAAGAGTAGTTTTTTTTAGAAAAGGAGGATGACCCCCGGCCTCTGCATCTAGGAGAGTGAGGCGTATAATCCATTTCCACAAACAACTTTAAAACAATATAATCCATTTCGACAAAAAAGACTCCATGGATGCATTTCCACAAACAAGTCTCATCATAGCACTACAAGTCTCAACATACTCCACTGCATGCTCAGTCGACATCTTGTCCTAGAATCTCCATGGCATTATCATAAACTTCACGAGGGAAATGTATCATAGGCGGTAGCATTCCTTGCCTTTCCAATCTCTCCTTCCGCAAATGTGGAATTTTATACGAGTTTCCTCCTCGATAGTTCATCACTTCAACCATGATGGTCTGAAGTGTTAGAAATATTCGGTTGAGTTTGTCGACATCATACTCATCGAACTCTTCCTGCACACCTTCTTGTCAGTTCTTTTGAACTTGCCACCCCTACTCATATTCAGCGTAAGCATTGCCATGTAAGCAGCATATCTCTGCTCATCTGTTAGTGACTTTCTTTGCCTTCGTATTTGCTGAACACCTACAGCAACAAAAGAAAAATAGGAAAATTAGGGAAATTGTGTTAGAATAAGAAAACTGAAAATTACTCTTATTTAAAGCACTAGGAGTAGGCATATGCAAATTTCAGCAAGTTAAATGAATTTGAGCAAGTTAAACTTGTTGTTAAACATATGTTAAGTTCTATGAACATATATTCAGTTTTCATGAACATTTTGGAGTATGTGTATAGTATGTGTAGATGAACATATATTCAGTTTTCATGAACACTTTAGAGTATGTTAAACCTGATATTTGTATAGCATCGGCTAGTGCATACTCAAAAACACCAAATCTTGTTAACAACAAGCAAAGGAATTGCTATTAAAGCACTAGGAGTAGGATGCCTATGCATATGCCAACATCCGGTGCACAACTAAAAGCAGATGTACTTCTATACAAGGAGTATGTGTATGTAGTACCTGTTGCTTCTTCTTGGACATTTAATGTTTCTTCTTGGACATCTGCTACTTCTTCTTCTTGGACCATATTCACATCAGCTTCTTCTTCTCCTGAAGGTGGTGAGCAGTTCAGGTCTGGGAGCATTTTGTGCTGCTGCTGCTATGTTCCGGTACTGTTGATGTGATACTACTTCTCCTCTTGCTACTGATCCTGTGCTGTTGCTCCACTTGCTACTGTTGTTGTGCTGGTGCTGCTCTTGCTGATAATGCTGCTAATAATGTCGCCTGCTATTGATACTACTGATAATGCTGTTGTTGTTGCTGGTCCTCTTGATCAACTGCTCCTCTTGATCAGCTGTTGTGTTAATGATGCTCTTAATGCTTTTGTTGTCCTAATCCTGAGCTATCGATCTCTTGATGTGGAGTAATTTGAAGATCTCTTTTGTTGTCCTACTCCTGTACTCTTGATCTTGATCTGGAGCACACCTGATTCCTTGATCTGGAGTAATTTGAAGATCTCCTGATCTGGTGTTGTGCTATGATGAGAAATTATTGCTACTGTGATTTATTGCTGCTCTCGAAGCTACTCCTCTTGATCTTATACTCCACTATCAAGCACATGGATCTTGTACTCCACTATAGTGGAATTGATTTTGATCTCGTATCTTGCTAATGTATTGCTTCTCCTTGCTCTGGGCGACACGAGGAGTACCTGGGCAAGGAGCACCTAGGCGCGAGGAGGAGGGCTAGGGCGCGAGGAGGAGGACCTGGGCGCGCGAGCAGGAGGGCCTGGGCGCGGCGACGGCAAGGCTGGGCGCGAGGAGGAGGACCAGGGCACGGCAACGGCCAGGCTGGGCGCGTGGAGGGGCCCGGCGGCGACAAGGCTGGGCGCAGCCAGGCGACAGGGACAAGCGGGTGACGACGGGGACCAGCTCCTGGACACAGCCAGGCGACGGCGACGGCAAGGCTGGGGGCGTGGATACGGGGACGACGCGAGGAAGAAGACGACTGGTTCGAAATTCAAAATAAGGGCATAATGGTCTATTTGCACTTTTGTCGGCTGTGTCTGAAAATCCCTCAACGTCTTATAAATCTTTCCAGAGGGAGTAACAATTTAGCGTACATATCCATTACATAAACAATTCACCAATCAGAGAGTCACATGACCCAACATTACATCATCATTGCAGCAGAAGCCAGGGATCCGAGTATAGATAAGAATAGCCTAAGTGGAAAGAGAAATAAGCAAACGTCCACCCTACAATCCCAGACTGTCGATCGAGATCCCCAAATCTAGTCATCGCCGAGTGTGACATAGAAATGAGCACGGCCGCCATCGTACTCCCACTGGTAACTAAATGGGGACATCATCTGAACCTGTAATAGTATCATGGTCACCTTCATCTGGAGTGTTGTGTTATTCGCGCGTCATTGAAACTCAGCAATAACATTACCAAGGGTACTAAAACTAGCATCACTTATGAGTATGATATGGTTAAGTGGTGAGGTTGTAACAAGCAGCTAAGCAATGTAACCAACTAGTCCTATGAGAATAACCAAAGGAGACAAGGGGAGTGCTCACGGCCCGACCCCGAGCACCTTCAACTCCCTCGAGCACCAGCTCTGCTCTAGTGGGCCCTCTAGAGGATTTGCCAACCAACAAGACATTAAATGCAGAGCCTGTGGAGCTCTACTTTGGTTTTTTGGTCCGGACAATGAAGGAAATATGCCCTAGAGGCAATAATAAAGTTATTATTTATTTCCTTATTCCATGATAAATGTTTATTATTCATGCTAGAATTGTATTAACCGGAAACATAATACATGTGTGAATACATAGACAAACATAGTGTCACTAGTATGCCTCTACTTGACTAGCTCGTGAATCAAAGATGGTTAAGTTTCCTAGCCATAGACAAAAGAGTTGTCATTTGATTAACGGGATCACATCATTAGGAGAATGATGTGATTGACATGACCCATTCCGTTAGCCTAGCACTTGATCGTTTAGTATGTTGCTATTGCTTTCTTCATAACTTATACATGTTCCTGTAACTATGAGATTGTGCAACTCCCGTTTACCGAAAGAACACTTTGTGTGCTACCAAACATCACAATGTAACTGGGTGATTATAAAGGTGCTCTACAGGTGTTTCCGAAGGTACATGTTGGGTTGGCATAATTCGAGATTAGGTTTTGTCACTCCGATTGTCGGAGAGGTATCTCTGGGCCCTCTCGGTAATACTCATCACCTAAGCCTTGCAAGCATTGTAACTAATGAGTTAGATATAAGATGATGTGTTACAGAACGAGTAAAGAGACTTGCCGGTAATGAGATTGAACTAGGTATTGGATACCGACTATCAAATCTCGGGCAAGTAACATACCGATGACAAAGGGAACAACGTATGTTGTTATGCGGTTTGACCGATAAAGATCTTCGTAGAATATGTAGGAACCAATATGGGCATCCAGGTTCCTCTATTGGTTATTGACCGAGAATGGTTCTAGGTCATGTCTACATAGTTCTCGAACCCGTAGGGTCCGCACGCTTAACGTTACGATGACAGTTTTATTATGAGTTTATAAGTTTTGATGTACCGAAGTTTGTTCGGAGTCCCGGATGTGATCACGGACATGACGAGGAGTCTCGAAATGGTCGAGACATAAAGATTGATATATTGGAAGCCTATGTTTGGACATCGGAAAGGTTCCGGGTGAAATCGGGATTTTACCGGAACACCGAGGGGTTACCGGAACCCTCCCGGGGGTTAATGGGCCTTAGTGGGCCATGAGGGAGAAGAGGAGGGCCGGCCAGGGCAGGCCGCGCCCCCCTCCCCCCTAGTCCGAATAGGACAAGGAAGGGGGGGCGGCGCCCCCCTTTCCTCTTTCCCCTCCCACCTTTCCTTCTCCACCAAGGCAAGAGGGGGGAGTCCTACTCCGGGTGGGAGTAGGACTCCTCCAGGCGCACCCCAAGGGGGCCGGCCGCACCTCCCCCTCCCTCCTTTATATACGGGGGCAGGGGGGCACCCCATAACACACAAGTTGATCTACGGATCGTTCCTTAGCCGTGTGCGGTGCCCCCCTCCACCATATTCCACCTCGGTCATATCGTCGCGGAGTTTAGGCGAAGCCCTGCGCCGGTAGAACATCATCATCGTCACCACGCCGTCGTGCTGACGGAACTCTTCCCCGAAGCTTTGCTGGATCGAAGCCCGGGGATCGTCATCGAGCTGAACGTGTGCTGAACTCGGAGGTGCCGTACGTTCGGTGCTTGGATCGGTCGGATCATGAAGACGTACGACTACATCAACCGCGTTGTCATAACGCTTCCGCTTACGGTCTACGAGGGTACGTGGACGAACACTCTCCCCTCTCGTTGCTATGCCATCACCATGATCTTGCGTGTGCGTAGGATTTTTTTTGAAATTACTGCGTTCCCCAACAGTGGCATCCGAGCCTAGGTTTTATGCGTTGATGTTATATGCACGAGTAGAACACAAGTGAGTTGTGGGCGATACAAGTCATACTGCTTACCAGCATGTCATACTTTGGTTCGGCGGTATTGTGAGATGAAGCGGCCCGGACCGACATTACGCGTACGCTTACGCGAGACTGGTTTCACCGTTACGAGCATTCATGCTTAAAGGTGGTTGGCGGATGTCTGTCTCTCTCACTTTAGCTGAATCGAGTGTGGCTACGCCCGGTCCTTGCGAAGGTTAAAACAGCACCAACTTGACAAACTATCGTTGTGGTTTTTTGATGCGTAGGTAAGAACGGTTCTTGCTAAAGCCCGTAGCAGCCACGTAAAATTTGCAACAACAAAGTAGAGGACGTCTAACTTGTTTTTGCAGGGCATGTTGTGATGTGATATGGTCAAGACGTGATGCTATATTTTATTGTATGCGATGATCATGTTTTGTAACCGAGTTATCGGCAACTGGCAGGAGCCATATGGTTGTCGCTTTATTGTATGAAATGCAAACGCCCTGTAATTGCTTTACTTTATCACTAAGCGGTAGCGATAGTCGTAGAAGCAATAGATGGCGTAACGACAATGATGCTACGATGGAGATCAAGGTGTCGCGCCGGTGACGATGGTGATCACGACGGTGCTTCGAAGATGGAGATCACAAGCACAAGATGATGATGGCCATATCATATCACTTATATTGATTGCATGTGATGTTTATCCTTTATGCATCTTATCTTGCTTTGATTGACGGTGGCATTTTAAGATGATCTCTCACTAAAATTATCAAGAAGTGTTCTTCCTGAGTATGCACCGTTGCCAAAGTTCGTCGTGCCCAGACACCACGTGATGATCGGGTGTGATAAGCTCTACGTCCATCTACAACGGGTGCAAGACAGTTTTGCACACGCAGAATACTCAGGTTAAACTTGACGAGCCTAGCATATGCAGATATGGCCTCGGAACACGGAGACCGAAAGGTCGAGTGTGAATCATATAGTAGATATGATCAACATAGTGATGTTCACCATTGAAAACTACTCCATCTCACGTGATGATCGGTTATGGTTTAGTTGATTTGGATCACGTGATCACTTAGATGACTAGAGAGATGTCTGTCTAAGTGGGAGTTCTTAAGTAATATGATTAATTGAACTTAAATTTATCATGAACTTAGTCCTGGTAGTATTTTGCAAATTATGTTGTAGATCAATAGCTTGCGTTGTTGCTTTCATATGTTTATTTCGATATGTTCCTAGAGAAAATTGTGTTGAAAGATGTTAGTAGCAATGATGTGGATTGGATCCGTGATCTGAGGTTTATCCTCATTGCTGCACAGAAGAATTATGTCCTTGATGCACCGCTAGGTGACAAACCTATTGTAGGAGCAGATGCAGACGTTATGAACGTTTGGCTAGCTCAATATGATGACTACTTGATAGTTTTGTGCACCATGCTTATGGCTTAGAATCGGGACTTCAAAAACGTTTTGAACGTCATGGATCATATGAGATGTTCCAGAAATTGAAGTTAATATTTCAAGCAAATACCCGAGTTGAGAGATATGAAGTCTCCAACAAGTTCTATTGCTAAAAGATGGAGGAGAATCGCTCAACTAGTGAGCATGTGCTCAGATTGTCTGAGTACTTCAATCGCTTGAATCAAGTGGGAGTTAATCTTCCAGATAAGATAGTGATTGACAGAATTCTCTAGTCACCATCACCAAGTTAGTAGAACTTTGTGATGAACTGTAGTATGCAAGGGATGACGAAAACGATTCCGAGCTCTTCGTGATGTTTAAATCAACGAAGGTAGAAATCAAGAAAGAGCATCAAGTGTTGATGATTGACAAGACCACTAGTTTCAAGAAAAGGGCAAAGGGAAAGAAAGGGAACTTCAAGTAGAATGACAAGCAAGTTGTCAGTCCCGCGAAGAAGCCCAAAGCTGGACCAAAGCCTGAAACTGAGTGATTATACTGCAAAGGAAATGGTCACTAGAAGCGGAAATGCCTTGAATATTTGGTGGATAAGAAGGATGGCAAAGTGAACAAGGGTATATTTGATATACATGTTATTGATGTGTGCCTTACTAGTGTTTATAGTAACCCCTGAGTATTTGATATTTGTTTGGTTGCTAAGATTAGTAACTCGAAACAGGAGTTACAGAATAAACAGAAACTAATTGAGGGTGATGTGACGATGTGTGTTGGAAGTGGTTCCAAGATTGATATGATCATCATCGCACACTCCCTATACTTTCGGAATTAGTGTTGAACCTAAATAAATGTTATTTGGTGTTTGCGTTGAGCATGAATATGATTTGATCATGTTTATTGCAATACGGTTATTCATTTAAAGTCAGAGAATAATTGTTGTTCTGTTTACATGAATAAGACCTTCGATGGTCATACACCCAATGAACATAGTTTGTTGGATCTCGATCGTAGTGATACACATATTCATAATATTGACGCCAAAAGATGAAAAGTTAATAATGATAGTGCAACTTATTTGTGGCACTGCCGTTTGGGTCATATCGGTGTAAAGCGCATGAAGAAACTCCATAAAGATGGATTTTCGGAATCACTTGGTTATGAATCATTTGATGCTTGCGAACCGTGCCTTTTGGGCAAGATGACTAAAACTCCGTTCTCCGGAACAATGGAACGAGCTACTGACTTATTGGAAATAATACATACCGATGTATGCGATCTGATGAGTGTTAAGGCTCGTGGCAAGTATCATTATTTTCTAACCTTCACAAATGATCTGAGCAGATATGGGTATATCTACTTGATGAAACATAAGTCTGAAATAGTTGAAAAGTTCAAAGAATTTCAGAGTGAAGTGGAAAAATCATTGTAACAAGAAAAATAAAGTTTCTACGATCTGATCGTGGAGACGAATATTTGAGTTATGAGTTTGGTCTTCATTTGAAACAATGTGAAATAGTTTCGCAACTCACGCCATCTGGAACACCACAATGTAATGGTGTGTCCGGACGTCGTAATCGTACTTTACTAGATATGGTGCGATCTATGATGTCTCTTATCGGTTTACCACTATCGTTTTGGGGTTATGCATTAGAGACAGATACATTCACTTTAAATAGGGCACCATCAAAATCTGTTGAGACGACGCCTTATGAACTGTGATTTGGCAAGAAACCAAAGTTGTCGTTTCTTAAAGTTTGGGGCTGCGATGCTTATGTGAAGAAACTTCAACCAGATAAGCTCGAACCCAAATCGGAGAAGTGCGTCTTCATAGAATACCCAAAGGTAACTATTGGGTACACCTTCTATCACAGATCCGAAGGCAAGTTATTCGTTGCTAAGATGGATCCTTTCTAGAGAAGAAGTTTCTCTCGAAGAAGTGAGTGGGAGGAAAGTAGAACTTGATAAGGTAATTGTACCTTCTCCCTTATTGGAAAGTAGTTCATCACAGAAATCAGTTCCAGTGATTCCTACACCAATTAGTGAGGAAGTTAATGATGATGATCATGAAACTTCAGATCAAGTTGCTACCAAACCTCGTAGGTCTTCCAGAGTAAGATCCGCACCAGAGTGGTACGGCAATCATGTTCTGGAAGTCATGTTACTAGACCATGATGAACCTACGAACTATGAGGAAGCGATGATGAGCCCAGATTCCGTGAAATGGCATGAGGCCATAAAATCTGAGATATGATCCATGTATAAGAACAAAGTACAAACTTTGATTGACTTGCTCAATGATCAGCAAGCCATGTTAAATAAATGGATTTTCAAGAGGAAGACGGACACTGATAGTAGTGTTACTATCTACTAAGCTTGACTTGTTGCGAAATATTTTCAACAAGTTCAAGGTGTTAAATACGATGAGATTTTCTCACTCGTATCGAAGCTTAAGTCTGACTGAATCATGTTAGCAATTGCCACATTTTATGAAATCTGGCAAATGGATGTCAAAACTGCATTCCTTAATGGATTTATTAAAGAAGAGTTGTATATGATGCAACCAGAAAGTTTTTGTCAATCCTAAAGATGCTAACAAAGTGTGCAAGCTCCAGGAATCCATCAATGGACTGGTGCAAGCATCTCGGAGTTGGAATATACGTTTTGATGAGTTGATCAAAGCATTTGGTTTTATACAGACTTTTGGAAAGAACTGTATTTACAAGAAAGTGAGTGGGAGCACTACAGCATTTCTGATAAGTATATGTGAATGACATATTATTAATTGGAAATGATGTAGAATTTTCTGGAAAGCATAAAGGAGTGTTTGAAAGGAGCTTTTTCAAAGAAAGACCTCGGTGAAGCTGCTTACACATTGAGCATCAAGATCTATATAGATAGATCAAGACGCTTGATAAGATTTTTCAATGAGTACATACCTTGATAAATTTTTGAAATAGTTCAAAATGGAACAGTCAAAGAAGGAGTTCTTGCCTGTGTTACAAGGTGTGAAGTTGAGTAAGACTCAAGACCCGACCATTGCAGAAAATAGAAAGAGAATGAAAAGTCATTCCCTATGCCTCAGTCATAGGTTCTATAAAGTATGCTATGCCATGCTATGGACCAGACCTATTGTATACTCTGCCCTGGTTTGGCAAGGGAGTACAATAGTGATCTAGGAGTAGATCACTGGACATTGGTCAAAATTATCCTAAGTAGAATAAGGATATGTTTCTCGATTATGGAGGTGATAAAAGAGTTCATCGTAAAGAGTTACATCGAAGCAAGCTTTTACACCGATCCAGATGGCTCTAAGTCTCAATCTGGATACATATTGAAAGTGGGAGCAATTAGCTAGAGTAGCTCCATGCAAAGCATTGTAGACATAGAATAGTTGCAAAATACATACGACTCTGTAATATGACAGACCCGTTGACTAAACTTCTCTCACGAGCAAAACATGATCATACCTTAGTACTCTTTTGGGTGTTAATCACATAGCGATGTGAACTAGATTATTGACTCTAGTAAACCCTTCGGGTGTTGATCACATGATGATGTGAACTATGGGTATTAATCACATGCAGATGTGAATATTGGTGTTAAATCACATAGCGATGTGAACTAGATTATTGACTCTAGTGCAAGTGGGAGACTGAAGGAAATATACCCTAGAGGCAATAATAAAGTTATTATTTATTTCCTTATTCCATGATAAATGTTTATTATTCATGCTAGAATTGTATTAACCGGAAACATAATACATGTGTGAATACATAGACAAACATAGTGTCACTAGTATGCCTCTACTTGACTAGCTCGTGAATCAAAGATGGTTAAGTTTCCTAGCCATGGACAAAAGAGTTGTCATTTGATTAACGGGATCACATCATTAGGAGAATGATGTGATTGACATGACCCATTCCGTTAGCCTAGCACTTGATCGTTTAGTATGTTGCTATTGCTTTCTTCATAACTTATACATGTTCCTATAACTATGAGATTGTGCAACTCCCGTTTACCGGAAGAACACTTTGTGTGCTACCAAACGTCACAACGTAACTGGGTGATTATAAAGGTGCTCTACATGTGTTTCCGAAGGTACATGTTGGGTTGGCATAATTCAAGATTAGGTTTTGTCACTCCGATTGTCGGAGAGGTATCTCTGGGCCCTCTCGGTAATACTCATCACCTAAGCCTTGCAAGCATTGTAACTAATGAGTTAGATATAAGATGATGTGTTACAGAATGAGTAAAGAGACTTGCCAGTAACGAGATTGAACTAGGTATTGGATACCGACGATCAAATCTCGGGCAAGTAACATACCGATGACAAAGGGAACAACGTATGTTGTTATGCGGTTTGACCGATAAAGATCTTCGTAGAATATGTAGGAACCAATATGGGCATCCAGGTTCCGCTATTGGTTATTGACCGAGAATGGTTCTAGGTCATGTCTACATAGTTCTCGAACCCGTAGGGTCCGCACGCTTAACGTTACGATGACAATTTTATTGTGAGTTTATAAGTTTTGATGTACAAAAGTTTGTTCGGAGTCCCGGATGTGATCACGGACATGACGAGGAGTCTCGAAATGGTCGAGACATAAAGATTGATATATTGGAAGCCTATGTTTGGACATCGAAAAGGTTCCGGGTGAAATCGGGATTTTACCGGAACACCGGGGGGTTACCGGAACCCTCCCGGGGGTTAATGGGCCTTAGTGGGCCATGAGGGAGAAGAGGAGGGCCGGCCAGGGCAGGCCGCGCGCCCCCTCCCCCCTAGTCCGAATAGGACAAGGAAGGGGGGGGGGGGCTTTCCTCTTTCCCCTCCCCCCTTTCCTTCTCCACCAAGGCAAGAGGGGGGAGTCCTACTCCCGGTGGGAGTAGGACTCCTCCAGGCGCACCCCAAGGGGGCCGGCCGCACCTCCCCCTCCCTCCTTTATATACGGGGGCAGGGGGCACCCCATAACACACAAGTTGATCTACGGATCGTTCCTTAGCCGTGTGCGGTGCCCCCCTCCACCATATTCCACCTCGGTCATATCGTCGCGGAGTTTAGGCGAAGCCCTGCGCCGGTAGAACATCATCATCGTCACCACGCCGTCGTGCTGACGGAACTCTTCCCCGAAGCTTTGCTGGATCGAAGCCCGGGGATCGTCATCGAGCTGAACGTGTGTTGAACTCGGAGGTGTCGTACGTTCGGTGCTTGGATCGGTCGGATCATGAAGACGTACGACTACATCAACCGCGTTGTCATAACGCTTCCGCTTACGGTCTACGAGGGTACGTGGACGAACACTCTCCCCTCTCGTTGCTATGCCATCACCATGATCTTGCGTGTGCGTAGGATTTTTTTTTGAAATTACTGCGTTCCCCAACAGTGGCATCCGAGCCTAGGTTTTATGCGTTGATGTTATATGCACGAGTAGAACACAAGTGAGTTGTGGGCGATACAAGTCATACTGCTTACCAGCATGTCATACTTTGGTTCGGCGGTATTGTGAGCCTAGGTTTTATACTGTTGTACGCGAGACTGGTTTCACCGTTACGAGCACTCGTGCTTAAAGGTGGCTGGCGGATGTCTGTCTCTCTCGTGTACGTAGGAATTTTTTTTAAAATTACTGCATTCCCCAACAGACAATGCATTTAATGCAAGGTTTACAAGCCTCCAACAGACTATGTCCCATAGGGGATGATGATGAAAAATTGCAAGCCAGTTCACAACACCCCAGGCGGTAAGGGGCGTCAAGTACTTTTGCCTTTGGCCGCACCATAGGCGGCATATCTACACCAACTTTATGCCACTGGCTAGTGGGGCCTAGTGAGCTGTGGGCAACAAGGTAGTGTGCTTCCCAGGAAATTGTCCTTGCCTGCCATCCACTAGCATTACGACGCCCTACCAAGCCTGCATGGGTCATGCAAGTTGCATCCCCGGTCTTATATAAGGGAAGGACTGAGGCCATGCATGGGAGGAAGATTGAGGAATTCAGCTAAGGGGAGAGAGAGAGAGAGAGAGAGAGAGAGAGAGAGAGAGAGAGAGAGAGAGAGAGAGAGAGAGAGAGAGAGAGAGAGAGAGAGAGAGAGAGAGAGAGAGAGAGATCTTAGCCCATCATCTTGTAACAAATCATATAGACCAACATATCAACAACAAAGTAGAATGTAGGATATTACACCTCGTGGTGGCCTGAACCTGGGTAAAAATCTTGTCTTTGGTTGATCATCGAAAAAGAATATCTGTGGTATTTTTAACCCCTGGACGAACAAAATAGGGGGACATCTCTGGTCTCCGATATCACCGTCGACGGCCTCATGTTGCAGCACCACTGGCATAGATCAACGCCCCTACATCAGCAACAATAGCCTTGGTGTGCGGCGGTCTAAGACGAGCAGCAGGGACACAACCCAATCAACACGCGGTCGGACATACACAATGCCTGCAGTACGTGACGATGGCCGATGGGCTAGAAGCAGGTTGTGATGAGGGTCAGTACACTGCAAACATGCATAAGGAGAGATGTTCTGGCGACGGCGGCTTTGGGAAGAAAACGTGTGGCGGGAGATAAGGCTAGGTGCACGTTTCGATATGGATGTGGTAGGAGGACACGAGGGGATGTGAGACCTCAGAACGCATGGCGTTGTGGAGGGCTACTGACAGGATGACCAGATCGGCCGCCCGATGAATACCATACTTTAAAAGAGGTGATGGATGGTATTTTGAAGGGAGTAATCCGCTTTAAAGAAACCACATTTATCTCTGGTCTCTATTTAAAACAAACGGGATTCTAAATCTCAGTTGACTGGTCTCTTAAAACAAACGGGATTCTAAATCTCAGTTGACCGAGACGTAACCAAGTCTTGAGACGTAACCAAGTCTTGAGACTTGGTTAAGTCTCAGCTGACTAAGAACTAGCCATGTCCTAAAACAAATACTCCATTTGTAGATAGTGAACGATCGCTCAACAATGATACCACGTCAAATGAAGCACATATCCCCAGGGACCACAGATTTTTACTTGTTTTCCTTTTTTTTGTCTTGTTATACGAAATTCAGTGTTCATGCTGGCAACTTCAGATGTCAATGATTTGACACTAACATCATGTAAGATTTTGTTCGATTTCATGATTTCACAAACAATTACCTTTGTTTTCTATGTTAGGCAATACCCTTCCGCTCACTATATAACAGCTACTGTAGGTATATATTTGGGATTTAAGTCGTTCTTTATTTTCCTCGTTGTTATTCTACAAATTCAGCGCTCCCTCCATGAGCGATAAGTAATATGGATCGGAGGGATTACCATTTTGGTATATTCATTGATGTAAGATCTGACAGGGGTCAGCGTTCTAAAAAGCTCTACATTTCATAATATAGTGCATATAGATTATTATTTTGAAGTTAAACTTTGCAAATTTTGATCAAGTTTGTGGGGTAAAGTTACACATCACTCAACTGTGACTGCAAAATTACATGGATTTCATAGCTGTCATTGACTGTAAATTAGAGTGGTGTTGAATTTGATTTCAGTCGATTGCCAAACGACTAGGTAATTATACAATTGTATACACACAACAAATTAAACGACGGGGTAATAGGACGAATTCGCTGTTAATTTTAAAAGTCGGGCTGAAGAGCATGTGCGACATCGTCCTGGCTTGGCATCTCATAGAAGCGAACCTTGTGGTTGACAACCCGGAGCTTATTACCGGCAGCAGAGGCGAGGACCTGCAGGGCCGTCAACAAGATGGCGCGGCGCAGGGGCGCCCGGCGGCCGAATCCGATGATCCATGAGATGCAAAACTTTCCATTCCCAAGATAGATCACGGTTGCTTCTTCTGGGTAGAAGCCGAAAGGGGTGCCGGACGGAGGGCACCGTGGCCGCGTCTCCTCCCACACGTACCGGACCGCCGGAGGGGACTGCTGCATGTCGCAGGCACACAGGCAGTTCTCCTTGGGACACAGGCCGAAGCAGAGGCCGCCGAGCTCGGGGACGACGAGGCCGCGACCCTGGAAGGGCAGCTCCCAGTCGCCCTCCTTGCGCCACGCGCACCGTGCGGTGTCGAAAGTGCAGGTGCCCATCCCCTGTGCCGAGACCCACAGCCGCGTTCCGGCGGCGAGGTAGGCCGTGACCCGCGGACAGCCCAAGTCCAGGGAGCGGTAGCCGGGCGGGGGGTCGGGGAGGGCACGCCAGGGCTCCTGCCGGCGGCGCCTCCCAGGGCCAGGGAGGGGTAACGTCTCGAGGCAGGCCGGCTCCGCCAGGTCGTGCATGAATCGGTTGAGCGCGTACAGGCGGTGCCCCAGCGGGATCAGATGGGTGCGACCGCGCAAGCTCTGCAGCTCCGGCCCCGCCGACAGCGCGCCGGACCGCGACATCATGAAGGTGTTGCCGTTGCTGGAGGCGCCCGCTATGGTGGTGCCGACGAGCGCGAAATCGATGCGCTCTGGCATGTCGACGGACGTCCTGTACCGCGCCACGGGGGCCGGCAGGCTGCGCAGCGACCCGCAAGCCCTCGCCGCTGCAGTAGCCCTGGCCCTCGCCGATGATTTGTTGGGGACTGAGCCGGAATCAGGGTAGAACAGGCCTTTGACGTCGACCTCCACGAAATTATACTGGTGCTCAAGGCCGCGGATCTCCACGACTAGAAGAAGACGATTCTGCTCCACGGCGCCCGCCATATTCTTGCCCTCGCTACACGGTTGGATCCGCTGCTGATTTTACTCGACGGTGCTCACCACGGTCGTTTGATCTCATAGAGGAATTCTTTGTCGATTACCCTTGATCAGACGTCTTCACCTTCCCACGAATCACGATTACCCTTGCCCCATTTATAGCCACGAGCCAACTTTCGGTTTCCCCTCCCCGCCGACCCAGCCCAGCACATAGGCACACCCGATTTCGGATTCACAAACTGCAATAAGGAGTGCCTTCCAAACAAGAGGCATACACTACCATACTGTTGAGACTCTTTATTTGGCGCCTCCAGCGCGCGTACACAAGGTAGCTGCTGGTTTCTGGAGAAATAGACACCGGTTTTCTAGAAAAAAAAAGGAATTTTAAGAGTCGCGAGTTTGAAAAAAATATAGGGATTTGAAAAATGACCATTTTAAAAAAGGTTCATGGATTTGAAAAAAATGTTCGCAAAATTCAAAAATTCTTTGTGGATTTAAAACAGTTCATGGATTTAAAAACACTTCACGGGTTCAAAAAGAAAGTTCACAAATTTGAAAAGTTGATAAAACTGAGGAAAGTTTTGCAAAAATGGGAAAACTTCATGAATTTGAAAAAAAAACTTTCAGATTTGAAAAGTTCATAAAAATGAAAAAATGTCACCAATTTGAAAATAGTTCGTGAGAAATGATAAAGTTCACAAACATTAGGTTCACGAATTTTGAGGGAAAGAAATTCAAAATTTGACAAAAAAATCACAAGATTGAAAAAAATACACGGTTTTGGAAAATATTATGAATTCAAAAAAAAGTTCATACATTTGAAAAATATATATAAAAAGAAAGTAAAAAAAGAAAAGATAAAATAAGAATAAAAAACAAACAAAAACTGGTTCGAAAAAACCCACAACCGAAAGAAAGAAATATAAACTGACCAAAAGCTTCACAAAACCGGGAGGGGAGGGCCGGCGTGAACGAATGAGAACAGAGGAGAGGAAAAGTGCTGGTCCGGCAAGACCAGAGGGATTTGGTGGAATTTGTGGTGGCTCTTGTCTATCGATCCGGCGTGGCGAACGTGCCTAAGCACGTCCGAGCCTCCCCATATGCGTCGTAGATATGGACTGGATATGGGGGTGCCGGTCAACCTGGACGTATAGGGCCGGTTTGAGGAGCTCGACTAGGTCACGATTTTGTGACTAGTCGCTGACCGGGTCGTCCTCCTGGACGTATATAGGACGTTTGAGAAGTCCAGCTATAGATGCTCTTGCATGCCATGATGGGGTGTTCGTCGTGTTGCCTTAGGGAGCGAACGTCGTCAACCTGTCTTCCTTCCCGATTGTTCCCCTATGTCTGACACCTCATCACTTTCTATACCCTTGCTACCTTGTCTCGTCTATCGTTGTCTCTCATGTGTCCTTCCTCTCTGGCTCTAACACTTCCCACTCATTACCATTCACGGTATATTTATTATTGCCGTCAATTGTCACTAGTCACATCAGCACGCTCGTATAACCTGCGTAGCCATTGATTATCCTTCATGCAGTACGGCTCATGTAATTATATGGGTTTAGTTTGGATAGTCCATAATAATTTCATCTTTGCATGCTCATATATTTGTATCAGAGAAAAAGCCTCTTTGATTCACATGTATTTTGAACATAGAAAATAGAAAAAAAACACATGAATAGCTATAGGATATCATGACATATTGAATACTACTCTCTCCTGAAGTTGAGATCCTTATTTTGGGACGGAGGGAATATAAAAGTATCTTCCAAAATTCAGAATAGCTAGAATCTTCCAGAATTCTTTTCTAAATCCTTCGAATCAAATACTTCTAAAATTTCCTGTAGAACTTGAGTGCTTCAAAGTTTCTAGTCCCTCCGTTCCATAATACAAAAGCGTTTTTGACACAAAAATGCTCTTATATTATGGGACGGAGGGAGTATAATCAAAGACTCACAAGAGAGGAAATTGCAAAGACGTACTTTCTTGTACCCTTGCTTGAGGGCGAATTCGGGCATACGCAAACGTCTTCTGCTGTTCCCTCTGGTCATTGAAAGCGTAAACTGCAGCCTCTTCGTCCTGCTCCCCTCCTCGGGCCCTCGTCTGCGGCTCTGCGCCTTCGCCATGGGTCCGCACGGAAACCGGCTGCTCCCCGTTCTCCTGGCCCTCGTCGCCGCAGCGGGGCCCGCGCCGTCGTCCGTCGCCGGTGACGACAGGGCGGTGGCGGAGGTCTCCGGCGCGCCGGAGGGGGTCGTGTGGGTGGCCCAGCTCTCGGATCTCCACTTCAGCGTGCACCACCCGGAGCGCGCCTACGACTTCCGGCGATACGTCGGCCCGGCGCTCGCCATGGTCAACCCCGACCTCGTCTTCATCACCGGCGACCTCACCGGTGCGCTGTACATATCCCCCCTCTATCGCCCCCTTCCCGTTCCTTCCTTTCTGTTGATCCTTCGCCGTGTTCGGGGTGAACAGATGATACGATGTTTAATCTAGCTGGAGTGGTTCTTTGATGTTCGGTACAACTTGGTTGATGCGTGCGGATAGTTCAGAAAGGATTCAGATACTACTGAGGTTTCAGTTTAAGCAAATGTGGTAGATGGATGAGTGGTTCGTCAAGGCACTGTAATTGTTGGTGCCTAGCCGCCTAGGAGCACAAACTTTTATCTAAAATATACTCCCTATTACATTTATGATTAGTACACTGCTAGAACCTTGTCGTGTATCGCATATCTACGATAGTATTCAACTGAACTTCAGTATTGCAATCACAATTTAAGGAGCTGCGTTGATAGTGAGATACAGCCTTAACAGTCGAGGCAGTTGGGTACTTTTCGGTTCATGCTAAAACCAGATAGGTTGAAAATTTAAGTACTGAATTCACAGTTTAAGTACTCCCTCCGTCTCAAAATAAGTGTCTCAACTTTACTACAACTTTGTACTAAAGTTAGTACATAGTTGAGACACGACGGAGGGAGTAGAATCTAGCATCAGACCTGTTACAAACCAACATGAACTGTAACCGAGGCGACTAAGTAATAAAGGCCTAAAGTTTGAAGTTGCAAAAATCGGACATAGAACCACAATCAAAATAGTCATTTGTTGTCAGTTGTCATGGACTCTTTTAATATCACATGTATTAAGGCGTGGACTACTGACGAACTTAAAATAACTACCACATGATCGGAATCTTTTACTTGAATAAACATCTGCTTTGCTTTTCTGGTTCCAATTTGTTCACTTGTAACTAGGCAGTTGCAATCAGCACTACAGCTGATCTTCACCACCCTCTAAACCTCAACCAACTAACCACTTTCTAATTTGGGAAGACGTGAAACCAGCTGCATTCATTTCGAAAGGTGTCCATATACCAAATAGTTTATAAATGAATAAATGATTATGTATTGGGATTTATCTCAAGTACTATTTTTATTTTGTGATTAGAGGGGAAAAGCAAAGATCTGCTTACAATGAAGCAAAATGAGGTGGAGTGGATGGAATATAGTAGTACGATGAAGGATGTCATTGAGAGTAGCAAGCTTCCAAGGAAAAAATTCTATGATCTGAGAGGAAACCATGATAGCTTTGGTGTACCTGTGTCTGGTGGGGACTATGACTTCTACGAGAAATATAGCATCAATGCTAACCTAAGACGACAGGGGCGCGTGCAAAGCATCACTTTGGAGGTCAGTGCTTCTTATATACATCCTATTGCTTATTATTTCTTTAGCGCCTTCTAGTTAAATTGTAGTGCGAATGATTAGTTTTGGTTGCATTTTTTGAATATGCTTGGCATAACATATGGTAGATTGTGGATGGATCTGCAGAACAATGGTCGGAAACATCTGTTTGTTGGCTTCGATAGCACAATGGAGATCGGACTTAGGGGCCCAACGAATTTATTTGGGCATCCAACTGACAAGCAGCTTATAGAACTGGACCAATCACTGTCGCAGTGGGACACTGACTTCAACAAGGCTCCAGTTACAAAAATTACAGTTGGGCACTTCCCGATGTCTTTCTCGGCATTAACAGAATCAGGAAAAAGTATCAAGGATGTCTTTCTGAAGCACTCATTAGCAGCATACTTGTGTGGACATCTTCACACAAGGTTTGGCAAGAATTTGAAGCGTTACTATCATCGAGCAACTCAGGAACCATCACTGTATGAACACTACTACCAATCTAACATGCACCAAGGCTATGCAATGCCGAGTGCTGAAGAGAACTGTTCTGAAGCAGCAGCACCTTTTGAGGAGTTCTGGGAGTGGGAGATTGGCGATTGGAAAAGGAGTAGAAGTATGAGGATATTAGCAATTGATGATGGATTTGTCTCCTTTACTGACATAGATTTCAGGTTAGGCTCAAAAAGTGTAATTATACTACCTACCTTCCCTCTGGACTCGAGATTTATGCAGAGAACATCTGCTCCTCGTGATTTCAAATGTCACACCATGGGAGCTTCAACTTTTGATACGGTGAGGGCGCTTGTATTCTCTCGACATGAGATAGTAACTGTCTTAGCAAAGATATATGACTCAAGACCAGGAAACCTTGAAGTGGTATTCGACAGCGAAATGAAAAGAGTGAGTGCCAATGATTCTAGAGGAGATATGTATTTGATTCCGTGGAACTGGAGAGCATTTGCAGATCCTTCTCCAGATCGGTACTGGCTGCAAATCGAAGCGATGGATATAACAGGTGACATTAGTGTCAGCCAGTTGAGGCCATTCTCTGTGAATGGGTTGTTTGCAGAAGTTAACTGGACATGGAAGGAGTTTTTCGTGATGGGCATCCAGTGGGCGTCGGTATATCACCCCGCACTGCAGTGTGTTCTTGCTCTGATTTTCACACTGCTTCTTGTGCCACGAGCTTCAGTAGTGCTACTTAAGGATCAACAATCTGTGTACACATATCTGCGTGCAGGCGGTAGTCAGTATACATCACTGAAGTATCTACTTGGTGGTTTTATCTGGCTTTTTGTTGAGCTGTCCAGGATGATTCTTGTGTGGTCTTTGCTGTTGGTGTATATAATCTATCTGTTGGTCTTCCCTTGGTTTTCTGGTCACCCTGTAACCGAGGATAGTAGCCTCGCATCCATGACATTCAGAGGTTGGGCTCTTAAAAATGGTATGAAAACTTTCCATGCCGGCACTCCAGACGTCATGGTCATCGTTCTACCTCACCTCTGTTTTGTGGTATTGCCTACGATTGTGATTCTTGCCGCGATGGCTGCCGAGAGGACTGCATTCCGAGAACACTACCTCTCACAGTCAGGAAAGAAGAAAGATGATCCCCACCAAAAGAGCAGGAGAGAGGTAGGGCATGATAGCTTGTGGAGCGGTCGCTGGATAAGGAAAATCTTCATCGCTTTCTGTTTGGTGGTTCTGTGGAAACACTGGAAGGTATTATTATTTCCTTTTAAAATCATGCAAATCTTCTGTGATGCGGTTTTATGCCTACTCTGAAGATACTGATGACGCCTTCACAATCTTGCAGCTGTGCAGAGCTCTTATGAAGGCCTATGCCATGGACCCTCTGCTCCATTCTCCGGTGCTCTTCTACTTCATACCGGCGCTCATGGCGTTTGCTGTCTACAGAACCTTGTCCATTTAGCTGTTTCAGGGCCCTGCTCGGAGCACCGTGCTATATTTCGGCAGAGTTGCAAAGGCACTGCAGACGAAGCACCGTGCTATATTTCGGCAGAGTTGCGAAGGCACTGCAGGCGGAGCACCTCGCGGCTGAAGATTTTATTGGCCGGGTCACTCGCTACTACTTTTTTGTTTGTTTCTTTTGGAGAGTAGATCTGTTAGACCATCTATCTAACATGCATAAAGACACTGTCAGCATTGTACTGGACATAATTTATACAGACTAAACGCGTCATTTCTTCAGAACTAGGGAGTTAAGAACTTATTAACACTGGGTGAAATTCTTTGAGCCCTTGCAATGAGCAACACCATTCCGTGTCCGATGTTTGGGATGGTAATGTCGTCCGACTCACCTCCCATGGAAGCTTTAGCATGCCTATGATGAGCAGTTTTTTTTCTTTTTTTTTGCTAGGTAGAATCAAGAAATCTCAGAAATGGATGTTGCACCCCTCTTTGTTCAGTCATTTGTACTCCCTTGTCAATTGTAGGGGGAATTATGCCCGTACACTCAGTTCAGCTGGAGAATGGAAATTCCTCCCATATTACAGGTTTTCTCCTCTGGCTATTGGCTGACAATCGTCTTTTGAGCAGGGGTAAACTGGCCAAACCCGACCTTCTCTGGATGTTACACTCTCAGGGATGAACTGCCAAAACGTCTTATGTATACTCCCTCTGTCTGGACATGTGTTAGATACGTCCGTTTGAGTGACAACTAATTCCGGACGGATGGCGTATGTGTTTTGACGCCTGTGCTTACATGGGAAAACCCGATCGTCACTTTTTGCCGTCGTGGTAATGAGACCAGGGGGAAATTTTGCCAAACAAAGCACTGAGTGAATGAAAGAAATCATCGCGCCACGTGCCTACGCGATAGACAATGATAGATCCGCCGCCCTGGCAACACCGCCGCAGGCAGGCAGAGTCCGCGCAGATTTGAATTTCGAAATCCAGATCGCCCCGGGCGCTCTCGCCTTTCTTTTTTTTACCCCACGCTCCCCAAACTCCTGTCGATCGTCCGGCCGAGCGTCGCCCCCCGCTCCTCGAACCCCCGGATCGGACGGCCACGGAGCCACCCCGCAGCCCGCAACCGTGTCCAGAAACCCTACGCCCCCACCCCCCGCACTACACAAACCCCACGCTCCGCCGGCCGCCGCATCTTCCTCTCCCAGTCGCTACCCCCTGACACCGCCCCCACCCAAGGCGATCTCCCGGCGAGCCGTCTCCACCCTCCCCGCCGCGCCTCGCCGCGCCGCCTCCGCCCCCGGTCGACGTCGCTGGCCTCGGGTGGAAGCGGCCGCCTCTAGCCCCGAGCCCGAAGCCGACGCCGCCGCGGCCGTCCCCCCTCCCCGAGTACACGCTCGCCGCCGTCTGGATCCAAGGTGAGGAAACGCGAGCACGGGTCTCCATGCCCTGTTCGCCCCGCGAATCCCCCCTAGACCCGCGACAAGATCGATGTGCCCCTCGCATCGCATCTCAGATCTGCTACCTCGTGATTTCGAAATAGATATCTGTGAATCTGCTTGTCCCGCCGCGCAGTTCCGTTGTTCTTCCTGATGGCACGGGCGTTGGGCGCTGTGATGCGTGTACGGCGTGCCTGCGTATGTGCTGTTTTGCGTCCTAGCTACTACGTAATGCAGTTGTCGGAACCAAGCTACCAATCTGTTTTGTTCTTCTTCTGCAACCTAGCGGAAGACAAGTAGTACGGTCCTGTCCCGCGTATGTACATGTACGGCTGGTTTGATTTCTGAGTACAGAGAGTACTACTTGCTTGCTCTTAGTTCTAACCTAAGTGGCCAATGTTGCTGGATTCTTAATTAGTTAGGTGTCAATTTAGGTGCATATTAGTACAGTACTAGTTATTTTCATTAGTCTGCTCAGTTATCTAAACCCTGGTAATCTGCTTTCGTTTTCATCATGCCAATCGACTCGAAAATTCCATGGACCAAATCTACCTGGCAGTGTGTTAATTATCTACATGATCGTTTCATCATTTTTAGCTAAAGCAGCATGTAATTGGATCCTTATTGTCAAACAGCATGTAAAGAATCTCTCAAGGCTTCAGTGCTATTCAGGACATTTATGCTCCACAGTTCAGACAGCTAGTTATAAAATGACTTTACTTCTTTCTCATAGCACACAGCCCACAGCTACTTTCCTGCTGACACACAGCTGAACCAAACACAGCCGTAGTAACATTACACATTAATTTTTTTCTTGTGTTTGGTTGAAGTCCTGTTATGTTGTACTCCCTCCGTCCAGAAATACTTGTCATCAAAATGAATCAAAGGGGATGTATCTAGATGTATATTAGTTCTAGATACATCCCTCTTTATCCATTTTGATGACAAGTATTTTCGGACGGAGGGAGTAACTGCCAGTTGTGTCATTGATTTCCTATGTAAAACGATCACTTTCAGCGAAATGCTTGTCTTTACCAATTGACGATGTTGTTTGTCAACTGTAGACTTAACTATGTTTTACTACTTGGTGTTTTGTTGTATCCTTGGTGATAGTAGTGTTGGGTACCCTCAGGGACAGGCCCTTCAATTGCTCCACTAATTTCATTGTTTACTTATTAATACTCCATTACTTCCTGTAATCTGGGATCATGCTAATTCCTACACTTGTTGATTTACCAGCAGGTTATTGTGTGAAGTGCCACGTGTCCACATGGCTTCAGCGGCGCAAGATTTCCAGCCCCGGACATTCTCCATCAAACTGTGGCCACCGAGTGAAAGCACTCGTCTGATGCTTGTAGAGAGGATGACCAAGAACCTGTCCTCTGAGTCAATCTTTTCTCGCAAGTATGGCCTTTTGGGCAAAGAAGAGGCCCATAAGAATGCCAAAAGGATTGAAGAGATGTGCTTTGCTTCTGCAGATGAGCATTTCAAGAAGGAGCCTGATGGTGATGGGAGTTCTGTTGTCCAGCTATATGCAAAAGAAACAAGCAAGCTGATGCTGGAAGTCCTCAAAAAAGGTCCGGGGACGACTGCGGAACCAGAAGCACCTGTTATTGATACACCTATTGAGCCTGCTGATACTGTGTTTGATATATCTGGTGGCAAGCGTGCTTTCATTGAGGCAGAAGAAGCAAAGGAACTTCTGAGTCCACTAACAGAACCAGGAAACTCATATAGCAGGATTTGCTTGAGCAACAGGAGCTTTGGTATTGGTGCTGCCAATGTTGCCGGGCCAATTCTTGAATCAATAAAATCTCAGCTCAAGGAGGTAGATATTTCAGATTTTGTTGCCGGAAGACCTGAGGATGAAGCCCTTGATGTGATGCGGATATTCTCCAAAGCTTTAGCAGGGTCTGTACTGAGATACCTCAACATCTCTGACAATGCTTTAGGCGAGAAGGGTGTGAGGGCATTCACAGAGCTGCTAAAATCACAGGGCAACCTGGAAGAACTATATGTGATGAACGATGGCATATCAGGGGAAGCTGCTAAGGCTCTGTCTGAGCTTATTCCTTCAACTGAGAAGCTTAAGGTTCTCCACTTCCACAACAATATGACTGGTGATGAAGGTGCTATGTTCATTGCTGAGATGGTCAAGCGTTCTCCAAATCTCGAGAGCTTTAGGTGCTCTGCAACAAGGATAGGATCTGATGGTGGAGTGGCATTGGCCGAGGCACTGGGGACATGCACTCGTCTGAAGAAGCTTGATATCAGGGACAACTTGTTTGGCGTTGAGGCAGGGGTGGCTCTCAGCGAAACGCTTCCAAAGCTTGGAGATCTTGTTGAGCTGTACCTCAGCGACCTCAACCTCGAGAACGAGGGCACCATAGCAATCGTGAATGTCCTCAAAGAGTCTGCACCTCAGCTGGAGATCCTTGAGATGGCAGGAAATGAGATAACCGCCGAGGCAGCCAAACCTCTGGCGGAATGCTTGACAGCAATGCAGTCGCTCAAGAAGCTGACCTTGGCTGAGAATGAGCTGAAGGATGCTGGGGCAGCGGCGGTCGCGAAGTCTCTGCAAGAGGGCCACCCAGATCTGAAGGAGCTTGACGTGAGCACCAATCTGTTTCAGAGGTCTGGAGCCCGCTGCTTTGCCCAGGCGGTCGCAAACAAGCCTGGGTTCGTGCTGCTGAACATGAACGCGAACTACATCCCTGAGGAAGGGATTGACGAGGTGAGGAAGATCCTGAAGGCAGGCGAGAACTCGGCGGACGTGCTTGGCCCGCTGGACGAGAACGAGCCCGAGGGGAACCCTGATGACGAGGACGAAGAAGAGGATGATGATGATGAGGCAAAGTATGGGGACGATAATGGGAAGGATGCTGGTCTCGGCTCGAAGCTGCAGGACCTGAAGGTTGAGGCGGAGGAGGACTAAGCCCCCCCCTGCTTTTTTGCTCCGGTTTCAGCTTATGAAATGTTTGCTGGACCGGCTGGAATTTCGCAGAATGATAAGAAACTCGTCGCTGTGGCCGGCTCAATTGTGTTTGAACCGAGCCGAGCAGCCTGTTTTGGTGTAGCCTGGCGCGGTTTGGTTTATCTGTAACTTTGGTTGGAACCTTTGTTTTTTTTTTCATGTTTTTAGCACTGTCCTGGTTCTCTGGTCGAGGTCGGGCCTGGACCCTTAAATCAAACTGTGATATGTTGGGAACCTATCTATATCCTGTGAGACCTCTCTTTCGAAGCTGTGATACATGTGGCGTGCATTTTTATTTCTTCTTGTTTCGGTGCTGCAGATTATGATTTACGTGCCGTGCTCTCCCCGAGCACACGCCTGAAGGCCTTGCTCTCCACAGCTTTTTCACCATCCACCTGGTTCAGCGAAGTTTCCCAGCGAAATGCAGAGACTCCCACACTCCATCATCAATCCATTTGTTCAAATACCCCGCATTGGCGAACGTACCAACCTACGAATAATAACTACCTTATCCAATCCCTTTAGCTGACGCATCAGTCGGTGCCTCATTTTCTCACTGCTGGTCGTTTCGTTCTCACTTGAATTGAAAACCGTTGCGCAATGGATCGTATCCTCCCACACTTTTCCCTTGGATTGGATAACAGCTTCCGTTTCAGTACCATTTTCTTGAAGGATTCTGCTTGCTCTTCGTGATGGGCTCTTCTCTGGTATTACATGAAGGATGGATCAAACAAACGATTCCCGATATCCGAGCATGTATCCAGTCCCTCCCCGTGCAAGAGAACCGTCAGTCAGATAAACAGATGGAAAGCACGACACGCGGCGTTTGCTCGCCTGCTCATCTCTCCCCCGTGAAAAAGCGCAGAGAGCAGTATATTATCTCTCCAAAGCAAATAAGCAATGGCGAATTCTTCACGTTTCAGAAAAGCTTATCGTCCTTGTCGAATATGCGCAGCGTGCGTGGTAGACAGACGCAGATTCCATCCTTCTTTTTCCCGGCGGGGCACGTCAAAGTAGCATTCCATCCGTCCCCAACTCTTCCGGCGCTCTCGTTTGTCCGGTCCCACAAAGAAAATGCCGAGTCTGCTAAACCGTGCCAAAATTCCTCTGCCGTTCACGGGCGCTGCTGATCCGTCCCTTTTCGTCCGCCCGGCCCGGTCGCCACGGTACCTTACCTTGGACACGGTGCCACAGCAGTGGCATGGCGCGGGCCGGACGAGAGACGACAATGCAAGCCCTTGGCGCCATCGCCCATCGACGGACGGACGACGATGCCTCCCCGAGAAACGCCGCGGGCTCAGTCGCGCTGTCACGCGTGCCAAGAGGGAGAACCGGATGCGGCATGGCTAGAATAGATAGATACTCCTACCAGTCAGTAGGAGAAAGCGACGCGGGGTGTCTGCAGCTGCAGCGCCGATGCTGAGGCGAGAGGAGACGAGTCGCTCGCTGCCTGAAAGCCACTTGCACGGCTCGCTCGGGTTCTTGAAAGATGGAAACAAGAGCAAGGTTGTTTGGCTCCTCATTCTTGTTGATCAGCGTCCGACAGCGACGATTTCATCATTTCCTCCGGATTGTTTTATGCGTGCGTGCGTGTGTGCGCTATGACGGCGGCGGCAATGGTGGAGACGTCGACGATGCTCCCCTCACCAACAGCAACAGTGCTCGGCGAATCAACGGGCTGGAGAATGTCAAGTTCGGTTGCACCATCTGTTCTTTTTTTTTGAAGCTCCACCATCTGTTCTTTAATCATGTTGTTTTATTAATAAGCTGTCGACTTCTTTGGCACAAATAGAGGCCGATTTTCTATTGCTTCCTACGCAGGCCCAGATGATTTTCGGTAAATAAATCGGTTTAATCACGAACGAAACGTAATAGCATCGGACGAATGTTTACTTGGTTCACAACTATAGTTACCTTTTTCTTTTGCGGGAACAGAACTATAGATATTGTTCCCTGGAATCAACGACTGGAAGAGGTTCTTCTAATCACTCGAAACAACACCTATATCCAATATACAAGAAGAAAATAATCATCATCAGAAAGGTAAAAGAAGCACATGTCTAACAAATGTTCAGTTAAGGTTCCTTGGAACTTTCTTGGTTCCTTTATTGCACTTCAAAGTTCACATAATTTTTTCAGTAAAGTGCAAAGGCGTTCTAACTTTCTGCATCTGCGTCAACTAAACAAGGAAGCAATCATATGAAACGGCCCAGCAGATAGAGCACATATTCCTCGGCAACCATTCACTTCACGCAACATAGCAGTATTACCCCCCGTTTAACATCCGAAAGCAGCTCAGAAATGAACTTTTTAATGGATGGTTGGTGCACTACCGCAGGTGGATACTCCCTCTCTAAGGAAATATAAGAACGTTTAAGATCACTACTTTATTTTATCTATAAACATTCTTATATTTCTTTACATAAGAAGCATTACTTGCTCGGAGCATCACAACACTTTCTTGAGATGTTTTTTTCGGAGTACGCAAATTGCGTACCATAGCTTTATAGAAGCAGAGAATTGCAAGTACAAGACGACTACCACTCGCTGCGAACAACGAGCGTAGCACTCACTCCACAACCGGCTAGTCAAAAGACAACCAACAACGACAACACAACTACGATGCAAAAGACCCTACCCTAATCCGAAAACCTCGCCGCGTCTTGACCGACGGCAGTCACCTCCGAAGAACAGCAGGTCTCACCAAGCTTCCCTCGTCAATGCACAATCCCCTCTTGAAGCCTAAAGGAGGTGGCAAGAGGATGGCAGGACTCGATCCGACCCGAGAAAGGCACCGTCTGGGATTCACCACCGACGACCGTACATTGCGCCGGAGAAGAACGAATAAGGGCAGAGGCGAACACCGGTGGAGTGCCACATAGGACCTCCAAACCATGTCTCCTGGCACGATGCTCCCAACGGAGAGACGACATCGAAGACGCCGCCATCATGCCGATCCCACACCGAATCAAGGCTTTCGCCAGAGACAACGACCAACACCAAGAAGACATGGGAAATGGCGACACACTCGGTGACGCCTCTAGGGAGGGAAACGACGCCCTCAGGTGCCCGCCGGCCCGGCCATAACCGGACAGGATTTTCATCCGTAATGTCACTCATCTCCACGCCTCAAGGTTTGGGGAAGCACTATTCATGAACCCTCACACCGCCGTCACCGCAACAATTTGCCGACGAAGCTGCACAGCCGTGACCCTCCCACACCAACACTACCAAGAGAACACGCCACCAACAATCCAGACTAGGAGCCGCCGCTCCTGCCACGCCGTGCAAGAGCCTGCTCCACCACGCCGGCCTTCACTCGCATCAGGGGACTGCCAGGCGATGGAAACAACCCCAAAGACCAAGATGGAATATGAGACGATTCGGATCCGGCCCGCACCTCCATCCACAAATCCAACGCCCGCACCTACGAGAGCACCACCGCAAGCCCCTCACGAGGAGGCAGCCGGCCGCCCGCTGCCTGCAGGATCTCCTTCCTGGTTGCGCCTCCTCGGCGCCGCCGCCTCCATGGCTAAGCTCGCGCCGCCGCCGCCATCAGCGCCCACGCACCACCAACTTCCACCACTCTGTAGCAGCTCGCCTGGATCTGCCTCTCCGTCGCGCTCTCCACCATGCGCCGACGACCATCGCGCCGCCGGCCACCCCACCAGCATGGCTGCCCCAGAGACGTCCCACTCCGCGCGAAGGAGATCAGTCGGGGGGTGGGGTGGGGGGAGGGAGCAGTCAATCTGAGGGTTTGGCTGTTCTAGGATTGGAGAAGCCTACGGAGCCGCACGCGCGTGCGACCCGGGAGGCGAGATCCTTTCTTGAGATGTTGAAATATGAGTTTGCTTGTCAAAAATTGGGAAGAGATACCACCTTTTGAGCTACTACCTCCCTCCCTTCCATAATGTAATGCGTATAGTTTTTTTTAAGTCAACCTTTCTAAACTTTGATCAATTATATAGAGAAACTATTTATATCTACAATACCAAATATAGAAAAAACTAAAACTACTTATCATATATCCCTTGTTCAAGAATTCATCCGATTAACCAGTTAACTTGCCGATTAATATCTACTCGTAGGGTCACCGAGTAGCCTATAAACCGATAAATCCTTTGATTAATTGATTAAATGGTCGATTAACTTGCCGATTAGCCAATCAATCCCTTACTCACCAGCCAACCGAGCAGCTACCAGTTAACGATTTCCTCAACAATGCATATATCTAACGACATATGTTTGTCATTCTAGATGTAAATATGTTTCTCCACAAACTTGGTCAAAGTTTATGAGGTTTGACTTTTCAAAAAATATATATACAGTACATTATGAAAGGGAGTGAGGATGTTACACGTAGCAAAAACAATTTCATAGGAAACTACATTCAAATACAAATCCAACAACATTTGTTTGGTGACATGCATTAACATTTTGCTAGTCAAATACTGATCAAACTTTGAACCCAAATATGATGTGGACTAATTAACTCAGACGAGGGCACAAATTCAAAATACAGTTGAAATCCCAATAAAGATCGCACAATGATATTGAAGGATCTGCGTATTCAAATTAGAATTCCAATTCTAAACGAAAACCCCTTTCATAAAGGGAAGTAGGGCAAACAAAAAAGGTAGGGGTAAGTTGGGAGTACATCTTGCTCCTGATCAAGACCGGTGTATAATTCAATTTGCAACCGGTGTATAAGCTACTAGAAATGTGGCGGTTTTGCTTTCCGCATTCCATATGATGTAGAATAGATGAGGTATCCGCTGAGCCACGTCCTCAGGTTGTCATCTAAATGCTTCAAACATAGTACATCCACCAAGGGGAAGGTGTACACCGCTCCCAAAGTATATGGTTGTCCATTCAAGAGAGCACCAGCAGGTAGACCGCAAAGGTGTGGGCAATCCAAACATAGATGTGTGGCACTCTCCGGGCCCCTAAGGCAGAGTTGGCAGATGGAGTTGTGTGGCCAACCTTCTGACTTGCCAGTTCCAAGAGATGGAGTATGGCCTTTGTGGGTCAAGAGTCGTGGAGAAGATGATGGTTACCAGATGAACCCCCATACATGCTCGGGTCTTCTTAATATAGACACAAAATGAATCATGTTATCATTGAGAATATCGTTGTCGAGGGTCTTGTTTTACCAAGACTCAATGGGGAAAAGCTCTAGGTAACGCAGATAGAGGGCCCCGACGCCAGCCCAATTGTTGTGCCAGAAAACAGCCTTCTTCCCATCCCCGATGGTGACGGTAGTGGATGCCCTGAAAGACGCCAAACCCAACACATCGCATGGGTAGAGGGGAGTCATCCCACGACTGCCCTATGTCCCTCCACGGCAGCCAAGGCCACATCAACCTAAGAGCCCTTTCAAATATCTCAACTCTTGAAATGCCAAGCCCACCAAGAGCCTTGGGCCGACAAATCACCTTTCGATTCACCAATGAGTCTCATAACCAGCGATCTCACTATCATCATCCCACCACACGAAGCCACGTGTAATCATGTCCAACTTAGCACTTTCCCACTTAGGCAAAGGGATGGCCATGATGTCAAAAGCGGTCGTAGAGGTAAGCACCGCCTTGGCGAGCGAGACCCTACTAGCCCTAGTGATGCTTTTGCCCTTCAAGTCAGGCAAATCTTATCAATGAGCGATTGCGGGTAAAACTTGTTTTTTTAGGGGTGAAAACCGACTTTATTCATTATAAACCACAGTTTGTGGGATACAAATATGATAGTGGGTTGGATCAGCCAAAAGTGGCGCCCCTGATCTAAAGATACTTAAAATCTACTACCTCCATTCCAAAATATATGATGTCAAAACGTCATATATTGTGGAATGGAGGTAGTAGCTAGACTATGAGCTTCACCATTTGTAGTTATTGAAAGCACAAGTGCTCCCTGGGTGATTTTGGTAATTAATGTCAACATATCTCTTGTTGGACTAATACTTTTATCTAGTATATTTCAGATGAGTTCAACATTGGAGTGGTAGGACAAGAGGATGTGGAACCCCTTCAAAATGCGAAGGACAAACATTGGCAAAAGCTCAAGACTCTTCATTTTCATTTTAGTGATCCAAGATCACATTGAGTCCATAGGAAAGCCAATACTATTAAAACGGGATGAGGTGTTGCTTAATGGCTTGCTTGCTCAAAGTGCTTAGTGATATGCTCCAAAGCCCTCAACCACTTTCCCATTTCCACATATGTCCTAAACCTAAAGTCAAACTCGGCCCCACCGATTTGATCTATCCGGCACCAATAAGTTCATTGACATAGCCACTGCCAGAAACCCTAATCAGTTCTGTCTCACTGATGGGCTCTCGGTCTCATCGAGATGGCCTTGCAAACTCTCTGTTGCCTATTGCAATTATTTCGGTCCCACCGAGATACGCAGTCGGTCCCATCGAGTTTGCTTGACCAAGTCTTTGTTTGCTTATTGCTGAAATCGGTCTCACCGAGTTCATGCAATCGGTCTCACCGAGATGAGGTTTTTCCCTAACCCTAGCACATCGGTCCCACTGAGTTGACCTTGTCGGTCCCACCGAAAACTCTAACGTTCATATTATGAACCAGATCGGTCTGACTGAGTTTCACTATTCGGTCCCACCGAGTTTGGTAAATTGTGTGTAATGACTAGATTTTGTGTGGAGGCTAAATATACCCCTCCACCCCCTTTCCATTTGTGAGAGAGCCATCAGAACGTGCCTACACTTCCACTACTCATTTTCTGAGAGAGAACCACCTACTCATGTGTTGAGACCAAGATATTCCAATCCTGCCATTTGGTCAAAGTTTATGAGGTTTGAATTTTCAAAATATATATACACTACATTATGAAACGGAGTGAGGATGTTACACGTAGCAAAAATAATTTCATTGGAAACTACATTCAAATACAAATCCAACAACATTTGTTTGGTGACATGCATTAACATTTTGCTAGTGAAATACTGGTCAAACTTTGACCCAAAATACGATGTGGACTAATTAACTCGGACGAGGGTAGTATATCACAAATTCAAAATATAGTTGAAATCCCGATAAAGATCGCACAATGATATTGAAGGATCTGCGTATTCAAATTAGAATTTTAATTCTAAACAAAAACCCCTTTCGTAAAGGGAAGTAGGGCAAACAAAAAAGGTAGGGGTAATTTGGGAGTACATCTTGCTCCTGATCAAGACCGGTGTATAATTCAATTTGCAACTGGTGTATAAGCTACTGGAAATGTGGCGGTTTTGCTTTCCGCATTTCATATGATGTAGAATAGATGAGGTATCCGTTGTGCCACGTCCTCTGGTTGTCATCTAAATGCTTCAAACATTGTACATCCACCGAGGGGAAGATGTACGCCGCTCCCAAAGTATATGGTTGTCCATTCAAGAGAGCACCAGCAGACCGCAAAGGTGCGGGCAATCCAAACATAGGTATGTGGCACTCTCCGGGCCCCTAAGGCAGAGTTGGCAGATGGAGTTGTGTGGCTGGCCTTCTGACTTGCCAGTTCCAAGAGATGGAGTATGGCCTTTGTGGGTCGAGTCATGGAGAAGATGATGGTTGCCAGATGAACCCCCATACATGCTCGGGTCTTCTTAATATAGACACAGAACAAATCATGTTATCATTGAGAATATCGTTGTCGAGGGTCTTGTTTTCCAAGACTCGATGGTGAAAATCTCCGGGTAATGCAGATAGAGGGCCCCAACGCCAACCCAATAGTCATGCCAGAAAACAGCCTTCTTCCCATCCCCGATGGTGATGGTAGTGGATGCCCTGAAACACGCCAAACCCAACACATCGCATGGGCAGAGGGGAGCCATCCCACGACCGCCCTAGGTCCCTCCACGGCATACAAGGCCACACTAACCTAAGGGCCCTTCTGAATATCTCAACTCTTGAAATGCCAAGCCCACTGTTCATGTCAAAATCGGCGGATTTCGGGTAGGGGGTCCCGAACTGTGCGTCTAAGGTCGATGGTAACAAAAGACGGGGGACACGATGTTTACCCAGGTTCGGGCCCTCTCTATGGAGGTAATACCCTACTTCCTCCTTGATTGATCTTGATGAATATGAGTATTACAAGAGTTGATCTACCACGAGATTGTAATGGCTAAACCCTAGAAGTCTAGCCTATATGATTATGATTGTGTCCTACGGACTAAAACCTCCGGTTTATATAGACACCGGAAGGGGCTAAGGTTGTACAAAGTTGGTTACAGAGAAAGAAATCTTCATATCCGAATGCCAAGCTTGCCTTCCACGCCAAGTAAGCTCCCATCCGGACACGGGGAGAAGTCTTCTGTCTTGTATCTTCATAGCCCATTAGTCCGACCCATGTCATATAGTCCGGATGGACGAGGACCCCTTAATCCAGGACTCCCTCAGTAGCCCTGAACCAGGCTTCAATGACGAGGTGTCCGGCGCGCAGATTGTCTTCGGCATTGCAAGGCGGGTTCCTCCTCTGAATACTCCAAAATAGTCTTCGAACACAAGAATCGTGTCCGGCTCTGCAAAACAAGTACCACACACAACTCTAGAGAGTATAATATTTCACGAGTTCAATCCGCTGACAATTTTTGTAGCGTGACATTACGTCATCGCCCGACCATTATTTCGAATCGTTTTCTAGCCTGCCACTCCATGTTTTGAGAGGCGGTTTCATTGGCACGTCTTGTCAAAGCAGAGATCATGTCCCCTTATTGCGGGATTCTCATCAACACGGGTGTGGGTAACCCAACCATTCTGTTGGCATGATTCCTTGGGAATAGGCATGTTTTAAGGCCGTGGAGGGGACGTTTGATATTCGTCGCCTTTATAAAGGGGCTAAGACCTGTCTTTTCTCTTCTACGCTAATCCTTTCCTCAACCTCTCCCACCTCGAGTTCCAGCACCCAAGGTTCAATCCAGTCGCTCCGGGTTCTTGAAAGATGGAAACAAGAGCAAGAGCAAGGTTGTCTGGCTCCTCGTTTGTGTTGATCAGCGTTCGACAACGACGATTTCATCATTTCCTCCGGATTGTTTTATGCGTAAGTGCGTGCGTGCGCTATGACGGCGGCGGCAATGGCGGAGACGTTGACGGTGCTCCCCTCACCGACAGCAACAGTGCTTGGCGAATCAACGGGCTGGAGAATGTCAAGTTTGGTTGCACCATCTGTTCTTTAATCATGTTGTTTTATTAATAAGCTGTCAACTTCTTTGGCACAAATAGAGGCCGGTTTTCTATTGCTTCCTACGCAGGCCCAGATGATTTTTGGTGAACAAATCGGTTTAATCACGAACGAAACGTAATAGCATCGGACGAATGTTTACTTGGTTCAGAACTACATTTTTTTTTGCGGGAACAGAACTATAGATATTGTTCCCTGGAATCAACGACTGGTCCAAAACAACGTGAGGTTCTTCTAATCACTCAAAACAGCACCTACATACAATATCCAAGAAGAAAATAATCATCATCAGAAAGGTAAAAGAAGAACGTGTCTAACAAATGTTCAGTTAAGGTTCCTTGGAACTTTCTTGGTTCCTTTACTGCACTTCAAAGTTCACATACAAAAATTTAGTGAAGTGCAAAGGCGTTCTAACTTTCTGCATCTGCGTCAACTAAACAAGGAAGCAATATCATATGAAACGGCTAAAGCAGATAGAGCACATATTCCTCGGCAACCATTCACCTCACGCAACATCGCAGTATTACCCCCCGTTTAACACCCGAAAGCAGCTCAGAAATGAACTTTTTTAATGGATGGTTGGTGCACTACCGCAAGTGCATACTCCCTCTTTAAGGAAATATAAGAGCGTTTAAGATCACTGCTTTATTTTATCTCAACGTTCTTATATTTCTTTAGATAAGAAGTATTACTTGCCCGGAGCATCACAACACTTTCTTGAGATGTTCACATATGAGTTTGCTTGTCAAAAATTGAGAAGAGATGCCACCTTTTGAGCTACTACCTCCCTCCGTTCCATAATGTAATGCGTTTTTTTTTTTGAAAAGTCAAACTTTCTAAACTTTGATCAGCTTTATAGAGAAACTATTTATATCTACAATACCAAATAAAAAAATGAAACTACTTATCATATATCTAATGACACATGTTTGTCATTCTAGATGTAAATATTTTTCTCCACAAACTTGGTCAAAGTTTATGAGGTTTGAATTTTCAAAAAATATATACACTACATTATGAAACGGAGTGAGGATGTTACGCATAGCAAAAATAATTTCATTGGAAACTACATTCAAATACAAATCCAACAACATTTGTTTGGTGACATGCATTAACATTTTGCTAGTGAAATACTGGTCAAACTTTGACCCAAAATACAATGTGGACTAATTAACTCAGACGAGGGTAGTATATCACAAATTCAAAATATAGTTGAAATCCCAATAAAGATCGCACGATGATATTGAAGGATCTGCGTATTCAAATAAGAATTTTAATTCTAAACAAAAACCCCTTTCGTAAAGGGAAGTAGGGCAAACAAACAAGGTAGGGGTATTTTGGGAGTATATCTTGCTCCTGATCAAGACCGGTGTTGTTAGAGAACGTAGCAGAAATTCAAAATTTTCCTACGAGTCACCAAGATCTATCTATGGAGAGACTAGCAACGAGAGAGAGGGAAGTGCATCTACATACCCTTGTAGATCGCTAAGCGGAAGCGTTACAAGAACGCGGATGAAGGAGTCGTACTCGTAGCGATTCAGATCGCGGTTGATTCCGATCTAAGCGCCGAACAACGGCGCTTCCGTGTTCAACACACGTGCATCCCGATGATGTCTCCCGTGCCTTGATCCAGCAAGGGGAGAGGGAGAGGTTGGGGAAGACTCCGTCCCGCAGCAGCACGACGGCGTGGTGGTGGTGGAGGAGCGCGATACTCCAGCAGGGCTTCGCCAAGCACTACGAGAGACGAGGAGGGAGAGAGGCAGGGCTGCGCCTTGGGAGAGAGATACTCATGTGTTGGGCATCCCCAAAACCTCCACTATATATAGGGGGAAGGGAGAGGGGGAGGCGCCCTAGGGGGGCGGCGGCCAGGGCAGATGAGATCTCCCCTTTGGGTGACTTGGCCCCCAAGCCAGGAGGTGGGAACCCTAGATGGTGCGCTCCAAACCCCCTGGTCACGTGGGAATAGGTGAGGGGGGCGCACAGCCCCTTAGTGGGCTGGTTTGCCCCCTTCCCTTGGCCCATGAAGCCCCCCCAACACTTGCCGGGGCTCCCGAAACACCTTTCGGTCATGCGGTCATCACCCGGTACCTCCGGAACACATCCGGACTCCAAAACCCTTCGTCCAATATATCAATCTTCACCTCCGGACCATTCCGGGACTCCTCGTGACGTTCGGATCTCATCCGGGACTCCGAACAACATTCGGTAACCGCGTACACACCTTCCCTATAACCCTAGCATCATCGAACCTTAAGTGTGTAGACCCTACGGGTTCGGGAACCATGCAGACATGACCGAGACAACTCTCCGGCCAATAACCAACAACGGGATCTGGATACCCATGTTCCACGATGATCTCATCAGATGAACCACGATGTCAAGGATTCAATCAATCCCGTATACAATTCCCTTTGTTTACCGGTATAGTACTTGCCCAAGATTCGATCGTCGGTATGCCGATACCTTGTACAATCTCGTTACCAACAAGTCTCTTTACTCGTTCCGTAACACATCATCTCGTGATCAACTCCTTGATCACATTGTGCACATTATGATGATGTCCTACCGAGTGGGCCCACAGATACCTCTCCGTCACACGGAGTGACAAATCCCAGTCTCGATGCGTGCCAACCCAACAGACACTTTCGGAGATACCCGTAGTGCACGTTTATAGCCACCCAGTTACGTTGTGACGTTTGGTACACCCAAAGCATTCCTACGGTATCCGGGAGTTGCCCAATCTCATGGTCTAAGGAAAAGATACTTGACATTTAGAAAAGCTTTAGCATACGAACTACACGATCTTGTGCTAGGCTTAGGATTGGGTCTTGTCCATCACATCATTCTCCTAATGATGTGATCCCGTTATCAATGACATCCAATGTCCATGGTCAGGAAACCATGACCATCTGTTGATCAACGAGCTAGTCAACTAGAGGCTCACTAGGGACATGTTGTGGTCTATGTATTCACACATGTATTGCGGTTTCTGGTCAATACAATTATAGCATGAATAATAGACAATTACCATGAACAAGGAAATACAATAATAACCATTTTATTATTGCCTCTAGGGCATATTTCCAACAGTCTCCCACTTGCACTAGAGTCAATAATCTAGTTCACATCACTATGTGATTGTAATGAATCGACACCCATGGGGTTTGATCATATCTCGCTTGTGAGAAAGGTTATTAGTCAACGGATCTGAACCTTTCAGATCTGTGTGTGTTTTGCAAATCTCTATGTCATCTCCTAGATGCAGCTACCACACTCTATTTGGGACTATTCCAAATAACTGTTCTACTATACGAATCCGGTTTACTACCCAGAATAATCTGGATTAGTGTCAAAGTTTGCATCAGCGTAACCCTTTACGACAAACTCTTTTACCACCTCCATAATCGAGAAAATTCCTTAGTCCACTTGTTACTAAGGATAAGTTTGACCGCTGTCCTGTGATCCATTCCTGGATCACTCTTGTACCCCTTGACTGACTCATGGCAAGGCACACTTCCGGTGCGGTACACAGCATAGCATACTATAGAGCCTACGTCTGAAGCATAGGGGACGACCTTCGTCCTTCCTCTCTCTTCTGCCGTGGTCATGTCTTGAGTCTTACTCAATATTCACACCTTATAACACAGCCAAGAACTCCTTCTTTGCCGATCTATTTTGAACTCCAAAATCTTGTCACGGTATGTATTCATTTGAAAGTACTATTAAGCGTTTTTTGATATATCCTTATAGATCTTGATGCTCAATGTTCAAGTAGCTTAATCCAGGTTTTCCATGAAAAACACTTTTCAAATAACCCTATATGCTTTCTAGAAATTTTAAATCATTTCTGATCAACAACATATACTCATCAGAAATTCTATAGTGCTCCCACTCACTTCTTTGGAAATACAAGTTTCTCATAAACTTTGTATAAACCCAAAATCTTTGATCATCTCATCAAAACGTATATTCCAACTCTGAGATGCTTACTCCAGTCCTTAGAAGGATTGCTGGAGCTTTGCACACTTGTTAGCATCTTTCAGGATTGACAAAACCCTTTGGTTGTATCACATACAACCTTTCCTCAAGAATATCGTCGAGGAAACAATGTTTTGACATCCTATCTGCAAGATTTCATAAATCATGCAGTAATTGCTAATATAATTCCAAGAGACTCTTAGCATCGCTACGAGTGAGAAAGTCTCATCGTAGTCAACTCCTTGAACTTTTCGGAAAACATCTTAATGACAAGTCGAGCTTTCTTAATGGTGACACTTACCATCATTGTCCGTCTTCCTTTTAAAATCCATCTGTACTCAACAGCCTTACGACCATCGAGTAGTTCTGCCAAAGTCTACACTTTGTTTTCATACATGGATCCTCTCTCGGATTTTATGGCCTCGAGCCATTCATTGGAATCCGGGCCCACCATCGCTTCTCCATAGCTCGTAGGTTCATTGTTGTCTAACAACATGACCTCCAAGATAGGATTACGTACCACTCTGAAGCAGTACGCATCCTTGTCGACCTATGAGGTTTGGTAGTGACTTGATCCGAAGTTTCATGATCACTATCATAAGCTTCTATTTCAATTGGTGTAGGCGCCACAGGAACAACTTCCCGTGCCCTGCTACACACTAGTTGAAGTGACAGTTCAATAACCTCATCAAGTCTCCACCATCCTCCCACTCAATTCTTTTGAGAGAAACTTTTCCTCGAGAAAGGACCCGATTCTAGAAACAATCCCTTTTGCTTCCGGATCTAAGATAGGAGGTATACCCAACTGTTTTGGGTGTCCTATGAAGATGCATTTATCCGCTTTGGGTTCGAGCTTATCTGGCTGAAACCTTTTCACATAAGCGTCACAGCCCCAAACTTTTAAGAAACGACAGCTTAGGTTTCTTTAAACCATAGTTCATACGGTGTCATCTCAACAGAATTACGTGGTGCCCTATTTAAAGTGAATGCGGTTGTCTCTAATGCCTAACCCATGAACGATAGTGGTAATTCGATAAGAGACATCATGGTATGCCCCATATCCAATAGGGTGCATCTGTGATGTTCGGAAACACCATCACACTATGGTGTTCCAGGCGGTGTTAGTTGTGAAACAATTTCCACAATGTCTCAATTGTGTACCAAACTCGCAACTCAGATATTCATCTCTATGATCATACCATAGACATTTTTATCCTCTTGTCACGAAGATCTTCAACTTCACTCTGAAATTACTTGAACCTTTTAATAATTTAGACTTGTGTTTCATCAAGTAAATATACAACATCTACTCAAATCATCTGTGAAGTAAGAACATAACGATATCCACTGCATGCCTCAACACTCATTGGACTGCACACATCAAAATGTGTTACTTCCAACAAGTTGCTTTCTTGTTCCATCTTACTAAAAATGAGGCTTTCCAGTCATCTTGCCCATGTGGTATGATTTGCATGTCTCAAGTGATTTAAAATCAAGTGAGTCCAAATGATCCATCTGCATGGAGTTTCTTCATGCGTACATACCAATAGACATGGTTCGCATGTCTCAAACTTTTCAAAAAGGAGTGAGTCCAAAGATCCATCAACATGGAGCTTCTTCATGCGTTTTATACCAATATGACTTACATGGCAGTGCCACAAGTAGGTGGTACTATCATTACTATCTTATATCTTTTGGCATGAACATGTGTATCACTACGATCGAGATTCAATAAACCATTCATTTTAGGTGCAAGACCATTGAAGGTATTATTCAAATAAACAGAGTAACCATTATTCTCCTTAAATGAATAATCGTATTGCGATAGACATAATCCAATCATGTCTATGCTCAACGCAAACACCAAATAACAATTATTTAGGTTTATCACCAATCTCAATGGTAGAGGGAGTATGCGATGCTTGATCTCATCAAGCTTGGAAACACTTCCAACACATATCGTCATCTCACCTTTAACTAGTCTCCGTTTATTCCGCAACTTTTATTTTGAGTTACCAACACTTAGCAACCGAACCGGTATCTAATACCCTGGTGCTACTAGGAGTACAAGTAAAGTACACATTTAATATAATGTATATCCAATATACTTCTGTCAACCCTGTCAGCCTTCTTATCTACCAAGTATCTAGGGTAATTCTGCTCCAGCGACTGTTCCCCTTATTACAGAAGCACTTAGTCTCGGGTTTAGGTTCAACCTTGGGTTTCTTCACTAGAGCAACAACTGTTTTGCCGTTTCGTGAAGTATTCCTTCTTGCCCTTGCCCTTCTTGAAACTAGTGGTTTCACTAACCATCAACAATTGATGCTCCTTCTTGATTTCTACTTTCGCGGTGTCAAACATCGCGAATATTTCAAGGATCATCGTATCTATCCCTGATATGTTATAGTTCATCACGAAGCTCTAGTAGCTTGGTGGCAATGTCTTTGGAGAAACATCACTATCTCATCTGGAAGATTAACTCCCACTCGATTCAAGTGATTGTTGTACCGAGACAATCTAAGTACAAGCTCAACGATTGAGCTTTTCTCCCTTAGTTTGTAGGCTAAGAAACTCGTCGGAGGTCTCATCCCTTTTGACGTGGGCACGAGCCTGAAATCCCAGTTTCAGCCCTCGGAACATCTCATATGTTCCGCGAACTTTCAAAATCGTCTTCGGTGCCTCAATTCTAAACCGTTTAACATTACTGAACTATCACATAGTCATCAAAACGTGTATGTCAGATGTTCGCAACATCCATAGACGATGTTTGAGGTTCAGCACACTGAGCGGTGCATTAAGGACGTAAGCCTTCTATGCAGCAATGAGGACAATCCTCAGTTTACGGACCCAGTCCGCATAATTGCTACTATCAACTTTCAACTAAATTTTCTCTAGGAACATATCTAAAACAGTAGAACTAAAACGCAAGCTACGACATAATTTGCAAAGACCTTTTGACTATGTTCAGGATAATTAAGTTCATCTTATGAACTCCCACTCAGATAGACATCCCTCTAGTCATCTAAGTGATACATGATCCAAGTCAACTAGGCCGTGTCCGATCATCACGTGAGAAGGACTAGTCATCATAGGTGAACATCTTCATGTTGATCGTATCCACTATACGACTCATGTTCGACCTTTCGGTCTCTTGTGTTCCGAGGCCATGTCTGTACATGCTAGGCTTGTCAAGTCAACCTAAGTGTTTCGCGTGTGTAAATCTGGCTTACACCCGTTGTATGTGAACGTTAGAATCTATCACACCCGATCATCACGTGGTGCTTCGAAACAACGAACTTTCGCAACGGTGCACAGTTAGGGGGGACACTTTCTTGAAATTATTATGAGGGATCATCTTATTTACTACCGTCGTTCTAAGCAAATAAGATGCATAAACATGATAAACATCACATGCAATCAAATAGTGACATGATATGACCGATATCATTTTGCTCCTTTTGATCTCCATCTTCGGGGCTCCATGATCATCATCGTCACCGACATGACACCATGATCTCCATCATCGTGTCTCCATGAAGTTGTCTCGCCAACTTATTACTTCTACTACTATGGCTAATGGTTTAGAAAAGAAGTAAAGTAATTACATGGCGTTATTCAGTGACACGCAGGTCATACAATAAATAAAGACAACTCCTATGGCTCCTGCCGGTTGTCATACTCATCGACATGCAAGTCGTGATTCCTATTACAAGAATATGATCAATCTCATACATCACATATATTTCATTCATCACATCCTTCTTGGCCATATCACATCACATAGCATACCCTGCAAAAACAAGTTAGACGTCCTCTAATTGTTGTTTGCATGTTTTACGTGGCTGCTATGGGTTTCTAGCAAGAACGTTTCTTACCTATGCAAAAGCCACAACGTGATATGCCAATTGCTATTTACCCTTCATAAGGACCCTTTTCATCGAATCCGATCCGACTAAAGTGGGAGAGACTGGCACCCACTAGCCACCTTATGCAACAAGTGCATGTCAGTCGGTGGAACCTGTCTCACGTAAGTGTACGTGTAAGGTCGGTCCGGGCCGTTTCATCCCACAATACCGTCGAAACAAGATAGGACTAGTAACGGTAAGCATATTGAACAAAATCAACGCTCACAACATCTTGTGTTCTACTCGTGCATAGAATCTACGCAATAGACCTAGCTCATGATGCCACTGTTGGAGAACGTAGCAGAAATTCAAAAATTTTCTACAAGTCACCAAGATCTATCTATGGAGAGACTAGCAACAAGAGAGAGGGGAGTGCATCTACATACTCGTGTAGATCGCTAAGCGGAAGCGTTACAAGAACGCGGATGAAGGAGTCATACTCGTAGCGATTCAGATCGCGGTTGATTCCGATCTAAGCGCCGAACAACGGTGCCTCCGCGTTCAACACACGTGCAGCTCGATGATGTCTCCCGTGCCTTGATCCAGCAAGGGGAGAGGGAGAGGTTGGGGAAGACTCCGTCCAACAGCAGCACGACGACATGGTGGTGGTGGAGGAGCGCGGTACTCCAGCAGGGCTTTGCCAAGCATTACGAGAGACGAGGAGGGAGAGAGGTAGGGCTGCGCCTTGGGAGAGAGAGACTCATGTGTTGGGCATCCCCAAAACCTCCACTATATATAGGGGGAAGGGAGAGCGGGAGGCACCCTAGGGTTTCCCCTAGGGGGGGGCGGCCAGGGCAGATGAGATCTCCCCTTTGGGTGACTTGGCCCCCAAGCCAGGAGGTGGGAACCCTAGATGGTGCGCTCCAAACCCCCTGGTCACGTGGGAATAGCTGAGGGGGGGCGCACAGCCCCTTAGTGGGCTGGTTTGCCCCCTCCCCTTGGCCCATGAAGCCCCCCCCCCAACACTTGCCGGGGCTCCCGAAACACCTTCTTGTCATGCTGGTCATCACCCGGTACCTCCGGAACACTTCCGGACTCCAAAACCCTTCGTCCAATATATCAATCTTCACCTCCGGACCATTCCGGGACTCCTCATGACGTCCGGGATCTCATCCGGGACTCCAAACAACATTCGGTAACCGCGTACACACCTTCCCTATAACCCTAGCGTCATCGAACCTTAAGTGTGTAGACCCTACGGGTTCGGGAACCATGCAGACATGACCGAGACAACTCTCCGGCCAATAACCAACAGCGGGATCTGGATACCCGTGTTCCACGATGATCTCATCAGATGAACCACGATGTCAAGGATTCAATCAATCCCGTATACAATTCCCTTTGTTTACCGGTATAGTACTTGCCCAAGATTCGATCGTCGGTATGCCGATACCTTGTTCAATCTCATTACCAGCAAGTCTCTTTACTCGTTCTGTAACACATCATCCCGTGATCAACTCCTTGATCACATTGTGCACATTATGATGATGTCCTACCGAGTGGGCCCACAGATACCTCTCCGTCACACAGAGTGACAAATCCCAGTCTCGATTCGTGCCAACCCAACAGACACTTTCGGAGATACCCGTAGTGCACCTTTATAGCCACCCAGTTACGTTGTGACGTTTGGTACACCCAAAGCATTCCTACGCTATCCGGGAGTTGCACAATCTCATGGTCTAAGGAAAAGATACTTAACATTTAGAAAAGCTTTAGCATACGAACTACACGATCTTGTGCTAGGCTTAGGATTGGGTCTTGTCCATCACATCATTCTCCTAATGATGTGATCCCGTTATCAATGACATCCAATGTCCATGGTCAGGAAACCATGACCATCTGTTGATCAACGAGCTAGTCAACTAGAGGCTCACTAGGGACATGTTGTGGTCTATGTATTCACACATGTATTGCGGTTTCCGGTCAATACAATTATAGCATGAATAATAGACAATTATCATGAACAAGGAAATACAATAATAACCATTTTATTATTGCCTCTAGGGCATATTTCCAACAGGTGTATAATTCAATTTGCAACCGGTGTATAAGCTACTAGAAATGTGGCGGTTTTGCTTTCCGCATTCCATATGATGTAGAATAGATGAGGTATCCGTTGTGCCACGTCCTTTGGTTGTCATCTAAATGCTTCAAACATTGTACATCCACCGAGGGGAAGGTGTACGCCGCTCCCAAAGTATATGGTTGTCCATTCAAGAGAGCACCAGCAGACCGCAAAGGTGCGGGCAATCCAAACATAGGTGTGTGGCACTCTTCGGGCCCCTAAGGCAGAGTTGGCAGATGGAATTGTGTGGCCGACCTTCTGACTTGCTAGTTCCAAGATATAGAGTATGGCCTTTGTGGGTCGAGTCATGGAGAAGATGATGGTTGCCAGATGAACCCCCATACGTGCTCGGGTCTTCTTAATATAGACACAGAACAAATCATGTTATCATTGAGAATATCATTGTCGAGGGTCTTGTTTTCCAAGACTCGATGGTGAAAATCTCCCGGTAATGCAGATAGAGGGCCCCAACGCCAACCCAATAGTCATGCCAGAAAACAGCCTTCTTCCCATCCCCGATGGTGATGGTAGTGGATGCCCTGAAAGACGCCAAACCCAACACATCGCATGGGCAGAGGGGAGCCATCCCACGACCGCCCTAGGTCCCTCCACGACATACAAGGCCACACTAACCTAAGGGCCCTTGTGAATATCTCAACTCTTGAAATGCCAAGCCCACTGTCGGTGTCAAAACCAGCGGATCTCGGGTAGGGGGTCTCGAACTGTGCATCTAAGGTCGATGGTAACAAGAGACGGGGGACACGATGTTTACCCAGGTTTGGGCCCTCTCTATGGAGGTAATACCCTACTTTCTGCTTGATTGATCTTGATGAATATGAGTATTACAAGAGTTGATCCACCACGAGATCGTAATGGCTAAACCCTACAAGTCTAGCCTATATGATTACGATTGTGTCCTACGAACTAAAGGCTCCGGTTTATATAGACACCGGAGGGGGCTAGGGTTGTACAAAGTTGGTTACAGAGAAAGAAATCTTCATATCCGAAAGCCAAGCTTGCCTTCCACGCCAAGTAGAGTCCCATCCGGACACGGGGAGAAGTCTTCTGTCTTGTATCTTCATAGCCCATTAGTCCGACCCATGTCACATAGTCCGGATGGCTGAGGACCCCTTAATCCAGGACTCCCTCAGTAGCCCCTGAACCAGGCTTCAATGACGAGGTGTCCGGCGCGCAGATTGTCTTCGACATTGCAAGGCGGGTTCCTCCTCTGAATACTCCAAAATAGTCTTCGAACACAAGAATCGTGTCCGGCTCTGCAAAACAAGTACCACACACAACTGTAAAGAGTATAATATTTCACGAGTTCAATCCGCTGACAATTTTTGTAGCGTGACATTACCTCATCGCCCGGCCATTATTTCGAATCGTTTTCTAGCCTGACACTCCATGTTTCGAGAGGCGGTTTCATTGGCACGTCTTGTCAAAGCAGAGATCGTGTCCCCTTATTGCGGGATTCTCATCAACACGGGCGTGGGTAACCCAACCGTTCTGTTGGCATGATTCCTTGGGAATAGGCATGTTTTAAGGCCGTGGAGGGGACGTTTGATATTCGTCGCCTTTATAAAGGGGCTAAGACCTGTCTTTTCTCTTCTACGCTAATAATTTCCTCAATCACCCGCACCTCGAGTTCTAGCACCCAAGGTTCAATCCAGTCGCTCCAGGTTCTTGAAAGATGGAAACAAGAGCAACAACAAGGTTGCCTGGCTCCTTGTTGGTGTTGATCAGCGTTCGACAGCGAGGATTTCATCATTTCCTCCGAATTGATTTATGCGTACGTGCGTGCGTGCGCTATGATGGCGGCGGCAATGACAGAGACATTGACGGTGCTCCCCTCACCAACAACAACAGTGCTTGGCGAATCAACGGGCCGGAGAATGTCAAGTTTGGTTGCACCATCTGTTCTTTAATCATGTTGTTTTATTAATAAGCTATCAACTTCTTTGGCACAAATAGAGGCCGGTTTTCTATTGCTTCCTACGCAGACCCAGATGATTTTTGGTGAAAAAATCGGTTTAATCACGAACAAAACGTAATAGCATCGGACGAATGTTTACTTGGTTCAGAACTACATTTTTTTGCGGGAACAGAACTATAGATATTGTTCCCTGGAATCAACGACTGGTCCAAAACAACGTGAGGTTCTTCTAATCACTCAAAACAGCACCTACATACAATATACAAGAAGAAAATAATCATCATCAGAAAGGTAAAAGAAGCACATGTCTAACAAATGTTCAGTTAAGGTTCCTTGGAACTTTCTTGGTTCCTTTATTGCACTTCAAAGTTCACATACAAAATTTTAGTAAAGTGCAAAGGCGTTGTAACTTTCTAAACAAGGAATCAATCATATGAAACAACCCAGCAGATAGAGCACATATTCCTCGGCCACCATTCACCTCACGCAACATTGCGGTATTACTCCCCGTTTAACATCCGAAAGCGGCTCAGGAATGAACTTTTTAGTGGATGGTTGGTGCACTACCGCAAGTGGATACTCCCTCTTTAAAGAAATATAAGAACGTTTAAGACGAAAATACAAAGGTGAACATGGGTGCGCGCGCGCACCACGTGAATAGTAAATTCATAAAAAATATTAGAAAAAATTAAAGTTTTCTGAAATTCCGTGGTACGAACCTTAGTCGATCATTCTACTCACGTGTGAAGTTTCATGATGTATTGACATCCATGATATTCTTAGTGAAGAAAATACAAATGCGACCATACTATTCATTAAACAATGTTTTTAATATAGCTTCGATTTGGTCATTTTTACCCAGATTACTACGGATGTGATTTCTTTGTGAAACTTCATATGCGAGTTACCAGTTGACTATGTTACAAAATAAATTCAGATTTATTTTATTTTTTTCTAGCATTTTTTCAAATTTACTATTCATAAAGGGTGCGTGCGCACCCATATTCACCAAATCCGCGTCCTGTTTAAGATCACCACTTTATTTTATCTAAACATTCTTATATTTCTTTACATAAGAAGTATTACTTACCCGGAGCATCACAACACTTTCTTGAGATGTTCACATATGAGCTTGCTTGTCAAAAATTGAGAAGAGATACCACCTTTTGAGCTACTACCTTCCTCCGTTGCATAATGTAATGCGTATAGTTTTTTTTGAAAAGTCAAACTTTCTAAACTTTGATAAATTTTATAGAGAAACTATTTATATCTACAATACCAAATATATATAAAAAAGTTGAAACTACTTATCATATATCTAATGGCATATGTTTGTCATTCTAGATGTAAATATTTTTCTCCACAAACTTGGTCAAAGTTTATGAGGTTTGACTTTTCAAAAAATTATATATAAACTACATTATGAAACGGAGTGAGGATGTTACACATAGCAAAATAATTTCGTTGGAAAATACATTCAAAAACAAATCCAACAACATTTGTTTGGTGACATGCATTAACATTTTGCTAGTCAAATAATGGTCAAACTTTGACCCAAAATACGATGTGGACTAATTAACTCAGACGAGGGTAGTATATCACAAATTCAAAATATAGTTGAAATCCCGATAAAGATCGCACAATGATATTGAAGGATCTGCGTATTCAAATTAGAATTCCAATTCTAAAAAAAACTTTCATAAAGGGAAGTAGGGCAAACAAGAAAGGTAGGGGTAACTTGGGAGTACATCTTGCTCCTGATCAAGACCGGTGTATAATTCAATTTGTAACCGGTGTATAATCTACTAGAAATATGGCGGTTTTGCTTTCCGCATTCCATATGATGTAGAATAGATGAGGTATCCGCTGAGCCACGTCCTCTGGTTGTTATAAAAGATCATGGATTCTCCATTTAATTCGGAAAAAGAGCTCTGAATGCTACAAACATCGTACATCCACCGAGGGGAAGGTGTACGCCGCTCCCAAAGTATATGGTTGTCCATTCAAGAGAGCACCAACAGACCGCAAAGGTGTGGGCAATCCAAACATAGGTGTGTGGCACTCTAAGGGCCCCTAAGGCTGAATTGGCAGATGGAGTTGTGTGGCCAACCTTCTGACTTGCCAGTTCCAAGAGATGGAGTATGACCTTTGTTGGGTCAAGAGTCGTGGAGAAGATGATGGTTGCCAGATGAACCCCCATACATGCTCGGGTCTTCTTAATATATACACAGAACGAATCATGTTATCATTGAGAATATCATTGTCGAGGGTCTTGTTTTTCCAAAACTCAATGGTGAAAAGCTCCGGGTAACGCAGATAGAGGGCCCCGACGTTAGCCCAATTGTCGTGCCAGAAAATAGCCTTCTTCCCATCCCCGATGGTGACGGTAGTGGATGCCCTGGAAGACGCCAAACCCAACACATCGCATGGGCAGAGGGGAGCCATCCCACGATCGTCCTGGGTCCCTCCACGACATACAAGGCCACATCAACCTAAGGGCCTTTCCGAATATCTCAACACTTGAAATGCCAAGCCCACCAAGAGCCTTGGGCCGACAAACCACCTTCCGATTCACCAATGAGTTCCATCACCGGTGGTCTCACTATCATCATCCCATCACGCGGAGCCACATGTAATCATGTCCAGCTTAGAACTTGCCCACTTAGGCAAAGGGATGGCCATGATGTCAAAAGTGGTCATAGAGGTAAGCACCGCCTTGGCGAATGAGACCCTACTAGCCCTGGCGATGTTTTTGCCCTTTAAGTCAGGAAAATCTTATCAATGAGCGGTTGCGGGTAAAACTTGTTTTTTAGGGGTGAAAACCAAGTTTATTCATTATAACCACAATTTGTGGGATACAAATATGGTCAGTGGGTTGGATAAGCCAATCTACTACCTCCATTCCAAAATATATGACGTTTTGGTAGGCTAAAACTAGCCTACCAAAATGTCATATATTTTGGAATGGAGGTAGTAGCTAGACTATGAGCTTCACCATTTGTAGTTATTCCTTCAAACACAAAATTGTAGGCGAAGTTTGCTGAGCTAGTTTTGATTTCAGAGATGATCAAGCTGTACTGACCATGACTATCATTTGCAATATCACGAACAACCTGTTTAGCATCAGAGGAAATTATGAAGCTTTGAAGGCCTAGATCTTTCGCCAATCACAAGCCTTCGTGGCAGTAATGGATTCAATTGTTGCAGCGTCCTATAAGCCCAATATGACAAGCGATGAACTTCCCACGTAGTGTCCAAACTTAAACAACAGAACCTCACATATTTGTGGTTGAGACTCCCGCATTGACATGTATCTTTGCGAAACCCTTCGATGGCGCCCTTGGTCCTGCCGCCCTTGCTAGCGCGGGCTGATGATTTCTTCCCAAATTCCTAGTTCCTTGCTCAATTATGATCTCTAGGTTGGAGATAAATCGCTTGATGAAAGAGTGAGTTGCAGGGGGACTCTGAAAGATCTCCTCATGAATGGTATTCCTTCGGGAGGACTAAATTGCCGATAGTGTCACCGACAACCTCACAACCCCATGTGATAATGTATGGATCACTGAGAAGAGACATCATTTGGCACTTGGCTCTCTAGTCGCTACAAGATGCTCTGCTAGTTCACCATTGAGAGAGCCCATATGCACCTGGACATGACCATTCGAGCAAGAAATGTTTTCACGAGTCATCATCCCCACATAGGCCACACGAGTTGGATGTAGACATGTAATGGTGCGACCTGACATCCTTGGTTGGTAGTGACTGTTTCGCCAAACGCCATAGAAACATTCTATTTTTTTCTAGAACCTAGGTATTCCAAAGTGATTTCCATGAACCCTCATCCAATGTAGAATCCGCCCGAGCCTTCTAACAAGACTTCCCTTCGCTATCTAGTTGATGTCAACATTCTATATATTTATTTGATAGTGGAGGTTTCATTTTTCTCAAAATTTCATGCCCAAAAATCGGATATGTTTAGCGCACACAAGGGTATTGTAAGTGCATCTAGTGCCACCCCTAGTTGGTTTTGGAGTATTGACGACAAACTTGGTTGAGGGACTAATGTGTTTATGAGAATTACAGGATAACACAGGTAGTAGTCCCATACTAATTCAGTTTATCTACCAGAGATGACCCCTAAAAATGTGTGAAGACATTGAAGACAATGGTGGTCTGTGAAGATATTCACATTGAAGACTATGACAATAGAATCGCATGAAGCCTATGGAGTGCGAAGACATAGTTGTTTCGTAGTTTCCTTTCCTTATTTGTTGAGTCATAGGAACCACCGTACTGTTAAGTGGGGTCCAAGTGAACAAAGTCAGAGTGACTGATGTGATGAGAGCAAATATTATCCAGAGCTGGATGAGTTAGCTTTGCTTGTAGCCCAAGCTAAGCTGCCACGTGTGTTTGAAATCTGACCATTGAACACGTGTCAGTTCCTTAGTGACCCAGGGTCATTTTGGACAAATCGGGTCGGGTTGCCTCCTGGCTATAAATAGCCCACCCCCTACACCATAAATTGGTGGCTGCTTAGAGTTAGTGCACGACTTTTGTCGTTTGAGAGCAACCCACCTCAGAAGCCTTTGAGAGAGAAATCCTTGCGAGGACAAAGCCCAAAACACCCAGAGCCAAAGAGTGTTAGGCATCACTGAAGTCTTTCTGTCCGCGTGATCTGAAGACTTATTACACTTGAGGACTGTGAATCCTCCAACCGGTTAGGCGTCGCGTTCTGAGCATCCAAGAGTCATTGTGGATTGCTGGTGAACGAAGTCTGTGAAGGTTTGGGATTCTCCCTTGAAGACTTACCTGAGTGATTGGGCGAGGACTAAGTATTCTTAGCTCAAGGGGAATAAGGTGAAGACATGATCTTCTGAGTTGAATCTCAACCTCCCTAACCAGACGTACAATTGTCACAGCAACTGGAACTGGTCCAACAAATCCCTTGTCCTCTCCAAACAACTGGTTCTATCTTTCCTCTCTCACCATACTTACAGTGTGTCTTTGTGAAGTCTTTGCCTATTTGTCTGATCTGATTGACTTCACTGTGTGAAGACTATTTCCTGTTTGGCTTCATACTATCTTCCATCCTGATCCATACTACCTAGCTGCAAATCAATAGGTTCATTTCTAGTGCTTGTCTTCAAAGCACCCATGTTTTGAAGACTTCCATAAAAATCGCCTATTCACCCCCCCTCTAGTCGAATACTAGCACTTTCAATTGGTATCTGAGCAAGGTGCTCCCTTGTTCTGTGTGATTCGGTTTAACCACGTGGAGTTTAGCTATGTCGACTGCAGGGATAATCAAGGTCTCCGCTGCATGCCCTGTCTTCGATGGCACTGATTACCCCTACTGGAAGAATAAGATGCGTATGCATCTTGAAGCCATTGACGTCGATCTCTGGTATGTCGTCAAGAACGGCGTTCCCAAGGCCGGTGAAGGTGGTACTCCTGCTGATGTCAAGAAGTTCATCCAACTGGACTCAACTGCCAAGAACATCATTTGCGGTCATCTGACCAAAGGGCAGTATGGTCGTGTGACTGCTCTGGAAACTGCAACGCTAGTCTGGGATTGGCTCTCCAAGGTCAACGAAGGCGTCTCAACACAAAGAGATTCAAGGATCAGTGTTCTTCGCAATCTCTTCAACCGCTTCAAGAGAAATGACAATGAGAATGTCCAGCTCACATTTGATCGCCTCACTGATATCACTAATGAGCTTCATGCACCCGGCGCCACTGAGATCACCAAGCACGAAATCGTCAAGACACTTCTGAGATCTCTTGACAGCTCATTTGACACCCTGGCCCTGATGATTCAAGAGTGCCCAGACTTCAAGACTCTTGATCCGTCTGATATACTTGAGAGACTCAACACACATGAGTTCCAGCTATCTGAGAAAAGAGATATCTATGGTCCCAACTATGGACGTGCTCGTGCTTTGAAGGCAAAGGTTGTCTCCTCATCTGAAGAAGAATCAGACTGCAGTTCTGGGGATCCTAAAGATATTGGAAAGGAGCTTGCTATGCTTGTGAAGAAGTTCCAGAAGTTTGCCAAGAAGAAAGACTTCAGAAAGTCTTCGAGATCTAGCTCAAGAAATGATGAAGCTTCGTCTCGTGATCACAAGAAGAGAACCTGCCACAAGTGCAAGAAACCTATTCACTACATCTCTGAGTGTCCACAGTGGGACAATGAGACAAAGAAGAAGAAGAGCAAGGAATATGATTCTGATGACAACAACAAGAAGAAATCCTCAAAGTCTTCTTCCAAGTCTTCATCGAAGTCTTCATCACACAAGAAGAGCTCATCAAGCAAGGCTCGTGCATTTGTTGGCAAGGAGATGGATTCAGAGGAGGAGTCTGTATCTGAATAGGTAGAGGTGGAGTCTGAAGAGGAATCTGATTCTGGAGTAGCAAGCCTAGCTCTAGCTTCTGCGTATGTTGACAAGTCCATCTTCAACAATGAAGACAATGGCCTCGTCACCAACGTTGATGCCAAGGATGAGAATGACTTTGCTCCCACCTACTGCTTCATGGCACGTGGTGCCAAGGTAAACTCATGTGATGCTTACTTTCAAACATCGAGTGAAGATAACTCTGAATGTGAATCTAAACCTAGCTACAAAAGACTTGCTAAAATTGCAACTGAACAACAGAATGCCATGGAACATATTCAAAAGTTGTTAGACAAAAGCGATGACCTGTTGGACACAGAAATGACCCGAACTCAGTCCTTAATTGAAGATATTAAAAATCTTCATGTTAAGTACGAGGAACTTGAAAGTCGTCATGAAACGCTCTCAACTTCTCATGAAAAGCTCTCCTATGATTATCTTCAAAGGAAGCAAGTGCTCGAGAAATTGAGATCGTCTCATGAAGATCTTCAAAAGGAGAATGAGTCACTTCGTACTCAACAGATCAGTTCCGCTCAGGAAGGATTTGAACCACTATGTCTAAAATGTCTTGAGCATGATAATGTTGTCTCTGTTGCTGAATGTTCAACTGCTGCTACTGTTGCAATATCTTCAACTGCTGATGTGGTAACTAACCCCTCGCTGAGGATACCACTACAATTGCTGATGCGAATGCCAGGTTGAAGTCATTGCTTGAGACAGGAATGTATAACAGTCTCAAAGGGCATCAGACACTATGCGATGTCCTCAAAAAGCAGATTCTGAACCGAAACCCTAGGAAAGAGGGTGTTGGGTTTGAGAGGAAAATGAATGTTGATGGTTCTTACTGGATGCCTGAGCAGTACCCCAAAACCACATGGGTTGCTGCTAAGGGACCTTCATTGGACCCATCTACCGCATCTGGCTTCACTAGTGCTAACCCAATTATCATTGATAAATCCTTTGATGCAAACTAGAAACTGTTCAGGAATCAGAATGGTGAAGTGTTTGCCATGTATATTGTTACTAACTACAAGAATGGACCACCTCTTAAGAAGATCTGGGTACCCAAAAGTTGTCTGGAAAGTCTTCCCATGAATGTCGTCATGACACCACCTGGGAAGAATACAAATCCCGGACCAAAGGCTTCATATGGTCCAAAAGCTTCATACAGACAGAGGACTCATCTGAGTCACCGTAACACTAATGTTTTGCAGGGAAACCATACTCAGACTTTTGAATATGAGCATGTTTCGTCAAACCGCTATGTTCATAAGTCTAAGAACTTTTCTGCTTATTCTTATGAGTATTATTCACCTCCTGCAAGGCTATTTGCTAGGGCTCCAAATCCGAAATTCTCATACGCTGCACTTAGACTCATTGCTTCTAAGCCACCCCTGAAGATGTGGGTGGTTAAGAAAACTTAAATCTCTTTTGCAGGGAAAGGTCTCCAACCGAAAATCAAAGGCGTCTGATGCTTATGCTAGGGACCTTAAACGTCTTGCGGGATGAAAGATAAAATGTCCAAATGGTCTTACTATGTATTTCGTCTCGGGATTCCTTGACAATCATCCTATTTATCCTAACCAAGATCTGAACTTTCATCTTCTGCTTGTTCGTCAAATGTTTCTGCTTCACAACTCTCTTGGTGAAGCCTATCCCCCAAACTGTACTGTAGGATATAACACCAAAGGCTTCAGAATGGATTATGGATAGTGGCTGCACCAACCACATGACTGGTGATCGAAGTCTTCTGATGGATTCAACCCTACGCCCGTCTGATAAAAGTCACATCACATTTGCTGACACTAGTAAAAGTAAGGTATTGGGTCTTGGTAAAGTTGCAATCTCAAAGGATCAACACATGGATAAAGTGATGCTTGTTGAATCCCTTGGTTTCAACTTAACGTCTGTGTTAATGCTATGTGATTTGAACATGATTGTGATATTTGGAAAATATTGTTGCCTTGTCCTTATGGAATCTGTCTCTAGTCTTTGAAGGGTATCGAAAAGATGATCTGTATATGGTAGATTTCTCAGCAGGACCACAGTTAGCCGTATGTCTTCTAGCAAAAGCTTCAGAGTGCCGGCTCTGGCATCGGAGGCTAGGACATACGGGCATGAGGAACTTGTACACTCCCGCAAAGAAGAAGCATGTAGTGGGCATCGAGGGCGTCAAGTTCAAGACAGATCATCTCTGTGGTGCATGTGCATCTGGGAAGATGACTAGGGCCAAGCATCCCTTGAAGACAATCATGACGACATCACAACCCTTCGAGCTGCTTCACATGGACTTATTCGGCCCCACTCACTACTCTACTCTTACTACCATTGCTTGTCTCTATGGCTTCATCATTGTTGATGATTACTCAAGATATACTTGGGTGCATATAATTCTCTACAAGACTGAAGTGCAGGATGTCTTCAGATGATTCGCCAATCGTGCCCTGACGAACTATGGCATCAAGATCAAGCACATCAGAAGTGACAACATCACATAATTCAGAACACCGGCCTCGACACTTATCTTGATATGCTGGGCATCACTCATGAGTTTTCAACTCTTTACACACCTCAACAGAATGGCATCATGGAGCACAAAAACAGAATCCTTATTGAGATGGCTTGGATGATGCTTGATGAGTACAAGACTCCAAGGAAGTTTTGGCCTGAAGCCATTGATACTGCATGCCATGTCATCAACCGTGTTTATCTTCACAAGCGTCTAAAGAAGACATCATATGACCTGCTAACTGGTAAGAAGCCAAATGTCAGTTACTTCAGAGTATTCGGTGCCAGGTGCTGGATAAAGGATCCACATCACACTTCAAAATTTGCACCGAAAGCACATGAAGGTTTTATGCTTGGATACGGAAAGGATTCACACTCCTACAGAGTCTTCAACCTCTTTCACTATAAAGTGGTTGAAAATGTGGATGTGCGTGTTCGATGAGACTAACGGCTCACAAAGAGAGCATCTGCCAAATGTGCTAGATGAAGTCCCTCCTAGTGAATCTATCAATCTCATGGGTACTGGAGAAATCATACCTTCAGAAGCTTAGGCTGAAGACGAACTCATCATTGCACCAAGTCAACCTAAAGGCAATGCTCAGCCTGAAGTCAATGCTGAAACTAAAGGCAATGATCTGCAGGGGCAAAATCTTCACACAGTTCATCCCCGTGTTGCAAATGAAGTACATATTGAGAAGATAATTTATAGCATCAGTGCACCTGGTGCACTCACTCGTTCAAGAGCAACACAACTAGCAAATTTTTGTGGGCACTTTGCATTTGTCTCTATATCTGAACCCAAGAAAGTTGTTGAGGCTTTTATGGAACCTGAATGGATTCAAGCTATGCAAGAAGAACTTCATAAGTTTGATCTAAACAATGTATGGGAACTGGTCAAGCGTCCTGATCCTTGCAAGCACAATATCATTGGCGCCAAATGGATCTATCACAACAAACAAGATGAGCATGGTCAAGTTGTCAGAAACAAGGCTCGTCTAGTTGCTCAAGGTTACACTCAAGTTGAAGGAATTGACTTTGATGAAACATTTGCTCCCGTGGCAAGGCTTGAAGCCATTCGGATACTGCTATCCTATGCTAACCATCACAACATCCTTCTGTACCAAATGGATGTGAAGAGTGCCTTTGTCAATGGAAAAATTAAAGAAGAAGTGTATGTTGCACAACCACCTGGCTTTGAAGATCCAAAACATCCTGATATGGTATACAAGCTCAACAAGGCACTGTATGGCCTCAAACAAGCTCCTCGCGCTTGGTATGACACACTCAAAGACTTCCTGAAGAGCAAAGGCTTCAAACCTGGTACTCTAGATCCGACACTCTTCACGAAGACATATGACGGTGAACTGTTTGTGTGCCAAATCTATGTGGATGACATTATCTTCGGCTGCACTGACAAGAGATACAGTGATGAGTTTGGGCACATGATGCAAGAGCAATATCAGATGTCCATGATGGGTGAGCTGAAGTTTTTCCTTGTTCTTCAAATCCGTCAGCAGAGGAATGGCATCTTCATATCACAAGAGAAATACCTCAAATATTGCCTGAAGAAGTTTGGAATGCAAGACTGCAAAGGATACACAACACCAATGTCAACCAAAAGTCATCTAGGTCCTGACAACAATGGTAAAGAGTTCGATCAAAAGGTATACCGCTCCATGATTGGTTCTTTACTTTACTTATGTGCATCTAGGACAGATATAATGCTTAGTGTTTGCATGTGTGCCCGATTCCAAGCGGCACCAAAGGAGTCGCATCACCTAGTGGTGAAGCGAATACTTCGATATTTGGCTTACACCCCAACGATAGGATTATGGTATCCAAAGGGCTCAACATTTGATCTGATTGGGTATTCTAATGCTGATTATGTTGGTGACAAGGTTGATTGCAAGTCTACCTCTGGAACATGTCACTTTCTCGGTCGATCACTTGTCTGTTGGTCTTCAAAGAAGCAGAACTGTGTGTCACTCTTCACTGCTGAATCTGAATACATTGCTGCTGGATCGTGCTGTGCTCAACTTCTATGGATGAAGCAGACTCTCAAGGACTATGGCATCAACACGAAGAATGTACCACTCTTCTGCGACAATGAAAACGCCATCAAGCTTTCGAAGAATCCGGTTCAGCACTCGAAGACAAAGCACATTCAGATCCATCATCACGTTCTCAGAGATCATGTCAACAAGGAAGATATTGATATCATTCATGTCAACACTGAAGAACAATTGGCAGATATCTTCACTAAGCCCTTGGATGAGAAAAGGTTTTGCAAGTTGTAGTGTGAGCTAAATATCTTAGAATCCTCAAATGTCCTATAATTGGACACACATCCTAACACTTATGCATGTTGACGACTTAGATGTGCAACACACGAAGTAATGTATATCTTCAATCAATGAAGACTTACCCTCTGAGTGTGAATACATTAATGTGGAATTTTACTTCGGAGCGCCACAATAATTGTGCATCGTGTCTGGGTCTAATACTTCCTATACGGTGTGTAACGCCACCACCAAATTCTTATTGAAGTGTTTCTTTTGGCGTTATGGTTGCATAGTCTTTGCATTTGGTTTGTCTTCAACATTGATTTGTCTTCATGATTTATCTTCACAATGTTGAGTTGGTTCTTATATATATATATATATATATATATATATATATATATATATATATATATATTTGTGTTCTGTCCTCTACAGCATTCACTTATAGCTATATCTTCATTCTTGAATCTTTATTGATCTAAGTGAATGTGATCGGACCCTAACCTATTTGTGCTTCTACCTCAATTCTATCTGTCCAAATCATATGCATTCTATTGAAACCTGTCGATGTCTTCTCTGAGTCCTTGTCAGCAGAGGACAATCTGACAAACATTTAATCTGTTTTAATGTTGCATCCTTATTGCCTGAAAACCGGAGAAGCCGGAACGACCACCCGACAATCCAGTGGGAACATGGAACAACTTTCAATGAGTTGCATGCTTCCCATGTGTCTCTCAGATGTGAACCGCCAGGGGCACCTACGTAATTGCGCTGCGCCGCCCTCCTCCTTCTTATTAATACACACCCGAGCGGTCATTATCTGTTCTTCCACCTCGCCACCTCACACAAACCCTAGCGCCTCCGCTAGCTTGCGTCGACGCCGGAGGCGAAGCGCTTGGCTACCGCGACCTCTTCGATGCCGTCCTCACGCCGGCTGCGGACCTCGTCCTCTCCACCGCCATCATAGGTGTCTTCCGCCGCCAAGTTAGGACGCGGGATATTGAACTGCTCGGCTTCTTTTCCAACCCGTCTAGCAGTTCATCCGTGGTAATTAAATCTTACTTTTTACTGCCTTTTAGATCTGTCGAATCCGTCCACTTCAACCAAAAGTTTCTTCACTTCCAAATATGGGTTTGTTCTCTTCTGCATCTCATAACATGCCAAGTATATTCACTTATGCTTCATAACTAGTTAGATTCCTCTCTTGTACTTATTCATGGATTCGTACAAATCTGGAACCAACTCTCTCCAAATAAGTGAATGTCTTCGCACTATGAGGTGAATGTCTTCTAAACTGATTTATCTTTAGAATCTTCTAAGAATGCATATGACCTCTTCCCCTTCCCTCGCATCTCTAATGTTGTCACATGTACATGTCCGTGGGAGAATCCCTTGGTTCTCATAGTCTGCATTCATTTGCAGAATACTTACAGCGTCACATTGAATCACCTGAAGCCAGTTCTTGTCTGACCAGAAGACGGAAGCCATTCACAATGCTGAAGCCAATCATTATGAATATCATGGCTTCAGAAAAGTCTGCACGCAAGGGTGGCAGGCAACACCATGGCAACACATCACTTGATCTGCCTCCTAATCTGTATGAGCGGTACAAGTCTGATCCTGACGAAAACTACAATCAGCGCAAGAACAGGATTCAGTGGATTCGAAGATATTGGGCTGAGGAATGGTTCAAGTACAGGTTTGTCATGCCTGAATACACTGAAAGAATGCCATCAAGCGGCCATGAGGTGACTGCCTCTACCATGGCTTGGTGCCAAAGAGCAAGGCTGAAGCCATCGAGCGGAAATTCTATCCGTGCATGGTCAGAGGACCAAAACCTGAAGCAGCCGACCCATCTTCACTGTTATGGTGTCGTGACGACAATCTGTTCAAGCGCAACTATCAGTTTGCTAAAGATTCATCTACCAAGAACCACAAGGAGTTTGGCTTCAACTTCAACCCTAGCCCCTCCACTCCAAGATCTGATGGGACATGTGAAACTAATGAGAACAGAATTAGCCCCTTCGCCAATTTTGATGGGCTTCTGTCTCACATTGATGTCCAGAGGGCAGCTGTGGAGCAATCTGATGGTGAAGCTGATACAGAAGATGCTCCCTCACCTCCTAAGGACAACAACAAGAAGAAGGCAAAAGCTTCAAAGCCATCTTCTTCACCAAAAGCTTCAACAAGGAAGACTCTGAAGACTGCACCGCCTGAATCCAGTGTGCAGTCTGAAGACTTATCTCGCGTGTCCAAGAGGACCAAGAAGCCATTTCCCAAGAAGGCCACTGGGCAACCTCTGACACCGTATGATGTTCTGCGCAACGAAGATGAAGCCATTGATCTGTCAAGTGATGAAGATCTTGGTGATGATGCTCTGGAAATGCTTATCAAGAGCAAGCAAGAGGTAGAAATCTTCAACGATCTGCCCCTCTTTGATGTTGATATTCTGAATAACTTCATCGATGAGTGATTCGACAACCAGGACATCAGTATTGATGATCTTCAGCTCCCTATGGACATCAACATCACCTTCCATGGAGCCATTGCTGGTGAATTGGCCTGGGCTCAAAAGATTGTTGAGCTGAAAAACAAGATTGATTATGAGAAGGCTCACTTCAAGAAGAACATGGCCAAGATCAGCATGGCAGATGTTCAAATCTTCAAGAAGATGTTGCATGACCTCAAGGAGGAGTTCCACAAGAAGCGCATTGAAGCTAAAGGCTCACGCGAGCGCATGAAGTATCTCGCTGAGAAATGCGTTCAAGCCCACAATGAAGCTGAGAAGCGAAAAGCTCTTGGGCGCCCTGGCATCGACCCCAGGATGGCTGCCAAGAAGAAGAAGCCTGCTGAGACCCAAACTGCACCAAGGCAGGAAGAACCTCACATTGTCTTCCCTGCCAGTATGACAGGCTCGAAGCCTAAGGTCCCCTCAGCAGCTTCAGAGCTGAAGAAAACAAGGGCAGCCGAAGCCGAAGCCAAGAAGCGCAAGCACAAGGATGTATCTGAGGATGCTCCTTCCAAGAAGAAGCTAAAGACTAAGGGAACTAAGTCATCAAGAAAAGATCGTGTTGCGGCCTCTCAGCCACTCATTGTTGAACCCATCTTAGTTGCTCCTCCTGCCGCCACCAACAAGGATCGACGTGTTGTGATCCACCACCCTGCTTCCACAGAGGCTCGTGAAGAAGAAGAAGTTCCAGCTGTTGAGCTCAATGTAGCTGAAGACATTGGTCATGAAGACAATGTTTTTGATGATGAAGTCCTTCCTCAACTCGAGCATCAGTTGGTATCATTGCCTGCTCCAACGAGCAGCAAATATATCAGCATTGGTCGTCCATTGACGCCAAATTCTCAGGATGATTCATGGGCTGAGCACCCGCAAGAAGAAACCCCAGTTCATGATGAAACACCCCGCACTCCACCAGCGCAAGTCACCAATCCAGTGGTGAATGACGACAACTACATGGAGACCACTCCATCGCCGAAAGCGTCACCCGTGTTCTAACAGCTTCACAAAGGTCTCAGGCCATCTGTCTCCATGTCAACCATCCCAGAAGAAGATTCACAACAATCCAATTCAGTGGCACGTCAAGTGTTCCCTGAAGAAAATCCTTCTGCGACGGTTCTTGAGTCTGAAGCCAAAGCTATTGAAGACATTCCGGCTGCATCAACCGTTGAAGAAGAAAGAGAGAGAAGAGAAGAGAGAGTTGCCACACCCCTTGCCCCAGATCAAGTCATTCTCGAGGAGAATGTGATGGTGCAAGACCCTCCGGTCACTGACCATATGGAGGTTGAGAACAATGAGGCTGCCACAAACACTGCTGAAGCCAATGACCATGTCTTGGCTGAAGATCATGTGGAGCCTGAAGCAAATGTTGTGCCTGAAGCTAATGTGAATCCTGAAGCTTCTGTGATGCCGATCCCCACTGGCGGCACTGTTCCTCCCCCAAGGCCTCACACTATGGAAACGGCTTACAATTGTGAGGGGGAGTTGGTCACAGTTTGCTAGCCGATCCTGGTTCCTCCCACTAGTCCCGGACTGCAATATGATTATCATGTGCAGCAGCGACCACAAGTACAGAAGCCAAAGCCCAGGTTGCCAAGGCTTCCAGATGCTACTATAGCACCAGGATATTTCAGTGTCAACAGCTTCAGAGCCCACAACACCTTCTTTGACAGTGACAAGAATCCCTACTCGAAGCCAAAGATCTCTACAGATTCCTTCTGGAGCCATCAACAACACAGCTATTACTCATGTGTTCTCTACAATCAAGAGAGAATCTTTCCTCACATGCGTCTTGATAGTGAAGCTATTGCTGGGCTCCCCTATCTTGAAGAAGCTCTGGACTGCTTTTGGGATGTTGGCCTTCTGGAATTTGTCATTACCAAAGAGCACTGGAATGAAGAGCTTCTGCTGCAGTTCTATACTACTCTTCACATTCGTGGATACTACCGGGATCCGAAGACATGGATCCTCGAGTGGATGACAGGTGATGTGCACCATGAAGCTAAAGCTCAGGACATCATTGAGCTTATCTCCCTGCCCACTCCAGGTGAATTGTATGAGCCTGATTGTCAGCATCATAGAGAAGGACTTGTAAGTGCATCTAGTGCCACCCCTAGTTGGTTTTGGAGTATTGACGACAAACCTGGTTGAGGGACTAATGTGTTTGTGAGAATTGCAGGATAACACAGGTAGTAGTCCCTCATTGATTCGGTTTACCTACCGGAGATGACCCCTAAAAATGTGTGAAGAGATTTAAGACAATGTGGTCTATGAAGCTATTCACGTTGAAGACTATGACATGAGAAGACATCGCGTGAAGACTATGGAGCGCGACGACATAGTTGTTTCGTTGTTTCCTTTTCTTCTTTGTTGAGTCATAGGAACCACCGTACTGTTAAGTGGGGTCCAAGTGAACAAAGTCAGAGTGACTGAAGTGATGCTCAACCAAATCCTATGTCTTCGAGTGAAGACAATGAGAGCAAATCTTATCCAGAGTCGGATGAGTCAGCTTTACTTGTAGCCCAAGTCAAGCTGCCACGTGTGTTTGAAATCTGACCGTTGAGGCACGTGTCAGTTCCTTAGTGACCCAGGGTCATTTCGGACAAATTAGGTCGGGTTGCCCAGTGGCTATAAATAGCCCACCCCCTACACCATAAATTGGTGGCTGCTTAGAGTTAGTACACGGCTTTTGTTGTTTGAGAGCAACCCACCTCCGAAGCATTTGAGAGAGAATCCTTGCGAGGACAAAACCCAAACCACCCATAGCCCAAAGAGTGTTTGGCATCACTGAAGTCTTTCTGTCCGCGTGATCTGAAGACTTTTTACACTTGAGGACTGTGAATCCTCCAGCCGGTTAGGTGTCACGTTCTGAGCATCCAAGAGTCATTGTGGATTGCCAGTGAACGAAGTCTGTGAAGGTTTGGAAGTCTACCTTGAGGACTTACCAGAGTGATTGGGAGGGGACTAGGTGTCCTTAGCTCAAGGGGAATAAGGTGAAGCCGGGGTCTTCTGAGTTGAATCTCAACCTCCCTAACCAGACGTACAGTTGTCACAGGAACTGGAACTGGTCGAACAAATCTCTGTCCTCCCGAAGCTACTGGTTCTATCTCTCACTTCTCTTTACTTACAGTTTGTCTCCGTGAAGTCATTGCCTACATGCATTATTTGTTTGACTTCATTGTGTGACTGCTTGTCCTGATTGGCTTCATACTATCTTCCATCTTGATCCTTACTACCTAGCTGCTGATAGTCTTCGTGCTTTCACTTCATTGAATACTTGACTATGGCTTGTCTAGTGTAGTATACCTTCCGCTGTATTCGAATAGTGTCATTTCTATTGGTTGTCTTTGAAACTCCCATGTTTTGAAAACTTCCATAAAAATCGCCTATTCACCCCCCCTCTAGTCGATAATTAGCTCTTTCAATTGGTACTAGAGCAAGGTACTCCCTTGTTCTGTGTGATTCGGTTTAACCACCTGGAGTTTTAGCTATGTTGACTGCAAGGATAATCAAAGTCTGCGCTGCGTGCCCCATCTTTGATGGCACTGAGTATCCCTACTGGAAGAATATGATGTGCATGCATCTTGAAGCCATTGATGTCGATCTGTGGTATGTCATCGAGAACGACGTTTCGAAGACTGGTGAAGGTGTCACCCCTGCTGATGTCAAGAAGTTCGTTCAACGGGACTCTACTGCCAAGAACATCATCTGTGGTCATCTGACCAAAGGACAGTATGACCTTGTGAGTGCGCTGGAAACATCGAAGCTAGTCTGGGACTGTCTCTCCAAGGTCAATGAAGGCATCTCAACTTAGCATGATCAAAGGATCAGTGTTCTCCGCAACCTCTTCAACCGCTTCAAGAGACACGACAACGAGAACGTCGAGCTCACATTTGATCGCCTCACTGATATCACAAATGAGCTCCATGCACTCGGCACCACTAAGATCACGAAGCATGAAATACTCAAGACACTACTGAGATGACTTGACAGCTCATTTGACACATTAGCCCTGATAATACAAGAACGCCCCGACTTCAAGACTCTCGATCCGTTTGACATACTTGAGAGGCTCAACACACATGAGTTCCAGCTATGTGAGAAATGAGATATCTATGGCCCCAACTATGGCCGAACTCGCGCTTTGAAGGCAAAGGCTGCTGCTTCCTCATCTGAACAAGAATCTGACTGCAGTTCTGGTGATCCTGAAGACATTGGAAAGGAGCTTGCTAGGCTTGTGAAGAAGTTCCAGAAATTCACCAAGAAGAAAGGCTTCAGAAAGTCTTCACGATCTAGCTCAAAGAATGATGAAGCTTCCACCCATGACCACAAGAAGAGAACCTGCCACAAGTGCAAGAAACCTGGTCACTACATTTCTGAGTGTCCACAGTGGGACAATGAGAAGAAGAAGAAGAAGAGCAAAGAATATGATTCTGATGACAACAAGAAGAAGAAACCCTCAAATTCTTCTTCCAAGTCTTCATCACACAAGAAGAGCTCATTTGGCAAGGCTCGTGCTTTTGTTGGCAAGGAGATGGATTCAGAGGAGGAGTCTGCTTCTGAGGAGGCGGCGGTGGAGTCTGAGGAGGAGTCTGACTCTGGTGTTGCGAGTTTGCCTCTAGCTACAGCCTACGTCGCCAAGTGCATCTTCAACACTGAAGACAATGGCTCCGTCACAAATGCTAATGATAATGACAAGGATGACTCGGCTCCCACCTACTGCTTCATGGCACGTGGTGCCAAGGTAAAATCACGCGTTGCTTACTTTCAAGCATCAAGTGAAGATGACTCTGATGGTGAATCCAAACCTACATGAAACCATGGTGCTACTTTGAAGCACAATATATGAGACTCACTACATGAAGAACAAGGTGCTACTTTGAAGCACAAGCGTCGAAAAAAATTAGTAGCATTGCCCCTTTTTTTTTTTTTTCTCTTTTTTCTTTTCTTTTTTTCTTTGACCTTTCTTTTTTTTCTTTTGGCCTTTTTTTTTTATTTTTGGGCAATGCTCTAATAATGATGATCATCACACTTTTATTGATTACAACACATGAATTACAACTCGAAACTAGAACAAGATATGACTCTATATGAATGCCTCCGGCGGTGTACCGGGATGGTGCAATGAGTCAAGAGTGACATGTATAAAAATTATGCATGGTGGCTTTGCCACAAATACGATGTCAACTACATGATCATGCAATGGAAATATGACAAAAGTAATGTATGTCATGATGATGATGAACGGAACGGTGGAAAGTTGCATGGCAATATATCTCGGAATGGCTATGGAAATGCCATAAATAGGTAGGTATGGTGGCTGTTTTGAGGAAGATATAAGGAGGTTTATGTGTGATAGAGCGTATCATATCACGGGGTTTGGATGCACCGGCGAAGTTCGCACCAACTCTCAAGGTGAGAAAGGGTAATGCACGGTACTGAAGAGGCTAGCAATGATGGAAAGTTAAAGTGCGTATAATCCATGGACTCAACATTAATCAAAAGAACTCATATAATTATTGCAAAAATTTAGAATTCATCAAAAACCAAGCACTACGCGCATGCTCCTAGGGGGATAGATTGGTAGGAAAAGACCATCGCTCATCTCTGACCGCCACTCATAAGGATGCACAAGCCAGGTACACTTCATGCTTCAAATTTGTTACACAACTTTAACCATACGTGCATGCTACGGGACTTGCTGACTTCAACACAAGCATTCTTTAAATTCATAATCACCCAACTAGCATGACTTTAAAATCACTACCTCCCTATCTCAAAACAATTATCAAGTATCAAGTTGATCATAGCATCCAATTCACTTCCTATGATAGTTTTTATTATACCCAACTTGGATGATCATAATTCTAGGACCAATTTATAACCATAGCAAATACCATGCTGTTCTAAAAGACTCTCAAAATAATATAAGTGAAGCATGAGAGATCAACAATTTCTTCAAAATTAATCCACCGCCGTGCTCTAAAAGATATAAGTGAAGCACCAGAGCAAAAACTAGCTAGCTCAAAAGATATAAGTGAAGCACATAGAGTATTCTAATAAATTTCAATCAAGTAGGCTTCTCCCAAAAGGTGTGTTACAGCAAGGATGATTGTGGTAAACTAAAAAGCAAAGACTAATATAATACACGACGCTCCAAGCAAAACACATATCATGTAGCAAATAAAAATATAGCTCAAAGTAAAGTTACCAATGAACAAAGACGAAAGAGGGGATGCCTTCCAGGGGCATCCCCAAGCTTAGGCTTTTGGATATTCTTGAATATCTTGGGGTGCCTTTGGCATCCCCAAGCTTAGTCTTTTGCCACCCTTTATTCCATAGTCCATCAAATCTTTACCCAAAACTTGAAAACTTCACAACACAAAACTTAACAGGAAATCTCATAAGCTCCGTTAGTGAAAGAAAACAAAACCACCTCATAATGTACTGTAATGAACTTATTCTTTATTTATATTGGTGTTAAACCTACTGTATTCCAAGTTCTCTATGGTTCATAAACTATTTTACTAGCCATAGATGCATCAAAATAAGCAGACAACACACGAAAAACAGAATCTGTCAAAAACAGAATAGTCTGTAGCAATATGTAACTAACGCAAACTTCTGGAACTTTCAAAATCCAACCAAAATAGGACGTCCTAAAAAATTTGTTTATTGAACAGAAGGAAAAATAATCAATGCAAAATATCGTTTCTCTGATTTATTGAATTTTTCTCGTGAGCGCAAAGTTTTTGTTTTTCAGCAGAATCAAATCAACTCTTATCATAGGTTATCCTATAGGTTCTACTTGACACAAACACTAAATAAATCAAGAAAACACATCTAAACAGAAAGTATAAACAAAATTTATTACTAAACAGGAACAAAAACAAGAAACACAAAGAAAATTGGGTTGCCTCCCAACTAGCGCTATCATTTAACGCCCCTAGCTAGGCATTGAGATTTCAATGATGCTCACATGAAAGACAAGAATTGAAGCATAAAGAGATCATAATAAAACATGTGACAAACACACTTAAGTCTAACATACTTCCTATGCATATGTTTGTTATAAGCAAACAAATTATCAAGGCAAGCAAAAACTAGCATATGCAAGGAAGAAGAAAGATACGATAGCAATCTCAACATGATGAGAGGTAATTTAGTAAGATAAAAATTTCTACAACCATATTTTCCTCTCTCATAATAATTACAAGTGGGATCATGAGCAAATGCAAAAAAATAGCTATCACATAAAATATTTTCAACACGATCCACATGCATGCAAAGTTGACACTCTTCCAAAATAGTGGGATTAACATTAACTAAAGTCATGACCTCTCCAAACCCACTTTTATCAAAAATACCATAAGATTGAACATTCTCCAAATATGTGGGATCTAAAGTTGACACTCTTCCAAACCCATTTTCAATAATATTGCAAACACTATTATCAATCTCATATTCATCATGGGGCTTAAATAAATTTTCAAGATCATAAAAAGAATCACCCCAATCATGATCATTGCAACAAGTAGTAGACATAGCAAAACTAGCATCACCAAGCTTAGGGTTTTGCATATTATTAGCATAATTGACATCAAGAGAATTTATAGTAAAATTATTGCAATCGTGCTTTTTATTCAAGGAGCTACCAAGTATGGGTGCAATAGCAACGATCTCATGTTTAACATAAGGAACTATAGCAAATTGATCTTCATAAATATTGGCATCATGGCCACAAGAATAGCAAGCATCATGTTCATCAAGGGATATTTCAATCAAATCATCAGAATCATCATTATCTATAGATTCATGCATATCATTATTTTCTTCCAAAGCAACAGTCATTCTCTCAATAAATTCTTTGACATAGACATTATGAGAATAGCTTTCATAGCAATATTTAAGTATGTCAAAAATTTCAGATTCGTAGAGAGTAATATCATACTTTTCAATCAAAGAAGCAACTTCATAAGCACCCTTAAAAGCAACAAATTCTTCAGTTTGTTCGATATCATAGTAACTATAAACACCCTTTGCATAAGAAGATCAGATTTTATTTTCATTAAACTCACATAGGTAGGGAAGGTGTTTTTAGGGTTCTTAGAGCAACAAGTAAAATCACAAATTTCACAAAGATTCCAAGCATAACACATCAATCTGTTTATTTGATCCCATAAGAGTCTCCCTTTTTCAGACAAACGGTGACGCACAAAATGAGCATGCTCATCTAAAGATTTCCCATCAACTAGGCTAGTTGGGGTTTCAGCACAAGCGCATAAGGACAGAAGATGATCCAAGTAGAACACTTTAAGTGGATCCATATCAATAGATTTTTAGCAAGCAAAGATGCAAGCACATAGAAGGCACATGGAGACACAAGCAAACAAAAACGCAAGCGAAAGAGAGAGGAGAAGAAGATTGGGAAAGAGAGGGCGAATAAAACGGCAAGGGTGAAGTGGGGGAGAGGAAAATGAGAGGAAAATGAAAAATAATGTAAATACGAGGAAGATGAGTTTGTGATGGGTACTTGGTATGCCTTGACTTGAGCGAAGACCTCCTCGGCAACGGCGCCAGAAATCCTTCTTGCTACGTATTGAGCTTGCGTTGGTTTTCCTTGAAGAGGAAAGGGTGATGCAGCATAGTAGCGTAAGTATTTCCCTCAGTTTTTGAGAACCAAGGTATCAATCCAGTAGGAGGCTCCTCACAAGTCCCACGAACCTACACAAACAAACAAAGAACTCGCAACCAACGGGATAAAGGGGTTGTCAATCCCTTCACAGCCACTTGCAAAAGTGAGATCTGATAGAGATAATATGATAAGATAAATATATTTTTGGTATTTTATAATATAGATGCAGAAAATAAAGATGCAAATAAAAGTAGATTGGAAACTTATATGATAAAAGATAGACCCGGGGGCCATAGGTTTCACTAGAGGCTTCTCTCAAGATAGCATAAGTATTATGGTGGGTGAACAAATTACTGTCGAGCAATTGATAGAAAAGCGAATAATTATGAGATTATCTAGGCATGATCATGTATATAGGCATCACGTCCGCAACAAGTAGACCGACTCCTGCCTGCATCTACTACTATTACTCCACACATCGACCGCTATCCAGCATGCATCTAGAGTATTAAGTTCATAAGAACAGAGTAACGCATTAAGAAAGATGACATGATGTAGAGGGATAAACTCAAGCAATATGATATAAACCCCATCTTTTTATCCTCGATGGCAACAATACAATACGTGTCTTGCAAGCCTTTCTGACACTGGGTAAGAACACCGCAAGATTGAACCCAAAGCTAAGCACTTCTCCCATGGCAAGAAAGATCAATCTAGTAGGCCAAACCAAACCGATAATTCAAAGAGACTTGCAAAGATAACTCAATCATACATAAAAGAATTCAGAGAAGATTCAAATATTATTCATAGATAAACTTGATCATAAACCCACAATTCATCGGATCTCGACAAACACACCGCAAAAAGAGATTACATCGAATAGATCTCCACAAGAGAGGGGGAGAACATTGTATTGAGATCCAAAAAGAGATAAGAAGCCATCTAGCTAATAACTATGGACCCGAAGGTCTGTGGTAAACTAGTCGCAACTCATTGGAGGGGCTATGGTGTTGATGTAGAAGCCCTCCGTGATGGATTCCCCCTCCGACAGAACGCCGACGACGGCTCCAAGATGGGATCTTCCGGATACAGAAGGTTACGATGGTGGAAATATTTCTTTTGTGGCTCCCTGGATGTTTTTGGGGTATGTAGGCTTATGTAGGACGAAGAAGTACGTCAGTGGCCTCCCAAGGGGCCCACGAGACAGGGGGCGCGCCCTGTAGGGGTGGGCGCCCCCCACCCTTGTGGCTACCTTGGGTGCTTCTTGACTTGCACTCCAAGTCCTCCGGATCACATTCGTTCCAAAAATCACGCTCCCGAAGGTTTCATTCCGTTTGGACTTCGTTTGATATTCCTTTTCTTTGAAATACTGAAATAGGCAAAAAACAGCAATCTGGGCCTCCGGTTAGTAGGTTAGTCCCAAAAATGATATAAATGTATAAAATAAAGCCCATAGACATCCAAAATAGGTAATATAATAGCATGGAACAATCAAAAATTATAGATACGTTGGAGACGTATCAGCTGACACTAGTAAAAGCAAGGTATTTGGTCTAGGTAGAGTTGCAATATCAAGGGATCAACACATGGATAAAGTGATGCTTGTAGAATCCCTTGGTTTTAACTTAATGTCTGTCTCAATGCTTAGTGACTTAAAAATGATTGTGCTATTTGGAAAATATCGATGCCTTGTGCTAATGGAATCTGACAAGTCTCTAGTCTTTGAAGGGTATCAGAAAGATGATCTGTATATGGTAGATTTCTTAGCAGGACCACAAATGCCCGTATGTCTTCTAGCAAAAGCTTCAGAGTGCTGGCTTTGGCATCGAAGGCTAGGGCATGCTGGCATGAGGAACTTGCACACTCTCGTGAAGAAGAAGCATGTCGTGGGCATCGAAGGCGTCAAGTTCAAGAAGGATCATCTATGTGGTGCCTGTGAAGCTGGAAAGATGACTAGGGCCAAGCATCCCTCAAAGACAATCATGACTACATCTCAACCCTTCGAGCTGCTGCACATGGACTTATTTGGCCCTACCCACTACTCTACCCTTACTACCACTGCTTGCCTCTATGGTTTTGTCATTGTTGATGATTATTCAAGATATACTTGGGTGCATATAATCCTCTACAAGAATGAAGTGCAGGATGTCTTCAGATGCTTTGCCAATCGTGCCATGACGAACCACGGCGTCAAGATCAAGCATATCAGAAGTGACAACGGCACTGAGTTCAAGAACATCGGCCTTCACCTTTATCTGGATACTATGGGTATCACTCATGAGTTCTCTGCTCCATACACAACTCAGCAGAATGGCATCGTGGAGCACAAGAACACAACCTTATTGAGATGGCCCGAATGATGCTCGATGAGTACAAGACTCCACGGAAGTTCTGGCCTGAAGCCATTGATACTGCATGCCACATCATCAACCGTGTTTATCTTCACAAGCTTCTGAAGAAAGCGTCCTATGAACTCTTGACTGGTAAGAAGGCAAATGTAAGCTACTTCAGAGTATTTGATGCTAGGTGCTGGATCAAGAATCCACATCACATGAACGTTTTATGCTTGTTTACGGAAAGGATTCACACTCCTACAGAGTCTTCAACCTATTTCACTATAAAGTGGTTGAAACTGTGGATGTGTGGTTCGATGAGACTAACGGCTCACAAAGAGAGCACCTGCCAAATGAGCTAGATGAAGTACCTACAAGTGAATCAATCAAGCAGATGGGAATCGGAGAGATCATGTCGTCTGAAGCTCAGACTGAAGAGGAACTTATCATTTCTGCACCTAATCAACCTGAAGACAATGCTCATCCTAAAGACAATCCCCCAAATGATGACATTGATCAGCAAGAGCAAAATCTTTGTCCTGTTCATCCTCGTGTTGCAAATGAAGTACAGATTAAGATGATAATTGACAGCATCAATGCACCGGGTCCACTCACTCATTCAAGAGCTACTCAAAGAGCAACACAACTAACCAACTTCTGTGGGCATTTTGCATTCGTCTCAATCTCGAAACCCAAGAAACTCACTGAAGCCTTCATGGAACCTGAATGGATTCAAGCTATGCAAGAAGAGCTTCAACAGTTCAAGCTGAACAATGTGTGGGAATTGGTCAAGCGCCCTGATCCTCGGAAGCACAATACCATTGGCACCAAATGGATATATCGCAAGAAGCAAGATGAGCATGGTCAAGTTGTCAGAAACAAGGCTCGTCACATTGCACAAGGTTACACTCAAGTGGAAGGGGTTGACTTCGATGAAACATTTGCTCCGGCGGCTAGGCTTGAAGCCATTCGCATACTGCTAGCCTATGCAAATCATCACACCATCCTTCTGTATCAAATGGATCTGAAGAGTGCTTTTCTCAATGGAAAGATAGAAGAAGAAGTATATGTCGCACAACCTCCTGGCTTTGAAGATCCAAAACATCCTGATATGGTATACAAGCTCAACAATGCACTGTATGGCCTCAAACAAGCCCCTTGTGCTTGGTATGACATGCTCAAAGACTTCCTGAAGAGCAAAGGCTTCAAACCCGGCTCACTAGATCCTACACTCTTCACTAAGACATACGATGGTGAACTATTTGTGCGCCAAATCTATGTGGATGACATTATCTTCGGCTGCACCGACAAGAAATACAGTGATAAGTTTGGTCACATGATGTAAGAGCAATATCAGATGTCCATGATGGGCGAGCTGAAGTTCTTTCTGGGTCTCCAAACCCGTCAGCAACACAACGGCATCTTCATATCTCAAGAAAAATACCTCAAAGATTGCCTAAAGAAGTTTGGAATGCAAGACTGCAAAGGATACACGATGCCAATGCCAACCAAAAGTCATCTGGGTCCTGACGCCAATGGTAAAGAGTTCGATCAAAAGGTATACTGCTCCATGATTGGTTCTTTGCTTTATTTATGTGTATCTAGGCCAGATATAATGCTTAGTGTTTGCATGCGTGCCCGATTCCAAGCAGCACCAAAGGAATCGCATCACTTAGCTGTGAAGCGAATTCTTCGATATTTGGCTTACAACCCAACACTAGGATTATGGTATCCAAAGGGCTCAGAGTTTGATCTAGTTGGATTCTCAGATGCTGATTATGCTAGTGATAAGGTTGATCGCAAGTCCACATCTAGCACATGGCACTTTCTGGGACGATCTCTTGTCTGTTGGTCTTCAAAGAAGCAGAACTATGTATCTCTCTCCACTGCTGAATCCGAATACTTCGCTGCTAGATCTTGCTGCGCTCAGCTTCTCTGGATGAAGCAAACTCTCAAGGACTATGGTATTCACCTGAGGAATGTGCCACTCTACTGCGACAATGAGAGCGCCATCAAGATTGCGAACAACCCAGTTCAGCACTCGAAGACAAAGCACATTGAAATTTGTCATCACTTTCTCGAAGATCATGTCATGAAGGAAGATATTGATATCATTCACGTCAACACTGAAGATCAACTGGCCAATATCTTCACAAAGCCCTTGGATGAGAAAAGGTTTTGCAAGTTGCGGTGTGAGCTAAATATCTTGGAATCCTCAAATGGCATGTGATTGGGCACACATCCTAACACTTATGCATTTTGATGACTTAGATGTGCGACACATGAACTAATGTATATCTTCAATCAATGAAGACATACACTCTAAGTGTGAATACATTAATGCGGAATTTGACTTCGGAGCGCCACGATAATTGTTCGCTGTGTCTGGGTCTAATACTTCCTATACGGTGGGTAACGCCACCACCAAAGTTTTGTTTGAAGTATTTCCCTTGGCGTTATGATTGCTTAGTCTTTGTATTTCATTTGTCTTCATCCCTGACTTATATTCAAGTTTATCTTCATCTTGTTGATTTGGTCTTATACTAGTTATATACATATTTGTGTTCTGTCCTCTACAGCATTCACTTATAGCTATGGCTTTGTGCTGAATCTTTTGATCTAAGTGAATGTGATCAGACCCTAACCTATCTATGCTTCTACCTCAACTCTATATGTCCAAATTATATGCATTCTATTGAAAACTGACGATTGTCTTCACTGAGACCTTGTTAGAAGTCAATCTGACAAACATTTATATCTGTCTTTAATGCCATATCCTTATTGCCTGAAAGCTGGAGAATTCGGAACGACCACCTTGACAATCCAGGCGTGCGTGGGAGCATGGAACAACTTCCAAGGTGTTGCATGCGTGCCACGTGCCCTTCAGATGTGAACCGCGAGAGGCACCTGCGTAATTGCGATGTGCCGTCCCTTTCCTTATAAATACCCATCACATCACGGTCAAAATCCTTCTTCCACCTCGCCACCTCTTGCAAACCCTAGCACCTCCGCTAGCTCTCGACGATGCCGGCGACGAAGCACTTAGCTACCGTGACTTCATCGATGTCGTCCTCACGCCGGCTGCAGACCTTGTCTTCTCCGCCGCCGCCATAGGTGTCTTCCATCGCCAAGTTAGGGCATGAAAGATTGAACTGCTCAGCCTCCAACTTCACTCCGTCTAGCAGTTCTTCGTGTGGTAAATAAAACTTACTTTTTACCGTCTCTTTGATCTGATAGATTCATCCTTCTTCACCAAAAGCGGTTTCTAGACCTCCAAAGTTGAATCTATCTCTTTCTGCATCTCATACTATGCCTAGTCTGTTCACTTATGCTTCTCTACTAGTTAGATTCCTCACTTGTACTTATTTTTGGATTCGTACAATTCTGGAACAAACTCTCAACAAATAAGTGAATGTCTTCGCATTATGAGGTCAATGTCTTCAAACTGATTTGTCTTCAAAATCTTCTGAGAACGCATATGACCTCGTCCCCTTCCCTCGCACCTCTAATGCTATCACAGGTACATGTCCGTGGAAGAATCCCTTGGTTCTCATAGTTTGCATTCATTTGCAAAATTCTTACAAAGTCACATAAATTCTCCTGAAGCCAGTTCTTGTCTGACCAGCCGCCAGAAGCCCTTGCTAGTTCTGAAGCCTTTCAGGTTAAGCTTCATGGCTATACAGAAGTCAGCTAGAAAGGGTGACAAACAGCGTCATGGGAATACTTCCAAAGATTTGCCACCTGATCTGCACGAACTGTACAAGACAGACCCAGAGGAGATGTATGGTGAACGCAAGAACCGAATCCAATGTATTCGAAGATATTGGGAAGAGGAATGGTTCAAGTACAGATTTGTCACTGAAGAGTATGCCGAGAAGAATGCCATCAAGTGACCTTGGGGAGAATCCTATACAAGAATCTTCCTCCCATGTCCAAGACTGAAGCTATTGATCAAGGCTTCTATCCGTTCATGGTTCACGGACCACAGCCAGAGAATGCTGATCCTTCTTCTCTACTGTGGTGTTGCAAAGACAATCTGTTCAAGCGCAACTTCAAGTTCACAAAAGACTCTGCTGTGAAGAACAAGAAGGCATTTGGACTTGACTTCAACCCAGGTCCGTCTGCTCCTCGGGAAGATGGCACCCATGAAGCCAATGAAAACAGAATCGGCCCCTTCTACAACCTCGAAGGCCTCATCACTCACATTGCCGTCCAAGGAGCAAATGTGGATCACTCTGGTGATGATGCTGACTTTGATGATGCACCAGCTCCTCCTCCTAAGCCGCAAAAGCAAAATAAATCTAAAGCTTCAAAACCTACTGCTGCACCAAAAGCTTCTCGAGTGAAGCCATTGGCAACTACCCCTCCTGCTCCAAGTAACAATTCTGAAGATCTATCTCGCATCTCCAAGAAGAAAGAGAAGACACAGAAGAAAAATATCCAGAGTTCTGGTCAAGCCCTGACACCTGCTGTCATTCTGAGGAACGAAACCGAAGCTATTGATCTATCATCAGATGATGAGTGTGGAGATGATGCTCTTGAGCAGCTGATAAAGAGCAAGCAAGAGGCGGAGATCTTCAATGATCTGCCCCTCTTCGACGTAAACATTCTGGATAACTTCATTGATGAATGGTTTGACAACCCCAATCTCAGCTTTGATGATATTCAGCTCCCAATTAGCATCAGCATCGCCTTTCAAGGCGCCATTGCTCTTGAGCTGGCTCTGGCTCAGCGGATAGTTGAACTGAAGAACAAAATTGATTTTGAGAAAGACCAGTTCAAGAAGCATGTGCCAGGCTTAGTGTGGCTGATGTTCAAAACTTCAAGCTGATGCTGCATGACCTCAAGGAGGCATTTCACAAGAAACGTGAAGAAGCCAAAGGTTCACGCGAGCGAATGAAGAATCTAGCTGCCAAGTGTGTTCAAGCTTACAATGAAGCTGAGAAGCGCAAGGCACTTGGGCGTCCTGGCATAGACCCCAAGCTAGCTGCCAAGAAGAAGAAGCCTGATGTGGCCCAAACTGAAGCACCAAGACGGGAAGAACCTCGCATTGTCTTCCCTGCCAGCATGACAAGCTTGAAGCCTAAGGTCCCCACAGTGGCTTTAGAACAGAAGGAAACCAGGGAAGATGAAGCCGAAGCCAGAAAGCGTAAACTCAAGAACACCACTGATGATGCACCACCCACCAAGAAAAGAAAGACCAAGAAGAAAGATCGGGCTACTCCCGCACAGCCCCTCGTTGTCGAGCCCATCGCTTTTTCTCGTCCTGCATCTGAACACCAAGAGCGTAAGTTGATAGTTCATGAGCCTGCTTCCACAGAGGCTCCTGAAGCTGAAGAAGTTCCAGCCGTTGACCCCATCACGGTTGAAGACATTGGTACCCAAGACAATGTAGTTGATGATGAAGTCCTTTCTTGGATCGAGCGCCCAACGGTATCATCGCCTGTTCTCACGACTAGCGAACTCATCAGTATTGGTCGTCCTTTGACGTCAATCTCTCAGGATGCCTCATGGGCTGATCGCGCCCAACCAGCGACACCAAGTCAAGACTCACCTCGAACTCCCCCACCTCAAGTCACCAATCCGGTGGTTGATGATGATGACGACTATGTGGTCCATCCCACTCCTACTCAAAAGGCATCGCCCATATTTCGCAGGCTTCACAAAGGACCAAGGCCACAAGTCGCTCCTTCGAGCGTTCCAGAAGGAGAAGTGCAACCCAATGTGGCTGCACAGCTAGAATTTCCTGAAACCACTCCTTCTGCGAATGTCTCTGCGTCTGAAGCCAATGTTGCTGAAGACTTACCGGCTGCATCAGCCGAAGAAAATCAAGAACCCCGTCAAGAAGAAGAACGTGTTGCTACACCCCCTACCAATCAAGAAGATGTTCTTGAGGAGAATGTGTCAGTGCCCGACCCTCCAGCTACTCAAGTGGAGGTTGAAAATCCTGAGGCAGCCACCAATAACACCACTGAAGCCAATGACGTTGTCATGGCTGAAGATAATGTGGCGCCTGCAATGAACACCGTGCATGAAGCCAATGATGCACCTGCACCAAATGTGCAGCCTAACGCCCTTGCTAATGCCACCGCTCCTGTTCCGCCACCAAGGCCACACACTATTGAGCAAGCATTTTATCAGGCGAACTTGTCACTATCAGATTGCCAATTCTAGTTCCTCCGCCTGCTCCCGGACCATAGATTGACTATCATGTGGAGCACATGCCACAGGTTCAAAAGACAAAGCCGAGGCTGCCAAGGTTTCCAGGTACTGCATCTGCACCAGGATCATTCAATGCCAATGGCTTCATTACACACAACACCTTCTTCGATAGAGCCAAGAACCCATATTCCAAGCCAAGAATATCATCTGGTCGGTTCTGGAGTTATCAGCAGCGCAGCCATTACTCTTGTGTTCTATACAGTCAAGGGCGCATATTTCCTCATATGCGTCTGGATTCCAAAGCCATTGCTAGCCTGCCCTGCTTAGAAGAAGCCCTCGACTGTTTCAGAGATGCAGGCCTTCTCCAGTTTGTGATAGATAAGGAGCATTCGAATGAAGAGCTTCTGCTGCAATTCTATGCAACTCTCCACATTCGCGGCTACAACAGGGATCAGAAGACATGGGTCCTTGAGTGGATGACAGGCAAATGCGTTGGAAAGCATCTTTCAGAAGCATGAGCCCAATATGAGCCAAATGCTGAGTATGATGAAGCCACCGCTGCAGGATGCTGAATATCCCAAGGAATTCTTTGTTGAAGACCTAGAGTATCTGCCCCACATCATCTATCACATTATTAGGCGAACTCTATGGCCCATCAAAGGACATTCTTCCTCAGCAAAGCTAGAAGGCGCAATGAAGACATTGGTCTTCTATATTCTCAATGGCATCAACTTCAATGCTCAGGATTTCTTCATTTGCCAATTTGCTGCATCTGGCTCAGACATATTTGGTCTGAAATTCTATGCTCCATGGGTTATGCGACTGATCAAGCTTCACTCTACTATTGACTATCAACCCTCTGCACGCAACCATCTCATATTTCTACCAGAAGTTGATATGTCCATCAAAGCCATTTACCCAGATCCTGCCAAGGAGGCAATTTATCTTCACAATGTTGATCGTCATAGTTTCTCTCAGCATGTTGAAGGTGTTCAGGTTGCTTCTCGTGTTTATCCGCTAGCTAGAAATACCCGCTGTGCACGTACTGAAGCCATAGAAAGCACTATTGCTCCAAGGCCTCGGAAGTGATCTCGTGTGCTCAATGACCGAGAGCTTCTCAAAGACAAGCATCATTACTGGCTAAAGCATCAGATGCAAAGCCTCTTGGTGGATATCAATCGCATTCGCAACCTTGCCACCAAGAATGCCTTTGTCACTCATGAAACCTGTCCGCGGTCCTGGAAGAGTTTGACATTGCTCAGTGCAGAAGCTGATCTTCAAGACGATGGCTTCACAGAGAGATTCAAGTTTGACACGACTCCTCCCAGGAATGTTGTCTTGTGTTGAACCCCGTCCCTTGAAGATTCAGAGTACTCCTCCGCGGCAACTGTTAATGCCAGAGTCCTTGATGACGCCAATGATGCTACTTCACCACCTCCAACTTCGGTGTGTATCGACACTGCACCAAGTTCGTCTGCACCAGCAAACCTCAACGACGACCCTGCTACCTCACCTACTCCTCATGGGAACGAGTAGCGACTATGTCTTCAAACCTTTTTGGTCCTTACTGACAAAAGGGGGAGAAGCATATGTTGATAGTCTTCAAGTGGGTCCATATGGGTGGTTGCTATACTTTTGCCTAGTGTTTACAACTCTCGCTTTTGATACATTTGGTTCTTTGAGTTGTAACACTTAAACTTGATGGTCGTCTGCTACCTTTTCTGCTATTCTGTGATGCGACGATAAATTCCACATGTGCGATGATTAATCCCGCATGAAGTCATTCCACAGATGTCCATTTTTCATTATGCATGTCATTATTCTCGTATATCTGTTCATGCATGATGTATTGTCTTCATATGGTGAAGAGGATCTCCACAAGTACAACCTGCCATGTGCATTTGCATTCCAACGCAAAACATTTATATGCACATCTTCAAGGGGAGCCTTTTTGCCACCTATGAAGACAATATCTTAATCCGTTACAATTTCACATACTTTTATCCCCGTTGAAAACTTCAACCAGTTTGTCATCAATCACCAAAAAGGGGGAGATTGTAAGTGCATCTAGTGCCACCCCTAGTTGGTTTTGGAGTATTGACGACAAACCTGGTTGAGGGACTAATGTGTTTGTGAGAATTGCAGGATAACACAGGTAGTAGTCCCTCATTGATTCGGTTTACCTACCGGAGATGACCCCTAAAAATGTGTGAAGACATTGAAGACAATCGTGGTCTATGAAGCTATTCACGTTGAAGACTATGACATGAGAAGTCATCGAGTGAAGACTATGGAGCGCGAAGACTTAGTTGTTTCGTTGTTTCCTTTTCTTCTTTGTTGGGTCATAGGAACCACCGTACTGTTAAGTGGGGTCCAAGTGAACAAAGTCAGAGTGACTGAAGTGATGCTCAACCAAATCCTATGTCTTCGAGCGAAGACAATGAGAGAAAATCTTATCCAGAGTCGGATGAGTCAGCTTTACTTGTAGCCCAAGTCAAGCTGCCGCGTGTGTTTGAAATCTGACCGTTGAGACACGTGTCAGTTCCTTAGTGACCCAGGGTCATTTCGGACAAATTAGGTCGGGTTGCCCAGTGGCTATAAATAGCCCACCCCATACACCATAGATTGGTGGCTGCTCAGAGTTAGTACACGGCTTTTGTCGTTTGAGAGCAACCCACCTCCGAAGCATTTGAGAGAGAATCCTTGCGAGGACAAAGCCCAAACCACCCAAAGCCCAAAGAGTGTTTGGCATCACTGAAGTCTTTCTGTCCGCGTGATCTTAAGACTTGTTACACTTGAGGACTGTGAATCCTCCAGCTGGTTAGGCGTCACGTTCTGAGCATCCAAGAGTCATTATGGATTGTTGTTGAACAAAGTCTGTGAAGGTTTGGAAGTCTACCTTGAAGACTTATCAGAGTGATTGGGCGGGGACTAGGTGTCCTTAAATCAAGGGGAATAAGGTGAAGGCGCGATCTTCTGAGTTGAATCTCAGCCTCCCTAACCAGACGTACAGTTGTCACAGCAACTGGAACTGGTCGAACAAATCTCTGTCCTCCCGAAGCTACTGGTTCTATCTCTCACTTCTCTTTACTTACAGTTTGTCTTCGTGAAGTCATTGCCTGCTTGCATTATCTGTTTGACTTCACTGTGTGACTACTTGTCCTGATTGGCTTCATACTATCTTCCATCTTGATCCTTACTACCTAGCTGCTGATAGTCTTCGTGCTTTCACTTCATTGAATACTTGACTATGGCTTGTCTAGTGTAGTCTACCTTCCGCTGTATTCGAATAGTGTCATTTCTATTGGTTGTCTTCGAAACTCCCATGTTTTGAAGACTTTAATAAAAATCGCCTATTCACCCCCCCTCTAGTCGATAACTAGCTCTTTCAGGACTGTAGAGCATTTTTCAGAGACCTGAACCCAATATGAGTCAGATGCTCAGCATGATGAAGCCATTGCCTCAAGATGCAGAATATCCCAAGGAATTCTTTGTCCAGGACCTTGAGTACTTGCCCTGCACAGTCTATCATATACTGAGGCATACTCTATGGCCAATTAAGGGACATTCTTCTGAAGCCAAACATGAAGGCACTATGAAGACTTTGGTATTCTATATTGTCAATGGCATTAGATTCAACTCCCAGGATTTCTTCATCAGATAACTTGCTACAGCTAGGATTGATCTGTTTGGCCTGAAGTTTTATGCTCCATGGGTAATGCACCTAATCAAACTTCATTCTACTGTCAACTATCAGCCTTCAGCATGCAACCATCTTGTCTTTCTTCCTGAGGTTGATCTATCAGTTGAAGCCATCTACCCCGAACTTGCCAAGGAGCCGATATATCTTCACAACGCTGATCATCAAAGCTTCACGCAGTCCATAGAAGGAGTTCATCTTCCAAATGTTGTTGTTCCTGCTTATCCTCTAGCCGGCAATGGGCGTATACCCCATCGAGCAAATACCGAAGCCACTGCCAGTACAATTGCTCAAAGGCCTCAAAAGCGTTCTCGTGTACTCAATGACTGAGAGTTGCTTGTGGAGAATCAGGACAAGCACCACGACTGGCTAAAGCGACAGATGCATAGTCTCTTGGTGGATGTCAATCACATTCGCAATCTGGCCACCAAGAATCTTTTGTTGCCCATGAGAATGCACAACGGTCCTGGAAGAGCCTCACTCTGATGTGTTCTAAAGACGATCTTCAAGCATATGGCTTCACCGAAAGCTTCAAGTTTGATTCCAGGCCTCCGCCAAATGCAAGCTGGCATCGTACTCCCTCACTTGAAGATTCTGAGTATTCATCTTCGGCTGCAACTGTTGTTGCGAATGTCGTCGATGAAGAAGACGGCGCTACTTCACCGACCATGGCTACACTGCATCTCAACTCTGCACCAGGCCCCTCTGCACCGCCAAACTCCAATGTTGACCCTGCTCCACCATCTGCTCCTTCTGGGAACGAGTAGATGCTCTATGTCTTCAAACCTTTTTGGTCATTACTGACAAAAGGGGGAGAAGCACATGAGTTGATAGTCTTCAAGCGTGTCCTTATGGGTGGTTGCATTATTTTGCCAAGTTTTTACAACTCGTCTTTTGATACATCTGGTTCTTTGAGTTGTAACACTTAAACATGATGGTCGTCTGCTACTTTTTCTGCTACTCTGTGCTGCGATGATAAATTCCGCGTGAAGTCATTCTGCAGACGTCCATTTCCCATTATGCATATCATTATCTTCATTATCTTTCTATATGCATAATGTATTGTCTTCACACTCTGAAGATGGCCTCCACAAAGCAAAACCTGCCATGTGCATTTGCATTCAAAAGCAAATCATTTGTATGCACATCTTCAGGGGGAGCCTCGTCATATGTACGAAGATAATACTCACAGCACTAAACTTTCACATACTTTTATCCCCATTGAAAACTTCAACCAGTTTGTCATCAATCACCAAAAAGGGGGGAGATTGTAAGTGCATCTAGTGCCACCCCTAGTTGGTTTTGGAGTATTTACGACAAACTTGGTTGAGGGAGTAATGTATTTGTGAGAATTGCAGGATAACACAGGTAGTAGTCACATATTGATTCAGTTTATCCACCAGAGATGACCCCTAAAAATGTGTGAAGACATTGAAGACAATGGTGGTCTGTGAAGATATTCACATTTAAGACTATGACAAGAGAAGACATCGCATGAAGACTATGAAGTGCGAAGACATAGTTGTTTCGTAGTTTCCTTTTCTTCTTTGTTGAGTCATAGGAACCACCATACTGTTAAGTGGGGTCCAAGTGAACAAAGTCAGAGTGACTGATGTGATGCTCAACCAAATCCTATGTCTTCGAGTGAAGACAGTGAGAGCAAATCTTATCCAGAGCTGGATGAGTCAGCTTTGCTTGTAGCCCAAGCTAAGCTGCTGCGTGTGTTTGAAATCTGACCGTTGGACAAGTGTCAGTTTCTTAGTGACCCAGGGTCATTTTGGACAAATCAGGTCGGATTGCCTCCTGGCTATAAATAGCCCACCCCCTACACCATAAATTGGTGGCTGCTCAGAGTTAGTGCACGGCTTTTGTCGTTTGAGAGCAACCCACCTCAGAAGCCTTTGAGAGAGAAATCCTTGCGAGGACAAAGCCCAAAACACCCAGAGCCAAAGAGTGTTAGGCATCACTGAAGTCTTTCTGTCCGCGCGATCTAAAGACTTATTACACTTGAGGACTGTGAATCCTCCAGCCGGTTAGGTGTCGCGTTCTGAGCATCCAAGAGTCATTGTGGATTGCCGATGAACTAAGTCTGTGAAGGTTTGAAAGTCTCCTTGAAGACTTACCTGAGTGATTGGGCGAGGACTAACTGTTCTTAGCTCAAGGGGAATAAGGTGAAGACACGGTCTTCTGAGTTGAATCTCAGTCTCCCTAACCAGACGTACAGTTGTCACAGCAACTGGAACTGGTCCAACAAATCCCTTGTCCTCTCCAAACAACTGGTTCTATCTTTCCTCTCTCGCCATACTTACAGTTTGTCCTCGTGAAGTCTTTGCCTATTTGCCTGATCTGATTGACTTCACTGTGTGAAGACTGTTTACTGTTTGGCCTCATACTATCTTCCATCCTGATCCATACTACCTACACTACAAAAAAAATACACTTCCGTGATGATACGTGTTTGTCATAGTAGGTCGCGTTTTTTGTTATGCATGTACATCCATGACGATTTTATGACAGAATCAAGATAGTCATACCTGTGCTGTCGTAGAAGTGTTCCATGACATTACCAAAATTATTATCACGGAAGTGTCCACTTCCATGATGATAAATCGCGCGTCACAGAAGTGCTTTCGTCAAGGGTGACCGACACATGGCATCCACCGTAACGGAACACCGTTAAGCTATCGGGTCGGGTTTTGGATCCGATAACCCGTTAACAGCCCTGACCAATGGGGATTTTCCATGTGTAAAATCATCATTGGCTGGAGGAAACACGTGTCGGCTCACCGTTGGGACAGATGTCATCCGCTCATTGGACCGAAGCCGCCTATGATACGGAGACATGTGGCACAGCCCAACAGAGGACCATTCCTGTGAAAAGGCCAGCCTGTTTGACTTGGTCAAAAGGTGGCGGGCCAGCCCACGGAAAGCCTGTTAACGGGTTGTTCGCATATAGCCCATTTATAGCCCGCTAACCCAGGGCCCGTTACACCCTATCCGAATTAGGCCCAGTAGCGTCATCTGGGCCGTCCAATATGATTCAGCCTGTTTTAACTTCCGGCCCATGTGTGGCCCATGACTTCTTTCGGCCCATATGAGGACCTTTGTAACTCTTGGCCCATTAACGGCCCGTGGTGAAAGTGGCCCATAATGAATAGTGTATCACTTTATACCCAATAATGGATCGTTATTCTATTGGGCCATTTCCAGCCCAAGTTATCTTTCAGCCTTCTCAGGGCCCATTGATTCTTGGGCTCATTTGCAGCATTCGGTTACATACGGCCCGTTACTGTCATTTTCTGCTTGTGGGCCAAATTCAGCTCGTCGTTACAGTCGGCCCATTTGCGGACCGTTAATACGTTGGGCCATTTTCATGTCAAAAAAACCCGTTGGGCTGTTTTCATAGAGTTATCAAATACAGCCTATTAACGACCCGTTATGGTCCACGAATAGTACAGCCCATGATTGGCGAAATGATGATACGCCCCGTAGAAGGCCCATGGATCCTACGGCCTGTATGGGGCCCATGGATAGTACGGCCCGTAGAAGGCCCATGGATCATATGGCCCGTAGAAGGCCCATGGACCCTACGGCCCGTAGAAGGCCCATGGACCCTAAGGCCCGTAGGTCGATGGATCCTACGGCCCGCATAGAAGGCCAATGGATCGTACGGCCAGATGAAGGCCCATGGATCATACGACCTGCAGGAGGCCCATGGTTACAACAGTCCGTGTGTTGCCATGATTATTTTGGCCTAGTTACCAAAAATAGGCTATTGTGGCCACTAGAAGAAAACAAAAAAAGAACTGCAGTGACTACAAGCAAACAACAAAACAAGACAATAAGGAAATAAATAAGCAAGCAATTAACGCTAGCCTATTACCCTTATTACACATATTACATCCACTGGGCATCAAAGTTCGCCACCAGTGCAAATATAGGGAACAAAGCAGCACATTACATACACTGGCCGTCAAAATTGGCCACCAGTGCAAATAAACGCGGCAACAAAATAAGAGCATAACTGAAACAACTTCAGAAGAGCTCAAGAAACATTATCCTGGGTATCCACCATGCTGGCAATAAGCTTAGCAAGCTGATTAGCTTTGTCCTGTCCAACGCTTGCTATTGAACCAGAAAGTATGCATCTGAATGCTCCAGGGACTTCTGCAGTCCTTCCGCTTCTTGTCGCAGCACAACTGATCGATGTCTTTCAGCTTGTAGTTGAGACTCAAGAAACCGAACTGATTCAGACAGTGAGTTTGAACAGCTTGTGCAAGCGGTAGTGGACAGTAACTCGGACACTAAACCAAGACAGGACTTTGGGGTTGTCTCGCTGTCTTCAAGATAGTCTTCCTTAGCTGTTTTATCAGCTTTGTTGGAGACCAACAAGGATGTGTCACTATCCTGAACCTTATCTGCATTACTTCCTTTACCATTTCTTAATAAGGCACTCTTCCCCAATATTCTGTCAGCATTCTAAAAGAAGAAACAAGCAGACACATAAGAAGTTTAGCATGTACTAGTATATGAAACTCATTTCGGTGAACCAGTTCATTAGTAAGGTGGACAGGATTAAACTACCAAGTCTTCTATTGCCAAGTACTAGTACATAATAAAAGCATCAAACAAACATATATCTATGTACTATGGTCACTGCATTGTCTTGCCAAATCAAAATAGAGACACGGTTCAAATCATATCAGTTCAAGACAAAGCAGCAGTGAAAGAATACAAAGCGTGGGAAACTACACGGCACAACAAGATTTCAGATGGGTACCACGGGTCTACATGTACAACAACACTATTGGCTCTGTTGTGATGCTAGTAATGTGCATGATACGAAAGTCAACTGTATACACAATTGAAATTGAAATCAACAGAGCTATTGATAAGAGCAAACCTGTTAAAGAAACATGTGTGAACATACCTGCTATGCCATTGGAGTTTCGATTGGCTCCTTCAATCTAAAAATAAGTTTGTATGAGTAAATACAGTGATACAAGAGCAAAGCAATCATAGTTAAAAAAAGGCGCGCCTAAGCGAGCGCTTCAGCGCGCCTAGGCTCTAGGCGTTGGCAAAACGCATTGCGCATAACTACGCTTAATCTGTGCATAACTGCGCATAAGCATGCGCTTTGGTCAGTAAAGTGCAAGGCGGTGGCAAAACGCACAATTAACGCCTAGCGCTTTTTTGAACTATGATAGCAATGGAATCTTAAATTAGAACAGTTGTTCTTTAGGTTTAGGCACTTGTTCTACATGAACAGAGCACAACAAGACGCAAGAATATAATACTTAAAAGTAGAGAATGAGCTCATAGACCTTACCACATTCTTGGTTTGGGACCAGTGCAGAACAAGGCTCTCCCAGTCATCGTCCAGTAAATGTGTCTCAGGAGAACGTAAGGGAATTTGATGAGTTTCTTTGCCGGTGAAGTACGTTTTCTTCAGGTAATTCCGATACTGCCACCAAGCATTCTTGAAAATAGCAAAGGTATTAGCACAGGTTACCTCATCCTGAGTTTCCAAATCGGTCCTTCTCTATAAAGAAAAATGGGAAAATTTGTTGTATTATAACCATCATGGAGGTAGGATGTATGGGACGAAGCAACGTAATTGCCATGAATAACATTACTTACACATAACTCCTGGACAAACACCTGCAACTGGCATTTTCCTTCATCTTCAGTATAATATTTCCAAGATGGGAAGATACGCACATATGATTTAACAACATCAAATGCAATAGATGCTAAACTACGACTAGCTGGTTGTGCTTCCTCCACAAGAATAGGCGTACTAACTGGTGGAGTTGGGGTTCACCGTGATAGTACTGGCCCTTTGGGCACTGGAGCTGCCTTACTAACTGCTCTTGTTTGGGAGCTCTGTGGTGGAGATGGTGTTGTGTCAACTGGAGCTGGGTTACTATCGGCTGGGGTTGGGGTTAGATTGGGTGAAGCTGGTTCTCTGTCCATCGCAGTAGGGGTACAATCTGCAAGAATTTGAGTTATGTGTGGTAGGGTTGGTTCTTGTGCATGTACAACCGGGGTGCTATCTCCACCAAGAGGTAGCACTATTTTATTTGAAGATCGTGTTTTTAGTCCGCTAGATACTGGCATCACCCGCTCCAATTCAAATGGCTGATAAACAGGAAACATAGTTGAATGTACAGACATCGTATGAGAGATAGATGCAATAGATAGTGTGGAAAAAAGAGGGCATGAAATAGTTGACATGTATATTGTTTAACTAAAATGGATAGCATGACATAATTTCACATATATGATGTCTATCTAAACTAGATAGCATAGCATAACATAATTCAAAGATATGATGAATAACTAAACATGATCGCATGACATAATTCACCTACATGTTATCTAAGTAATCAGGATCGCATCATTTAATTCACATATGTGATTTATATGCTAAACAGAGGGCATTCGATATGATGTCTGAACTAAGAACATGGTGTTGAATATTGTGTATATGATGTCTAAACTATGCAATGCAAGACACCGTATGCATGATATGAGCAGTATAACCGTGCCAAGTTAGAGCATACACCTCAGTGGGGGAATAGGACTGGTCATCTGTCTCCGAATCCATCTCTAAGGAGCTATCGGGACCCAACATGAGATCTGCTTCGACATGTAGCACTGTCTACTCTGAATGCCTTGTTTTCATTCCAGATTTTTCTATCTCCCACCCAAATGGCTGATTCACAGAAAGAGTAGTTTAATGTACAAACATTGTCGACAAATGGAAATGTAATGAAGAAAAGAATGGGTAAGATATCATTCAAATATATGATGCCTGGTTAAACAGGATGGCATTGCACATTTCACATATATTATGGCTGGCTAAAAGACATGAGACTGCATAATTCCCATATATGATATAGAAACTAAACAGGTGGCATTAAAGAACATGTCTAAACTAAGTAGATGACATATATGCTGTCAAAAGTAGGCACTGCAAGGCAACATATGCATGATATCACTAACATCATCATGCCAAGGTAGAGCAAACACCTTGGGGGGTAAATAGGAGTGGTCAACAGCGTCTGAATCCGCCTCAGAACAGATATCTTCCTCTGGATTACAATCTGGAGAGGGGTGGGGAGGGTTTGCCTTTGAACCCACCATGGAGCGATGTCTGCATGACATTGTATTGCCGCGCAAAACTCTTCTCTTTTTCTCTACATGTTTAGCATGACTGTGTAGAATATCTGACATGAATACAAAAAAATATGGTGAGATTATGTAAGGAGAGCATGCAGAAATTTAGAGTGATGGTAACAACCAGTGGATGGATCCAAAAATAATGATAGCAGGCTGATGATTGCTTTAAATTAATAAAAAAGACAAATGATGATTGCTTTACTATTTGTTTCCCACCCAAGATGAACAACATAGGCATACCCTAGGTGAACCAGATATTAGACAGACATACTATTCATTGATGCCTCGATATGTGCCCTACAACTAATTTAGAACTCAAGTTTGAACATTAATTTGGACCTGACTTGGGAGTCCAAGAGCTGAACAGGATGATAAAGTAGCAGGTAAGTTTAAGCAATGCATAACATAAGCAGAAACAAAAGAGTGTGACCTCTCTCGTGGACCCGTGTACTCCTTAGGTTCATGTGTTGAGTCGATGATGCTGATGCCATTGCGGTGGGTGCCGGCAGCAGGGAAGGAGATCTGAGGCAGCAAAAGACAGTCAGGAGTCGTGATGTTTGGTTTGGTGGATGCCTCTATCGATGGAGCAGCTCAGGTGAGGTGGACGACGTCGTGGCAGGAGCAGGACAAACCACACAAAGTTCCCTTCGACACGTACCTGTAACTGAAGTAATTCTGTAAGGGCTCATTTGGCTTGCATGATTATTAAAACGCAGGGATAGGAAAAACACCGGAATAGGATAGGAAAATGCACATGGTAAATAGAGCATTTGTAAACACAGGATTTCTGTCAACTTGGGTGTTTGGTTTACAGGAATTGGAAGAGCAGAGGAATGCAAAGAAACATGGCCAAAATAAAGTGAAACCATATGAAAGCGTGTACAGTTAGAATGTTATTCTGGCACTAATGCACTTGGTCTTGTTTTCATGCATAGGATTTTGAAAAGTAGGTCCAGGTGGATGTTTTGCTTCATTCCTTTCAACAAAATTCATGAATAATTGAATAGTAGAGTGCCATTGGAAAATTCCCTATTGCTATGTTTTTCCATTGAACCAAAATAGCCCTAATGGACCGACGTGAATGTATAGTAATAAGTGATGCAACAAGTGTACAACCTCTTTGTCGTAGCCGTGTCGACCTCAGCATCATTAGGTTGGTTGTTGAAGCAGTTGAGGCAGAGGTGGCTGTCCGAGGTGTGGAGGAAGATCTGAGGAATCTGTAGACGGCGTCCAGGGCATTGCTCTGTTGTGATGGATCGTTCTGTCGTCGGAGCAGCTCCGGTGAGCCGTAAGACGTCAAGGCTGAAGCAGCACAAGACATACATCATCAATCTCAAGTGGGATTCTAATAGCATCTCCAGTAGATGATGTAAAATGGATGTAAAATTAACATCACCAAAAACCACCTGACTACAACAGATGAGGTAAAAACTGTTGACTCTGAACTTAACTGTCGAAACTGAAATTTACTGTGGAATCTGAATGCTATTGTCGAAACTGAATGCAATGGTAGCAGAGAGGCACTTGACATGTAGTTTAGGGAGGGCCTGCAGTTCATCTTCAACCTGCACCCCTCTGAGCCGCCAGCCACCACCGGCCGAACCACTGGCCCCAGCGCCGCCTCGCCGCCCCGAAACAACTCGCCACCGCCGCCTCGGCCAGCCCTCTAGCCCCCCCCCCCCCGCCCTGAACCCTAAGATAGATAGTGGGGTACCTCTCCCAAGAACCCTCGTCCCCGCTGCGGGTGGTTCTTCCTTAACTTTGGCAAGCCCCCCAACCCCTGAAAATCGACTGACCCAAAAGTCGATTCAGTCGACTGAAGTGTGGCTTAATCGGAGCAGAGCAGCAGAACGAGCAAGGGGGAGAGCAGCAGCAGCAGCAGCTGGGCGAGCGAGCGATGGAGCGAGAGCCGGAGCAGTAGCAGCAGCAGCGCGAGCGAGAGCGAGAGCAGCAGCAGCAGATCCGGCTGGTATGGACGCCGCCGCCGAAGGGGCCTCGCACTGGGGGAGAGCCGTCGTAGAGATGTCGCTTGCAGCGCTGGCTTCAAGGTAGCCGCTCCATGGGGGTGCGGGATGGAGCACCGTCGGTGCCAGGAGGTCGAGTTAAGGAGAAGGTGCAATGTGATGAGTGTACAACCTCTTTGGTGGCGCCGAGTAGGCCTCGGCTTCGTCCGAGGAGTCAGTGAGGATGATGCGGTTCCGGTGGAGCAGGTTAAGGCGGCGCTGTGGGGATGGAGCAGCCGTGATAGACGAGGCGATCATCGGAGCAGCTCCTTGGAGGTGGAGGACGAGGCGGCTGAACCGGCGGGACGGCGAGATGGATGATGGATCCTCATCCGGGGAGGTGGACGAGGGACGTTGAGTTGTTGTGGTGGACGACATCATCGGGGAAGAGGCTCCAGCTGGGCAGCGGTGACGTGGCAGACGGAGGAGGGTGGGGTTTCGCGGCTGGAGCGGAGAGGTTATGGCGGCCTGGGATTTCGAATGGCGAAAAGGGGGCCATGGGAGGGGGTGAAGCATGACTTAGGGACGCGCTTGTCCAAAATGTAGGGTGTGTTACAAAAGTACCCCCCACCGATTTGAACTAGCGGCCCTTTCGGCTCAGGGTTAGAAGGGGGATTTCGCGTGTCGGGATTTGGCAGCTGGAGGGAGTTTTCACGCGCGTTGTAATTTCGTGATAGCAAGGCGCGGGTTGTGAAGGCGCCAATTTTGAGAGCACAATATCTGAATTTTCGGGATATAGCAAGACGCGGGTTGAATTTTAGGGACAAGCCTAACATGTAGTAATATTGTACTTGTACGTACCAAATCAATTCGCACTTCCCTCAACCAAAAAGAAAACAAAAAAATAAAACTATTCACACCACACAAAGAGAGAGTCTTGACCCGTTTTACTATGCAAATGCTATTCAAAGGTACTCCCTCCTTCCATCTATATAGGGCCTAATGCATTTTTCGATGCTAACTTTGACCAAATATTAGAGCAATGATATATGACATGCAACTTACACAAAGCACACCGTTAAATTCGTCTGTGAAAGGTTCTTTAAATGATATAATTTTCACATTGTGCATGTCATGTACTATTAATCTTGTCAATAGTCAAAGGCGGTCTTAAAAATCTCATTACGCCCTATATAGATGGAAGGAGGGAGTATGAATCCATGTTATGTCCGATTAATTTTTTTCGCTTGCTGTATAATGCATGTAACCTACTCATACCAACATTTTAGTGCATTCAAAATGTCTATACTACCGCTGCAATTCGAACTAAATTTGAATTCGTTTCTCTATTTCAATAAGAATCTACAATCATGATTGTTGCCAACTTCAACCATCATTCGTGTATTACCTTAATAACACACCACATGCATGATTACTATAGAGATAGATATGAACTATGTGTACTACATGAACTCGAATTCTATTTTTTGAATACACTTGATGTTGATTCCAAATAATAGTACATTTGATGTACTAACTATATATTCATAATCTAAACCATGTTCCATACATACACCGTGTTTATCACACAAAGTATAGTGCCCCGCCCCCTACATTATGACAAGTATTTAGACCTGAGTTGCAAAAGCCACACATTAGCCCAAATTATAATCAATGTTCTACATTATGATATATTCTTCAAGTATCTGTATCCACTTTTTTATAATGAATTATGATCTTTGTTCGTCTTTTACACCTTCACGATCCTCTTCTATTTGTAGCTAGCTAGCGCTAACTTTCTATCGTGCATGCACATGCCCGCCCCCCTCACACACCCTTAGCGTCCTCCATCGTGCACGTTCATTATTTCTCTTTAGGTCGTCCACCAGCGGTGTTTGTAGGCCCCCGGCTCCTTCTTTCTGGAACACACCGGTCGATATACCTCTCTAGCCAAGTGTGCCTACAACAAACACATATATACTTCCCCTCTTCTCTTCTCACCGTCCATGCCCCCATATGTCCAATACGATTCCACGCAGGTGCACACTCCCGCCCCTCTTTTCATTTATCACATGCTCGCACACTCCTCCCCCCTCGACATGGTAGGCCTCTTGCACCACCTCCTACCCACACCCTCTCCCCCTGTCTGCCTCGCCGGACCTTATTTGCTTCTAACACATGCAGGCGTGTATATGAACTGATCTCCCTACATATAGCCAGGTCGACTATAATTCGTTTTCACCAAGCACCGATACACTTACCTCGCTAGTTATGTCTCTCCTTTTCTCGGACACATGATGGTTGATCTTCCTATGTAGTTAATCATGCTTACCACAACCATATCTTCTCCCCTCATCATCCTTGAATACCTCCCGACCCATCTCTCACACGCACATGCATAGACGGATAGACATCCCCCGCCCTCTCTTATTGATATTGCACTCATACCCTCCGTCTGTCTAGCAGGCCTCTCCCACCATTTGTGAGATGCCACTCCACCACCAACCCTCCGACGCTCTACCTTTGTCTTTTTCCCAACCTTATTCCTCTGCTACACATATCCATGGATGTCGATCGATCTTCCTCAATACATAGCTAGGTCTCTCTCCTTCCCCACACATATACTAGTCGACCGGTCTCTACCCCCCCCCCCACCCACACACACCGATAGTAGAACGTTGTAGGTAGGTATCCATGCCACGGAGAAGAACTGCACCTCTGCCCTCTCAAATTCCAGTAGGCCAGCCGCCCCGTATCTTTGACGTGGGCAAACACAAATTCGATGGCACTCTTTATCAATCGCGCAGCCACACACTTCATCCTTGTTTTCAATTCTATCGATATCTCACGTCCATGACTCCGCTTCACACACATTGCATATGTTACGGTTTTCTGATTGAGATATCATCAACACGTTGCCTCTGTTTCGCACAAACCATCTCTCTCACACCCACCCACGTGCGTACCTGCACCTAAAGAAGAAGTGCACGCAGGACGCACGTACTCACGTCTCGTTCCCGGCCACACCTGCGCGGGTACACGGTGGAGTTTGTTTCTGTACGAAAAGGCAGCCCACGTGATAATTTGACACGTGTAGCGGTTGTTTACTCGAAGGAGGGTCGGGTACCACGCCTAGAATATAAAATGAGTGCCATGGGGAAAATGGAAAAATGGGTTTGTCTCTCGTCACACCATCTCACACAAGGCCACCGTGGCCTCTCTCTCTCAGCGTTGGTCAGTGATCCGGCCGCATCCCATCCGCCGACGGAAAGGGAGGATGTGCATCGTCTCTCCGTTCGACGGCATTGAGGCAGCTCATCCCGATCTGTGGTACCCGCCGTTCTCTCTGACCAAGCTCCAGCGTGGTAGGGCCTTCGCCACTTGCTCGCTGCCGCAGTATGGGCAGATCCCGGCCGCCGGCGCCCTCCTAGTAACATCCCGATGACCCTCAGGTATAGCTTCCTCCGGCCTTGCTCCACTGCCCATCTTCCCATGTTGCTGCATGTGGATCTTCTTTAGTTGTTTGCTTAAATTGTATCTCGGCTGGCGTACTTTCCATCTTGCAATCTCGTCCTCAAACCATTTTTGATAAACCACCATGTGTTATCTTTCCCTTTTTACATGGAACATGCTTCTTTTTTGTCGACGTATGTGTCTTCAACTCGTGTTATTGGGCAGTAATTGTTTCCTTTCGACCTCGTTTTGCAAACAGGGCTATCCATTTTCACCTCGTTGCTATTGCGACCTTTTGGTGAACTGCACAAATCACTTTTCTGAAGAGTGTTTTGTGCAGTTCCGCCAAAATGTCACACGGGCAACGTTTTTACATTTCTGTGGGACTGCGGAAAGGGAGATTGGTTTTGCTATCCTCCTCATCTAACTCCATGCCTAATCTTCTCCAACAAGAAGTTAGTCCTAAAGACAGATCATAGAGGTGATCAGCTTCTATTTAAGTGTGTTATGTTTCATCATCTAGTTCCACTATTATTGTAATCACACTAACTGGATATCTTTGCAAACAGGGATGGTCCGCTCGATTTTAGTGGAGCTGCACAAAATGATCGTATTGTGGTGTCCTTCATACACCTCTTTTTTGGCTACGGAGCTGGGTGAAACTAGCTGCCAAGCAATGAACACTGTGCCAAGGAAATGGAGCCATGCCTACGAACATCATCGATCAATTATATATTTTTTCTTTATTTGTACACCTTCTCACAACTTTGACTTCAGTTGTGATGTGAATATTGGCGCTGATCTGCGAACCATTGAGATGCATTAGCCATGGTAGTTTCATTTGTATTTGATGGAATGTTGTAACGAGATAATCTCGAGGCAAGACACATGAATCCTAAGTTGAAACCTTTTTTTTCCTGCGGGAACCAAAGTTGAAACCTTCATAGCATCACAGTACAATTTCATCAAAATTATGCGTACATATAAACAAATCCTGAAGGATTGATAGCAATGCCAGAAACAGTTCAACTTTGTTTCGCTGACATGTTGGACATCCTTCATCAGGCTCCACCTGCCATGCAGCAATATTGAGTGCACAACACAACTTCAGGGAGAGATTCACCCCGGTCGTTGTGCCGTAGTAGTAATGACTAGTGAGCAGTCAAATCACAGAGCCCCACCTTCGCCACAGTAAGTTGCTCGGATGAAGCAACCATCATTTCTCTGTTCCTTGAATCCGCTGGTACTCCCATATTCCCACAGTAATAAGTTGCTCGGGCGAATCAACCATCACTATATCCGCTCACGTGTGATGACCGTAGGAGCTATCCATTCAGATTGCATGTTAAAAAAAATAAAGGTCGATAACTAATGCGGCAAACTTGCAAAAAAAACTAATGCGGCACCTCGGGCCAACGCGGCCAAATCGCATTTTGCACGAGAAATTACACACCATGTTTCGTTGACATGTGGTCCCGTTCCAACATATCAGTGAGACAACGGCGAGTAGTAGGAGTATTTCTGAACGTACGTGTAGGCCGGGGCGCCTCTTCGTGAACCGTGGCAAACTGGCAACCGTCCATCGACTCTTTGCCTTTCCCTCTCGATTTGGAACTGCTATCGCACGCTCTTCCTCTCCCTCCTCCATTTTCCTTTAGCCCTTCACCCTTTCTTCTGCCATTGTTCAATCTTCTTCTCCATGGAGGGAACAGGCCGGAAATGACCCCGTTATTCGTGCCCCGATCTGAAAGATGACGTGGTGGAGGAACTCATTGATCGGTGCGACGTCATCACCTTGGCTAGCATGGCACGTTCGTTCAAGCCCATTCTCGACTCAACTAATAACACATTACAAGGAACCCAAGAGTCAAGGAGCGGTTTGATCTCCCCTATCTTCTTCGCCGTGACCCTGATGACTGGCGCCGGCACGACGGAGGCCTCACCCTGTGCAAGTTGATGCCGCTTGATAATGATACGTATGATGTTAAGATGCCATCGCTTGAGGGCAAGGCTTGGGCAGGCGCAAATGGAGATTGGTTTGTTTACATTGGGTCCAACTACGATAGGGAACTTGTGAATGTGTACACTCATGACCGGGTTCCACTTCCAAAAATCTCAGCAGACTGCCCAGAGGTTGAGCACACCGGTATTGTACGCATGTTCAAATACGATCATGGTGACTGTCTTCTACGGAAGATAGCAATTTGTCGAGTTCCCAACCGCTCTTGGAATTACAACAACTATGAAGTTGTTGCTATCTTCGACAAGCTTATTGCCATCCTTGGTGGTTTGACTCGATGGATATTGCTCAAAAATCAGTTTCTATACACGGGTGTGTACTGTGATGCAATTCAATACGAGGGTCTTGTGTTTTCTTCCACCGTTCATGGCACTATTTTTGCATGGGATCCTCGTAGTTTCGGTACATTTGTATTCCACCGTAATTATAATTGTTTCATCCACATGCATGCGGGTTAGCAAGTTTCCCTTTACTAATTAACCTTCTTCTTGTGTTTCCAAGGTCCTGTGAACATTCCACCACCTATACTTGAAAAAATCTATAACCAAGGGGGAGATGGCGATGGTGATGATCACGAGCATGAGGACGATCAGAACGTATATACTCAGTGGCGCATGGCAACTAATTTCGATGGATCACCTCTTCTTGTGTGTATACAGCCCACTGATCATGTTACTACTGAGGGAGCACGTGTTGTCTCCCATGGTCGCACTCTCTAGACCTATTCCAACACCCATTTCATGGTATTCGGGATGGATACTAGTGTGCTAGCGCCAACACCTTCTCCCTGGTACAGAATTGATAGTCTTGGAGAAAACTCGCTCTTCCTTGGACAAAACTATCCGATGATGGTGAAAGGCGATCCAACTGCAGTTGACACAATGTTACTAGTACCATTTATGAGAAGCAATTGTGTCTATACCTCGGACATTAGGGTGGTTCCCTACCCCGGTACTGATATAGTAGGCCGCTTCAGCCTCGATGATCAGTCATGCGTTGGTCTCGAGATCGACAATAGATGGCCCATCTCAGAGAATCACTTGTGGTTCAAAGCAAGCGTTTCCAACGCCGAGGAATAGTTGAGTTGAAGTTCATTTCATTGCTTGTTATTTGTTGTGTGGTGAAAATTTTAGTATTTATAATGTATCCTCGTTGTCGATGTGGGTTGATGACCTGTTGTATGTAATAAAATGATATGCCTGTGATAAACTTACTAAATTTATGAATGGCTTTCGAGTTGCTTCTGTGAGTGAGTGGTGCGACGAGGCAAAAAAATATTTTTCGAATACATAATTGTATGTGCATTGCAACAGGTTATCGGATGAGGCCAATCAACAATAGTAGTACACTATTTGTACTAGCTTCACATGCTTCGCGCGTCGTGCGGGTGTTTTTACTGTAGCCATATTGTACGTAACCAGCACCTCAAATCCTCGATACTAGTACTATATAAGTAAGTAGTAGGAGTAGTTGGGTGGCATGGGCCAGAACAAGCATTCACGTCCAGGAGTACGGCACACGCCACCAGCACGACTTCCATCTGACACCATATTTCTTGGAGTCCGTGCTAGAGCAATCTCTTCAACCTCATCGTTTCTCTAACTCAGCCATCACGCGGCAGGCGAGGTGGGGGTTTGCCGATAGTCGGTTTCCTCAACTGCAGTCCCACTTGTAAGGCCAACTCCAACGCTCTATTAATATATGGATGTACTCTTCTTCCCAATACAAAAACTTGTAAGACTATGATAATTCCTACTCCCTCCGTCCGGAAATAGTTGTCCTTGAAATGGATAAAATGGATGTATCTATAACTAAAATAAGTCTAGATACAACCATTTTGAGGACAGGTATTACCGGACAGAGGGAGTACATTGTTATCCTCCTACGTGAGGCTCGTAGTTTATGCTATACCTCTTTTGAGGTCTCAGACTTCTTATTCTGTAGGAGAACCTGTAATACTGCTGCACATTTGTTGGCGCAGTTTGGTCTGAAGGCGTCTGTGCCTTTCACCATTTGGGCAGATGATGCCCCTGACTGTGTTGCTGGTGTGGTGACTAGTGAAAGTGCTAGGAGCCAAGTATGAGTGGAATAGATTTATCCCCTTTCAAAAAAATGGATGTACTCTTCTTCCCAATACAAAAACTTGCATCCATTCTACTCCCTCTGTTGCACAATACATGCCTTCTATTTGTCAAAATATATATGTATCTAGACATGTTTTAGTATATAGGTACATCCATTTTTGGACAAATGGAAGTCAAGTATATTGGAACGGTGGGAGTACACAATAAATTTTTTTAAGTTAGCACAACTAGTCTAATCCAAGAGCACAACCGAAGATTTGGTCGGGTTCTTCCTCCTTTTGCTGACACGTGGGACATCCAGCATCCAGGTCGTGTCATGAAAGAAAATAGAGTGGTAGTTGAAGCCATGAGATGTGCATCTTGGGTTAAACTGTAAATAGAATCTTACTACTCTTGAGTAACTCCAAAAGCGGCCATCGAAGATCTTTATTGGATGTGTTTTTCATCACCAACATGTCGAGGTGAAAGATGTGCAGGTTCAGTGGGTCCTCTTGCGTTTTCACTGACATGTGGGGCCGCATGTGAGCAAACAGACGATGGGCTCCGCACGTCCGCTGGCTGGCTGAGAAGAGAGATAGAGGAGGGCTGAGCACAGACTGCAGGAAATTTGTTCTACATAACCAGCACCTTGATATTCGCGTGTGGTTGTTTCTAGAATAAAAGTACCCCTACTTATGTTACTCCCACTACCGAGTGTTCTACAGTAGTGCTTCTGGCAATCTGACACCAAATGAACTGCTGGACGTCCACTGCTTGTAAGCAAAAGTTTCTCCTCGTGCTGCGAGCCACCGCGCACGTGTTGGCGAGGGAGAAGGCGTAATCAAGCTTCTTGTCGTTCTGCGAGTTGACGGGACATGTCAAAGTTATTTACTAGTAGTACGTACTCTCTCCAAAAAAGGGCTGACCATGTCATTACTACCATCCCGTGCTCCGTCGTTTAGTACGTGCACTATTCACGTGCCATTGAGGAGAAAAAATATTGCATAGGTGCCATCGAAGTGCATGACTCACTTACGAAAAAGGGTTTCCCCCCGCTCCCCCCCCCCCGCACGACTCACTTACGCACTGCTTATCTGATTATCTCCATTTTCTTGCATGACACGTGCACCTTGATGCTAGATGTCTCGCGTGTTGGGAAAAGGATGAACAAGGCTCACGTAAGGCTACTCATAGTGGGAAGTATCATATACTAGAGTCATGCATATGATACTAGTATATGATACTACCTCCATAGTGCATAGTATCATAAAGTACTATCATAGCTGACCATATTTATTGCCATGCATGACACAAAGTAGTATAGCATTTAACATGTTATGGTATCTACCTATGTTACTCTAACCCTCTCTCTCTTCTTTAATTGTATGCCACATAAGCATGTTTGCTAGTCCCAAGTGCATGTTACTAGTCATGTTACCCCCACTGTGGCCAGCCTAAAAGAAAAGAGTTGAAGAGCATAGATTCCCGATGACCGAGGAGGAGCAAGGAACCTCGCGGTGGAGCGTCTGCAAGGAACCTTGCGCGTTTTCCCCTGTTTTTTGCCGTCTGCCCACCTATAAACAAATAAAAGAACATGAACTTTTCGCATGTACAGGACGCATGCAGCCACACATGTACACAAGTCAACACACTAACTCCATCCAATCCAACTCATGCACATACGCGCACAGCATGGAGCACACAACGCACGTACACAAGACGTGCATGCACACACGCTCGGCCACAGAATGCACGTGAATAACACATGCATGCGCACACACTCGGCTGCATGGAGGCGTGCGCCATCCGCGGCGACATCCGGTTCGTCGTGCTACGGTGAAGCTCGCACGCAACGGCGCATACGCATCTCTTGCAGCACCTCTTTGCCATCGTTGCTCAACTACTAGTCGCAGTCGGAGACAAAGACGACTGCAGCCTTGGCCTTAGAGCTAGCACTGATGGAAAAACACGCACGCTGCATGCACACGAGTACATACGGAGTGCCCACGACATGGTGATGGTGCGTTCCCAGTCGCCTCTACTCCTTCTACGCACGTTGTCTATCAAGGCGGCCGCATGCTAATGATGATGTGGGTGAGATCTTCTAGGACTCAGATGATGACGAGGAAAATTATGAGACACAAGGTGACGTACACCGTCAAGGTCCACGGTCAAGGGGGTGCTAGTAAGTGCTTAGATGTGCTTAGATCAAGTACAATAGAGCTGAGTCAGCGGGCTATAAGGAATAAACTAGTATATTTCTGCTTAGTTGGAGGAAAGAGAAGAGGAGAGAGAAGGTAAGCGGGCTCTTCATGAAGAGCCAACTCTAGCATGTGCTCCTAGGCACTTTGTGAGAATGAAAGGTGGGCCACAGAATAAAAAAGTAGTAGTACACTCTTTTGATCTACTATTGTACATGTTGACTATAAGATGGCCTATAGATGACATGGCACTGGCTATACTATTAATGATCTTTAGATGAGGTGCTAAGTGCATTAAATGACCTAGTAACTCAAGTCTTCAATGCATAGGTGCTTAGTTTATTGGTGCCCCATCATATTTTATGCCTACGTGGCAGGCTTAGCAGCTATACATGGTGGAGCACTGGGAGAGGCCAAGGCTGGTCATAGTGGGGAGTAACTTGTATTGTAACATATTACTATGTTACTCTAAACATCTCTATAAACCGGAAAGGAGGGAGTAGTAACATAGACTAGTGTCATATGCAGAGTATGGGAGCACATGATATTTCCCCGTCCAGACCGATCCCAAGTTGGCTTCTCACCTTCTTGGCCCAACAAAAACCGCTTCCCCCTCCCGCACGCGCTTCCCGCCCGGCGCCAGCTGAGACCGCCGCTCCACATTGATGGCAAGTCAGGGCGACGCGACCTCTCACTGCTTTCGTGAAGCGGCGCGCCGACTGAGGGCACCGCCCACTGCACGCTTGGCATTTCAGACTACCCAGTGGATAGTAACTTTAGAGCAAGTACTACAATTAGATGACATAAGCAGGCTATAAGGATTTAAATATAGTATGTGTGCTTAGTTGAAGGAGAGAGAAGAGGAGAGAGAAGAGAAGCGGATTGTAAACGTGTAGCCGGTTGTACTCCAACATACTTTGTGAGACAAAAGGTGGGGCCATTATTAATGATATTGTATTTATACTAAAGGGACTAACTGATGCCTTAATTACTCTGGGTTTTTTTAGACAAACCTTGGTGGGCCTATTATTGACTTTTTTGAGCTATTATTGACTTGGACGTGGGGTTTGGGGGCCAAAGGCCTACTATTATACTCGCACGACCGACCTGACATGCTCTACCCTAGCCGCCGCTGTATCATATGGTTTCGCACTGTTCCAGATCTTAGCGCCGCCACGCAATTCTTCTCCATCCCTCCTTCCGGCATGCATCGCAAGAAGGGACAGCAGTCCTCCGAACCCCGCCTTTCGTGATCCTGTACGGGAGAGGGGCGATCAGGTTTTTGGGGAGCACACTCCTGTGACTGCTGCCAGCGACGACTTCCTCAATGACAACCTTCTTCCCCGACCTTGGTAACCTCTTCATCAACGACATGAGTGACAACATCAACCACATCGGTTCTGCTCCCGCTGTACAGTATATGATTCTGTCCTCCTAGTTTAGTCTGCATCATTACTTTGATGTTTGCAATTGTCGTCATGATCTATTTACTGCTGATTCAGATTAAATCTCATACTAAAATGCTCATATATTCAACAATCCAATCCAAAAACCTGATTACAGGCAATTTACTCCGAGTGGTTTTGCTGCGCTTTTGAAGCCGCCTACTTTTAAGGGGGTGCAATATAAAAGGTGGCGCACAAGAGCAGTATATTGGTTTCAGATCATGTACTGCTATGACACCACTAAGGGTAAGCCTGAGGGCGATCTTAATCCTACACAGCAGGAAGCTTTTCAGAACATGGATACCCTCTTCAAAGCCGCCCTGCTGAGTGTTCTTGACGATTCCATTGTGGATTCATATATGTCGTTTGACAGCGGCAAAGACATGTGGGCTGCGCTCGAGGCCATGTTTGGGCCCTCGGGCGCTGGCAACGAGTTGTACGTCATGGAGCAATTCTGTGACTACAAGATGACTGATGAGCGCTCTGTTGTTCAGCAGACTCATGAGATACAGTCACTCTCTAAGGAACTTGAGTACTTTAAGTGTGTGTTGCCGGACAAATTTGTTGCTGGGACCATCATTGCCAAGCTTCCACCTTCGTGGAACGATTTTGCTACTTCTCTGAAAAACAAGAGACATGAGTTTTCTGTTTTGGATCTCATTAGCACTCTTGATTTTGAGGAGAAGGCGAGAGCAAAAGACACACGTGCTCGGGTCGCTGAGGGAGCTTCTAGTGCCCACATGGTACACGAGAAGAACTTCCAGCCCAACCAGCCCCAAAACAACAAGAACAAATCTCAAGGGAAAGGCAAGTTTGATGCAAAGAACAAGCCGTCACATTCTACCAACTTCAAGAAGAATTCTCATAACGGGAAGGGATACAAACCTCAATTTGGTAGCACCGCACAAAATTTATATGGCTGCATCTACCTGCTGTCAGCTAACCTCATGGTGCTCCACGTATTCCTACATTCGTAACTAGGTACAATGACCACCGCAAGATGAAATTAGCTTATTCATATGTTGACTTGCTGAATGCAGTGCGGAACGATCCTGTCATGTGTGGAGGAGCAAACAAGCAGTGCAGCCGAAGGTGGAAATCAACCAAGGACTTATGAAATTATATGTAATCTTCCTCAGGCAGGTCAGTATCCCCTTCGTCCAGATGATCGTGTTTTGTCATGCCGAGCTATTGATATGTGCTACTGTTTTGCAACACCGTTTAAGTATAGCTACTGTTTTCCTATCTTTTCAGATTCAGGACAATGAATATGATATCAGGGGAACTGCACAATATGGACCCATGTTGAGTCATCTCTATTGCCTCATGTGTTTGCTGCAAATGTGTCAGCATCAATTGCAAGATGAGGCAGCTAGCTAGCTGTGGAGTTGCCAACATGCTCAAAGTGCTCGCAACATTGAGAAGAAACAAGCATGCCCAGGAAATTAATGCGTGCGCAGGGAGGCCCTTTGCTCAGAGAAGCATCGACCGATTTTCTTTATTTCCACACCTTCTCACAGCTTTGTATATTGGTTATAGTATGGTGAATCATTGAGATGCATAGACATGCTGAACTTTTGTTCTTCTGAATGTTAGTTTAGTGTGAGTGTCTACATCCAGTACCGCATCCTCTAATTTGGTGGATGCACACAGAGAAAATAAATCTCCTTAATTTACTCCATAACCACCCTATTAAATAGGCCTAGTAACAAACCAGGCGCATGCAGCGGCCGACGGGCACATGCATCCTGCATGCATGGCCAGTCAGCCAAGCCCATGCGCCAGCTCCAATGCAGCAACGCAAAAGAAGAGAGCGGTTCTTGGGAAAAGGTGAGTAGTTAGTGCAGCGGGCCTTATAAACACGAACAACTCGCTCTCCCGCTTCCGTCTCCCCACCCAATTCCCCCAGCTCCCCAATCTTCCTCACTCGTCCAGAAAACCCCGCTCACCTTCTTCCTCACTCGTACAGAAAACGCATGCCTCACTTCTTCCACTCCTAAAGAAATCCCCAGCCCTCCTTCTTCCCCACTCGCACTGCCACTAGGCTCGTCTCTGGCTACTCTGCTCAAACCCGTGAGCTCGGCGCGACGCCCACAAGGAAAATGGAGTCGGCTGGCCCCAGCGCCAAGAAGATGAGGCTCCCGCCAGCGGCAATGCCGGTTGTAGATCCCGCACCCGGTAGCGCGAGGAGAAGCGGCGATCCCCCCCCCCCCACCCGGATCTGAGGAACCGGTAGAATCTTCGGTGGACCGCATCAGCGATATCCCGGGCGTCATCCTTGAGGAGATCATCTCGCTTCTCCCCACCAAGGATTGTTGCCGCACACAAGTCCTCTCAACTCGGTGGCGCCCTCTATGGCGCACCACGCCCCTCAATCTCGACTGTTGTCAGATATATGTCCTTCCTGAATTTGATCTCCTCAGAGCCATCGTCTCTTCTCACCAGCAGGGCCCCGTTCAATGCCTCTGCATCCCGACAAGCTACCTGTTGTCCATACCCGGCAAGGTGGACGCTTGGCTGACATCCCTTGAATTCGGAAAACTCTAGCAGTTTAGATTCGACCATTACCATGAAAGTTTCATACCACGAACATACCAAGAATTCGTGCCCACACCACCTTTGTCCATCTCGCGGTTTTCCTCCTCTCTCCACACCGCCACCTTCGCCCGGTGCCATCTACCAGACGATCTGGTACAAATGCTTCGACTCCCACTGCTAAAAAAACTTTCACTTGTGGTGGTTTATCTGTCGGAGGCCTCACTGCACAGCATCATCCACTCCAGTTGCCCTGCCCTGGAGTGCTTGCCAATTGTTTTGGGAATAGAAATCGGTATCAGTTGTCTCTAAATAAAGTTGCCACACCTTAAAAGCATTGGAATTTGTTTTAAAGGACAGCAACTCATCATCGAAGATGCCCCTTCACTTGAAAGGTTGCTCCTTCATAATTGTTATACACCTTCAGAAATAACTATCGTCTCTGCGCCCAAACTGGAGACCTTGGGTGTAATTCGTGACCCGTTTAATAATGGCAAGGAGTGGGTGTTTGGCTCCTCACTTTTTCAGGTACCGTATATTATCATCTACACATTTGTAATCATATGCTGCATTTTTCATTTGTGCACATAAGTTTTATATCATCTTGGAGTACACTTTGGGTACTAATATTATGTTATATGCTCAATGAAGAGTTCGTCCATTGATAGCCTATCAATGCTGCTGGATTCTGTCAAGATCATATATATCAAAATGTATAGTTTTGATCTGGACATAATTATTGGCTTGCTGCGATGCTTTCGATCTCTGGAGAATTTATACATAGAGGTGATGATTTCATGCACATTGAAAGCCCGTATATATTGTACTAGAATAACTGTTCAGCTATCGTTATTTCGACTTACTCTTTTTTCAGACCTTAACTGTTTTCAATCTTCATGTCTACTTAGGCAGAACCACATGGAGAAAAACATATAACCAATCGTTGGCGTAATAAGCACAAGGATTTTCTCAGTTCAAATGACATTCGTTTGAGGACAATAACGATGGGACGATATGCATCCAACCAGGCAAACAGAAGCTTTGTCACATTCTTCCTGTTGAATGCGAGGTTACTATTGTCCATGAGGCTTAATTTTTACAGCAAGAGATTTCTCACGGACGAACATGTTGAACAGCAAAAAAACAAGTTTCAGGTGGACAAATGGGCTTCTAAACGTGCTCGGCTTCTATTTACAACAAGTTGTAGACATCCTAAAATAAAAATTTTTGCACACGATGTTGATTTTATGGATCAGACTGATCCATTTGTTTGTGACTACAAAAAAGAGTGGTTGGGTTAGATGTTACTGTCATGTTCAATCTGGGTTTTGTCTAAAAATTTGATGAACAATTAATCCTTGGGCTTTTTGTACCATTTGTATGCTTGACTTGCATGTTGTTGCCCTCGTACTCCCCTCCACCTGCCACTACACTACCGCATCTTCCATGGCTGCTGTTCGTTCCCGTCCGAGGCTTTGCCGTTGTTCTCCACCTTGGTTAGCTTGTTGTGCCCGCCGCCATCTGGCATTGTCAACATGGTCAACAACCAAGAGGAATTAGGAGATGACTATAAGTGGAGAGGCTGACAGTAGGGACCCACCAGGGTCATTGCATTTCGCAAGCAGGTGCCTCGTTATTTCAAGCCAAAAAAATACTTCCTCCTAATTGACAACTAGGTTCCAGGCTAATGTCAATGTAGTCAATAAACGAGAAAATTACACAACAAGCGGATAACACCAGGGACCCAGCAGCTCGCCCAGTTGTTTTTCAATTTCAGAGATGGAGCTCAAAACTGCGTGCTGTGCGGGGGCTGTGGCCCGTTTAGCCCACGCTTACGCTTTTATTAAGCACATGACGAGCCCAGTTGATATATTTTTTTTCTTTCTGAAATTAACTAGCCCAGTTCTTTTTTGGGAGAATACCAAAACCGAGGCCTACTTGCTTTTCACAGCCCTGCTGGGCTACAAATCCTTCAAGACGAGGAGGGATGTAAGTAGTAAGAAATGGGCTTCCCCAGAAAACGGGCTATAAGTTGTAAGAAATGGGCTGTAAATTTTTAAACCAAAGCCAACCAACAATTGCATTAAAATATCATTTTTTCAGGATTTCTCTACTCTCTACTCTTATAAAAACCAAAGCCAACTGGCAATTACATTAAAATATCATCTTTTCTCCCACAAGATAAACTACTCATATAAATGCATCTTCATGTTCCGTGCAATGAACGGGCATCTTGCTAGTTAAGATTCTAAATTTCATACTTTTTTTGCGGAGAATTGTTTTTTGAATTTTATATTGATATAATTTTTTGAAAATTATTTTTAACATGACTCGAAATTTCGTGATTAAAAGAGTTCGGACCCCACCGAAATATGCAAAATTTCGTTCAATTTTTTAGCAGTGCCCAGAATATATGGTCTGTAATGCTAATAAAAAGAATATGGGCTTCAAATATCCTTAAGAATTAGCTAATGGGTTGTAAATTATTGAAAATAATGGCTAATGGGTTGTATACTGTTTTTCACAGATTTGGAGGCTGACTTCTCGGCCTACTAGGTTGACGATGACGCTGTCCTAAAAAAAATTTGACGCGTACGCAAGGCTTTGTCAACTTAGTCAACACACAGCAGTGACTGTTGGATCTCCATCCAATGGCCGCCGTGCTTCTTCAATCTCTAATCTTCCTGCTCCAGCCACCCAAACCAGCACCGGCGGGACTGCCTGCCCCCTCCTCCCGTGGCTGGCTGTGCTGCCGCCAGGCCATCCCTCTAACCACCCACACATCATGTTATTTTCCGGCGACGTCAGCCTCACCCCGCAGCCGACCAGTCAGCACTCGTTCTCCCCTCAGCGTGGGCATCCGCTGCGGTGGCTTTGCCGGCTCCGGGTGGTTCTCTTCCTGGGCCTCGCTCTCGTCCATCGCGTTTGTGCTCTCGGCGCGGCAAGGTCAACATGGTCAACAAACAACAGCCATCGGAAGAGGCTGACAGTAGGGCTCCACACAGGAAAATGCCTCCTTATTACTCGCAAAATAATGATTCCTCCACCTGATAGCTGGGACCCACGGGAAGGGTCTCTGTATTTCGGGAAAAAAAATGTTCCCCCCGCTGTCAGCTCGGCCCCACCGGAAATGCCTCCTTATTACGCACAAAAAAATGAATACTCCCCCTGCTAGTTGGGACTCACCTTGGTGGGAGGCTGACTTGTGGGCCTACTAAGTTTACAGGGACGGAGGGCTTTGTCAACTTAGTCAATATGAACGATTTTAGCTCCAGTGATCGTACGATGTCCATCCAACGGCCGTAGTGCTTCTTCAACCTCTGGTCTTCATGCTCCAGCCGCCCAAAGCAGCGCCGGTCGTGCCGCGTGCTCCTGCCTCCCATGGCCAACTGTGGTGCCGCGGAGGCCTCACCGCTCCATACTACTCCCACCGCTGGCTAGGCCATCCCTCTACTCACCCACACCCCCTGTTATTCTACGGCGACGGCAGCCTCACACCGCAGCCGAACTAGTGAACCCTCGTACTCCTCTTCGCGTGGGCATCCACTGTTGCGTCTTCCCCGGCTCTGTGTCGTCCCCTTCCTAGGCCTCGCCGTCGTCCACCACCGTGGTGCTCTCGGCGCAGCGTGGTCAATGTGGTGAACGACCGACTTCCATCGGAAGAGTACTATGCGTGGAGAAGCTGACAGCAGGGTCCACGGCGGCCGCAAGGAAGTGCCTCCTTATTACGCGTAGAATAATTATTGCTCCACCTGACAGGAGGGACCCACCGGACGGGCCACCGCATTTCGCGAAAAAAATGTTTCCTTCCTGACTGCTGGGACCCACCAGCTACACCTTCGCACACAAGGAAGTGCGTCCGGGCAAAAAAAAACGATTCGCCCCCCTGACTGGTGGGACCCACCAGCTACATCTTCGCAGGCAAGCAAATGCCTGACAGTCGGGACCCACCTGGTCGAAGCGTACGTAGCGTTGTCATTCTGGTCGCAAACGTGTACGTACATATATACTGGTCGATGTAGAGGCGCGCACATGTCGTAGTAGAGGCGTGCACGTGTCGTAGTAGAGGCGCGCACGTAGCATGTACACGTACGTACAGCGGCCAGTGTGCAAGAAGAAAATACGACCACGTATGTGTACATACAGGTGGGGTCTCGAACGCCTACTCGCGCATACGTACGGCCAGGGCTCGTGTACATGGCTGGGTCGGAACGGAGAAACAGCATCGTCGTCGTATTCATGGGGAGCCAACCAGCTCGGTCGGAACGGAATGCGTGGTCGTGTTCATCGGGAGGGCTTGGACGGAACAGGCGATGGAAACGAGGCCTGGCGTACCGCAGAACGGAGGAAACAGCCTTGTGTTCGACCGGCCACGTTCGAAACGGGATCCTGTTCATCGAGAGGGGTCTGGTGTATCGCAAAATGGAGGAAACAGACCTCCTACGATCGAAACGGGGGTCCTGTTGATCGGGAGGGGTGTGGCGTACCGCAAAACGGATGAAACGGACCTCCCACGGTCGAAACGGGGGTCCTGTTGATCGGTAGGGGTGTGGCGTACCACAAAACTGATGAAACGGACTTGTGTTGGAGCGCTACGGTCGAAACGGGGGTCTTGTTCATCGGGAGGGGTGTGGCGTACCGCAAAACAGGACTCCACAGGATATTGTTCATCTCCACCGTCGACCTCCTTCAGCCTCCACGGGCTACTGTTCATCCACCGTCGACCTCCTCCAGCCTCCACCTGCGACTGTTCATCCACGGGGCTCCTGTTCATCCAGCCTCCACCGCGCGCTACTCCACCGGCTAATGTTCAACCACCCCTCTCCACGGGCTCCTGTTCAACCACCCCTCCACGGGCTACTGTTCATCCACCCCTCCACCTTCTACTGTTCATCCAGCCCTCCACGGGGTCGTCCTGTTCATCCAGCCTTCCACGGGGTCCTGTTCATCCAGCCCCAACCGGCTCGATCGGTCGGGGTCCTGTTCATCCAGAGGCAACGCCACGGGTCCTGTTCATCCACCCCACCGCTCACTGTTCATCCACCCCCCCCCCCCCCCGCAACGCTCACTGTTCATCCAGAGAGGCAGCATCGATCGGCTTCAGTTAGCAGCAGTAGCGAAGGAATCGATCGCTCGGGTTCAGTAACGCGTAGCGTGCAGTGCAATCGCTCGGGTTTAGTTAGAGCCCAACGCCTCGCTCGGGTTCACTTAGAGCCAACGCCTCACACACACGCGCATACGTGTACGAGAGAAACGCGCATCGCTCGGCCCCTGACCTCCCACCGTAACCAGGAACTCCCCGAAGTTTTCCTCCCCCTTGCTTCTACCATGGTTTTTTCCGTCATGGACGGCCCAAAGAATGTCATGCAGCTGCGTCTCCGGCCCGCCCAGGACGAAAAGCCCATTTTATGTCATGATTTTTTGTCATAGAAGTAGGAGCCCACCACATCTATGATGATACCGGGTTTTGTCACAATTATCGTCATAGAAGTGTCATATGTATGACAGGAAAAAAATTCGTTCGGCCCAAAATGTCATGGATGTGTCTTTTTTTGTAGTGCTAGCTGTTGATAGTCTTCGTGCTTTCACTACATTGCTTACTTGACTATGGCTTGTCTAGTGTAGTCTACCTTCCGCTGCATATCAATAGGTTCATTTCTATTGTTTGTCTTCAAAGCACCCATTTTTTGAAGACTTCCATAAAAATCGCCTATTCACCTTCCCTCTAGTCGAATACTAGCACGTTCAGGTATACTCAAAATAGATGGCATTTCAATTGACAAGAAGCCCTCTCTGACCCGCTGAATGTTCCATGTTGCCGATATGGCATCAATTAACTCAGAGACAAGCTGAGGCGGATTGGAAATCAAACATCTGTATGGTCTCAACATTTCATCCCTTGAAATCCAGATTCTGCCTTGTTCCCAATTCTCCTGATTAGGCCTTGCTTTAGGACATATTTGCCTTCCACAATTGATCTCCACATTTGACTTGGGTGATCTTTGAGATTTGCATATATGAAGGTATTAGAGCATCTACAACCGAACCTCTCAAACCCGCATCATACGCCCAGGCGGGCTGCCTGGTCACATTTTTTTGACCCAGATGGGCTCCTTAAACGGGTCTCAAACTCCCGGGCTGGCCGGCACCCCCCATATCCAGCCCAAATATGGGGGCGGGGATATGGGGGCGTCCAGTCACGCCCACCTCGTCGGTCTAACGGTGGGGTCCCTCGCGGAAATGCCAGGAAACCCGGCGGTCCGACGGATGATGCGTCCGTCGCCGCGCTGTGAACGCCATGTGGCACTGCTCCGGATCGCTGCCAAAGACCAAATCCGGCTATTTAAGCTAGCCGGCTATTGGGGAACATAGTAATTTCAAAAAAATCCTACAATCACGCAAGATCTATCTAGGTGATTCATAGCAACCGGGGGGGTGTCCGCGTACCCTCGTAGACCGAAAGCGGAAGCGTTATGACAACGCGGTTGATGTAGTCGTACGTCTTCACGATCCGACTGATCCTAGCACCAAAGGTACGGCAGCTCCGCGATTTGCACACGTTTAGATCGGTGAGGTCCCACGAACTCTAGATCCAACTGAGGTCAAGGGAGAGTTTCATTAGCACGATGGCGTGATGACGGTGATGATGAAGTTATCGACGCAGGGCTTTGCCTAAGCACTACAACAATATAACCGAGGCAGAAATATGTGGAGGGGGCACCACACACGGCTAAACAATCAACTTGTGTGTCTATGGGGTTCCCCCTCCCCCGTATATAAAGGAGTGGAGGAGGGGAGGGTCGGCCCTCTCTATGGCGCGCCCAAGGGGGGGAATCCTACTCCTAGTAGGAGTAGGTTTCCCCCCTTCCCTAGTTGGATTAGGAGAAGAAGGAGGAGGGAGAGGGAGAGAAGGAAAGGGGGCCCGGCCCCCTTCCCAATTTGGATTGGGATTGGGGGGTGCACCCCCACCTTGGCCGCCTCCTCCTCTCTTCCACCATGGCCCATTGACGCCCATTAACTCCCCGGGGGGTTCCGGTAACCTCTCGGTACTCCAGAAAAATGCCCGAACCACTCGGAACCTTTCCGATGTCCAACCATAGCCTTCCAATATATCAATCTTTATATCTTGACCATTTCGTCACTCATCGTCATGTTCGTGATCACATCTGGACTCTGAACAACCTTCGGTACATCAAAACACATAAACTCATAATACCGATCATCATCGAACGTTAAGCGTGCGGACCCTACGGGTTCGAGAACTATGTAGACATGACCGAGACTCACTTCCGGTCAATAACCAATAGCGAAACCTGGATTCTCATATTGGTTCCTACATATTCTACAAAGATCTTTATCGGTCAAACCGCGTAACACATACGTTGTTCCCTTTGTCATTGGTATGTTACTTGCCCGAGATTCGATCATCGGTATCTGAATACCTAGTTCAATCTCGTTACTGGCAAGTCTCTTTACTCATTCCTTAATGCATCATCCCGCAACTAACTCAGTAGTCACATTGCTTGCAAGGCTTATAGTGATGTGCATCACCGAGAGGGCCCAGAGATACCTCTCCGAAACACGGAGTGACAAATCCTAATCTCGATCTATGCCAACCCAACAAACACTATCAGAGACACCTATAGAGCATCTTTATAATCACCCAGTTACGTTGTGACGTTTGATAGCACACTAAGTGTTCCTCCCGTATTCGGAAGTTGCATAATCTCATAGTCATAGGAACATGTATAAGTTATGAAGAAAGCAATAGCAACAAACTAAACGATCATTGTGCTAAGCTAATAGATGGGTCATGTCAATCACATCATTCTCTAATGATGTGATCCCGTTCATCAAATGACAACTCATGTCAATGGCTAGGAAACTTTAACCATCTTTGGTCAACGAGCTAGTCAAGTAGAGGCATACTAGTGACACTCTGTTTGTCTATGTATTCACACATGTACTAAGTTTCTGGTTAATATAATTCTAGCATGAATAATAAACATTTATCATGATATAAGGAAATATAAATAACAACTTTATTGTTGCCTCTAGGGCATATTTCCTTCAGTCTCCCACTTGCACTAAAGTCAATAATCTAGATTACATTGTAATGATTCTAACACCCATGGAGTCTTGGTGTTGATCATGTTTCGCTCGTGAGAGAGGCTTAGTCAACAGGTCTGCAACATTCAGATCCGTATGCATCTTGCAAATCTCTATGTCCCCTTCTGACACTTGATGACGGATGGAATTGAAGCATCTCTTGATGTGCTTGGCTCTCTTGTGAAATCTGGATTCCTTCGCCAAGGCAATTTCTCCATTATTGTCACAAAAGATTTTCATTGGACCCGATGCACTAGGTATGACACCTAGATCGGATATGAACTCCTTCATCCAGACTCCTTCATTTGCTGCTTCTGAAGCAGCTATGTATTCCGCTTCACACATAGATCCCGCCACGACGCTCTGCTTAGAACTGCACCAACTGAAAGCTCCACCGTTTAATATAAACACGTATCCAGTTTGTGACTTAGAGTCATCCGGATTAGTGTCAAAGCTTGCGTTGACGTAACCATTTATGACGAGCTCTTTGTCACCTCCATAAACGAGAAACATATCCTTAGTCCTTTTCAGGTATTTCAGGATGTTCTTGACCGATGTCCAGTGATCCACTCCTGGATTACTTTGGTACCTCCCTACTATACTTATGGCAAGGCACACATCAGGTCTGGTACACAACATTGCATACATGATAGAACCTATTGCTGAAGCATAGGGAATGACTTTCATCTTCTCTCTATCTTTGGCAGTGGTTGGGCATTGAGTCTCACTCAACTTCACACCTTGTAACACAGGCAAGAACCCTTTCTTTGACTGGTCCATTTTGAACTTCCTCGAAATCTTATCTAGGTATGTGCTTTGTGAAAGTCCAATTAAGCGTCTTGGTCTATCTCTATAGATCTTGATGCCCAATATATAAGCAGCTTCACCGAGGTCTTTCATAGAAAAACTCTTATTCAAGTATCCTTTTATGCTATCCAGAAATTCTATATCATTTCCAATCAACAATATGTCATCCACATATAATATTAGAAATGCTACAGAGCTCCCACTCACTTTCTTGTAAATACAGGATTCTCCAAAAGTCTGTATAAAACCATATGCTTTGATCACACTATCAAAACGTTTATTCCAACTCCGAGAGGCTCGCACCAGTCCATAGATGGATCGCTGGAGCTTGCAAACTTTGTTAGCATCCTTTAGATCAACAAAACCTTCTGGTTGCATCATATACAACTCTTCTTCCAGAAATCCATTCAGGAATGCAGTTTTGACATCCATTTGCCAAATTTCATAATCATAAAATGCGGCAATTGCTAACATGATTCGGACAGACTTAAGCATCTCTACGGGTGAGAAAGTCTCATTGTAGTCAACTCCTTGAACTTGTCGAAAACCTTTTGCAACAAGTCGAGCTTTGTAGACAGTAACATTACCGTTAGCGTTAGTCTTCTTCTTGAAGATCCATTTATTCTTGATGGCTTGCCGATCATCGGGCAAGTCAACCAAAGTCCACACTTTGTTCTCATACATGGATCCCATCTTAGATTTAATGGCCTCAAGCCATTTCGCGGAATCTAGGCTCATCATCGCTTCCTCATAGTTTGTAGGTTTGTTATGGTCTAGTAACATGACGTCCAGAACAGGATTACTGTACCACTCTGGTGCGGATCTTACTCTGGTTAACCTACCAGGTTCAGTAGTAACTTGATCTGAAGTTTCATGATCACTATCATCATCTTCCTCACTAATTGGTGTAGGAATCATTGGAACTGATTTCTGTGATGAACTACTTTCCAATTCAGGAGTAGGTACAATTAGCTCATCAAGTTCTAAGTTCCTCCCACTCACTTCTTTCGAGAGAAACTCCTTCTCTAGAAAGGATCCATTCTTAGCAACAAATATCTTGCCTTCGGATCTGTGATAGAAGGTGTACCCAACAGTCTCCTTTGTGTATCCTATGAAGACACATTTCTCCGATTTGGGTTCGAGCTTATCAGGTTGAAGCTTTTTCACATAAGCATTGCAGCCCCAAACTTTCAGAAACGACAACTTGGGTTTCTTGCCAAACCACAGTTCATAAGGCGTCGTCTCAACGAATTTAGATGGTGCCCTATTTAACATGAAAGCAACCGTCTCTAAAGCATAACCCCAAAATGATAGTGATAAATCCGTAAGAGACATCATAGATCGCACCAATCTAATAAAGTGCGGTTACGACATTCGGACACACCATTACGCTGTGGTGTTCCAGGTGGCGTGAGTTGCGAAATTGTTCCGCATTGTTTCAAATGAAGACCAAACTCGTAACTCAAATATTCTCCTCCATGATCAGATCGTAGAATCTTTATTTTCTTGTTACGATGATTTTCTACTTCACTTTGAAATTCCTTGAACTTTTCAAATGTTTCCGACTTATATTTCATCAAGTAGATATACCCATATCTGCTCAAATCATCTGTGAAGGTCAAAAAATAACGATAACCATCTCGACCATCAATACTCATTGGACCGCATACATGAGTATGTATTATTTCCAACAAGTCTGTTGCTCACTCCATAGTTACGGAGAACAGAGTCTTAGTCATCTTGCCCATGAGGCATGGTTTGCAAGTATCAAGTGATTCCAAAAGCCCATCAGCATAGAGTTTCTTCATGTGCTTTACACCAATATGACCCAAACGATAGTGCCACAAATAAGTTGCACTACCATTATTGAACTTATATCTTTTGGCTTCAATACTACGAATATGTGTATCACTACTATCGAGATTCAATAAAAATAGACCACTCATCAAGGGTGCATGACCATAAAAGATATTACTCATATAAATAGAGCAACCATTATTCTCTGATTTAAATGAATAACCGTCTTGCATCAAACAAGATCCAGATATAATATTCATGCTCAACGCTGGCACCAAATAACAATTATTCAGGTCTAAAACTAATCCCGAAGGTAGATGTAGAGGTAGCGTGCCGACCGCGATCACATCGACTTTGGAACCATTTCCCACGCACATCGTCACCTCGTCCTTAGCCAATCTTTGCTTAATCCGTAGCCCCTGTTTCGAGTTGCAGATATGAGCAACAGAACCAGTATCAGATACCCATGTGCTACTACGAGTATTAGTTAAGTACAGATCAATAACATGTATATCAAATATACCTTTCACTTTGCCATCCTTCTTATCCGCCAAATACTTGGGGCAGTTCCTCTTCCAGTGACCAGTCCCTTTGAAGTAGAAGCACTCAGTCTCAGGCTTAGGTCCAGACTTGCGCTTCTTCACTTGAGCAGCAAATTGCTTGCCGTTCTTCTTGAAGTTCCCCTTCTTCCCTTTGCCCTTCTTCTTGAAACTGGTGGTCTTGTTGACCATCAACACTTGATTCTCCTTCTTGATTTCTACCTCTGCAACTTTTAGCATTGCGAAGAGCTCGGGAATTGTCTTATCATCCCTTGCATGTTATAGTTCGTCACGAAGCTTTTGTAGCTTGGTGGCAGTGATTGAAGTACTCTGTCAATGACACTATCATCAGGAAGATTAACTCCCAGTTGAGTCAAGTGGTTGTGGTACCCAGACATTCTGAGTATATGTTCACTGACAGAACTATTCTCCTCCATCTTGCAGCTATAGAACTTATTGGATACTTCATATCTCTCAATCCGGGCATTTGCTTGAAATATTAACTTCAACTCCTGGAACATCTCATATGCTCCATGACGTTCAAAACGTCGTTCAAGTCCCGGTTCTAAGCCGTAAAGCATGGCACACTGAACTATCGAGTAGTCATCAGCTTTGCTCTGCCAGACGTTCTTAACGTCATCAGTAGCATCTGCAGCAGGCCTGGCACCCAACGGTGCTTCCACGACGTAATTCTTCTTTGCAGCAATGAGGATAATCCTCAAGTTATGGACCCAGTCCGTGTAGTTGCTACCATCATCTTTCAACTTAGCTTTCTCTAGGAACATATTAAAATACAACGGAGCAGTAGCAAGGGCCATTTATCTACAACAACATAGACATACAAAATACTATCAGGTACAAAGTTCATGATAAATTAAAGTTCAATTAATCATGTTACTTAAGAACTCCCACTTAGATAGACATCCCCTAATCATCTATGTGATCATGTGATCCAAATCAACTAAACACATGTCCGATCATCACGTGAGATGGAGTAGTTTTTAATGGTGAACATCACTATGTTGATCATATCTACTATATGATTCACGCTCGACCTTTCGGTCTCAGTGTTCCGAGGCCATATCTGCATATGCTAGGCTTGTCAAGTTTAACCCGAGTATTTTGCATGTGCAAAACTGGCTTGCACCCGTTGTATGTGAACGTAGAGATTATCACACCCAATCATCACGTGGTGTCTCAGCACGACGAACTGTAGCAACGGTGCATACTCATGGAGAACACTTATACCTTGAAATTTAGTAAGGGATCAGCTTATAATGCTACCACCGTACTAAGCAAAATAAGATGCATAAAAGATAAACATCATATGCAATCAAAATATGTGACATGATATGGCCATCATCATCTTGTGCTTATGATCTCCATCACCGAAGCATCGTCATGATCTCCATCATCACCGATGCGACACCTTGATCTCCATCGTAGGATCGTTGTCATCTCGCCAACTATTGTTACTACGACCATCGCTACCGCTTAGTGATAAAGTAAAACAATTACATGGCGATTGCATTGCATACAATAAAGCGACAACCATATGGCTCCTTCCAGTTGTCGATAACTTTGTTACAACATGATCATCTCATACAACAATTTATATCACATCATGCCTTAACCATATCACATCACAACAAGCCCTGCAAAAACAAGTTAGACGTCCTCTACTTTGTTGTTGCAAGTTTTTACGTGGCTGCTACTGGCTTCTAGCAAGAACTGTTCTTACCTATATGCATCAAAACCACAAAGATTTTTCGTCAAGTGTGCTGTTTTAACCTTCAACGAGGACGGGACGTAGCCATATTCGATTCAACTAAAGTTGGAGAAACAAACACTCACTGGCCACCTGTGTGCGAAGCACGTCGGTAGAACCAGTCTCGCATAAGCGTACGCATAATGTCGGTCTAAGCCGCTTCATCCAACAATACCGCCAAATCAAAGTATGACATGCTGGTAAGCAGTATGACTATTATCGCCCACAACTCTTTGTGTTCTACTCGTGCATATAACATCTACACATAGACCTGACTCGAATGCCATTGTTAGGGAACGTAGTAATTTCAAAAAAAATCCTACGATCATGCAAGATCTATCTAGGTGATGCATAGCAACGGGGACGAGAGTGTGTCCACGTACCCTCGTAGACCGAAAGCGGAAGCGTTATGACAACGCGGTTGGTGTAGTCGTACGTCTTCACGATCCGACCGATCCTAGCACCGAAGGTATGGCACCTCCGCGATATGCACACGTTCAGCTCGGTGACGTCCCATGAACTCTAGATCCAGTTGAGGTCGAGGAGAGTTTCGTCGGCACGACGGCGTGATGACGGTGATGATGAAGTTATCGACGCAGGGCTTCGCCTAAGCACTACAACGATATGACCGAGGTGGAAATAGGTGGAGGGGGCACCGCACACGGCTAAACAATCAACTTGTGTGTCTATGGGGTGCCCCCCTCCCCTGTATATAAAGGAGTGGAGGAGGGGAGGGCCGACCCTCTCTATGGCGTGCCCAAGGGGGGGAGTCCTACTCCCAGTAGGGGTAGGTTTCCCCCCTTCCCTAGTTGGAGTAGGAGAAGAAGGAAGAGGGAGAGGGAGAGAAGGAAAAGGGGGGCGGCCCCTTCCCAATACGGATTGGTCTTGGGAGGGAGGGGGCGCCCCCACCTTGGCTGCCTCCTCCTCTCTTCCACCATGGCCCATTGAGGCCCATTAACTCTCCGGGGGTGTTCCAGTAACCTCCCGGTACTCCGGAAAAATGCCCGAACCACTCGGAACCTTTCAGGTGTCCAAACACAGCCTTCCAATATATCAATCTTTATGTCTCAACCATTTCGACACTCCTCGTCATGTCCGTGATCACATCCGGGACTTTGAACAACCTTCAGTACACCAAAACACATAAACTCATAACACTGTCATCGAATGTTAAGCATGCGGACCCTATGGGTTCAAGAACTACGTAGACATGACCGAGACTCACTTCCGGTTAATAACCAATAGCGAACCTGGATTCTCATATTGGTTCCTACATATTCTACGAAGATCTTTATCGGTCAAACCGCATAACAACATACGTTGTTCCCTTTGTCATCGGTATGTTACTTGCCCGAGATTTGATTGTCGGTATCTCAATACCTAGTTCAATCTCGTTACTGGCAAGTCTCTTTACTCGTTCCGTAATGCATCATCCCGCAACTAACTCATTAGTCACATTGCTTGCAAGGCTTATAGTGATGTGCATCACCGAGAGGGCCCACAGATACCTCTCCGAAACACGGAGTGACAAATCCTAATCTTGATCTATGCCAACCCAACAAACACCATCGGAGACACTTGTAGAGCGTCTTTATAATCACCCAGTTACGTTGTGACATTTGATAGCACACTAAGTGTTCCTCCGGTATTCGGGAGTTGCATCTCATAGTCATAGGAACATGTATAAGTTATGAAGAAAGCAATAGCAAGAAACTAAACGATCATTGTGCTAAGCTAACGGATGGGTCATGTTAATCACATCATTCTCTAATGATGTGATCCCGTTCATCAAATGACAACGCATGTCAATGGCTAGGAAACTTTAACCATCTGTGATCAACGAGCTAGTCAAGTAGAGGCATACTAGTGACACTCTGTTTGTCTATGTATTCACACATGTACTAAGTTTCCGGTTAATACAATTCTAGCATGAATAATAAACATTTATCATGATATAAGGAAATATAATAACAACTTTAGTATTGCCTCCAGGGCATATTTCCTTCACCGGCGTCCCTCAACCCTAACCCATCCCTCTCCGTGCCACTAGTCCGAGCCCATCCACCTCCCTCTCCCGCTCCGGCGCTCTGCCCACGGTTGGACGCTGTGCCCACGCTCTGGCACTCCGCCATGGTCCGGAGCAAGATCACCTACTACGTCACTACGAGATCGAACGGGAGATCCGTGTGGGGCAAGCCGCCCGCGCCACCCGCATGGCTCCCGGCCTGCCTCCGGACTCACCGGAGCCGGAGGAGGAGGAGCATCCGGGGGGAAGAGGAGGAGGAGGAGATGGCTCCGATGGAGGTGGAGGAGGCGGAAGAGCCGGAGGATCCAGACCAGCAGCTGTCGGCCTTCAACATGGAGCAGGCGGAGGCAGAGTTCGCCGTCGCCCAGTCCGACGAGATTGCCGAGCAGCAGGCCATCCTAGAGTCCATCCAGGATGAGACCTATGTGGAGGTCAACCGGACATTCCTCCGGCGGGAGCAGGCGGAGTCCGATGCGCTCTTCGCTGAACTCGACGTGGAGATAGAGACGGAGGAAGTCGGAGCGGAGTAGCCGGAGGAGCCGGAGCTGCAGCTGCCGCCCATGCTGCCGGAGCCGGGCACGGTGATCGTCATGATCTCCGACAAGGAGTAGTTAGGATCGACGTAGTATGTATGTTCTACTTCGTTTTGCATGTCTTTGTATGGATATAAGAATCGAGTATGAGATGTCCGGATGCAACAACCGAAAATTGAAGTGTGCCCAGTCACTGTCGGCGGACGCTCCCGGGCGCGTCCGCGGGCGTTTGAGGGGCCGGATTTGCCATATGTGGATGTAGATGCTCTTAGGGAAATAAACGCTCTTAAGGATACGAGAGTTTAGGGTAAATTCTCCATGCCTATCTTGGAAGTAAAGAGAGGTCAGAAAGCTCAAAATCCTTGAAACCCAGACCTCTCCCTCCCCCATACCTTTAGGCTATGTCATAGCCTTCTAGGAGACCATGTGCGATTTGCACTGCCCGTCCTTACTGCCCCATCAGAACTTTCTAATTAACATATTCAAGTTCTCACACAGGCCCGTGGGAAGTTTAAAGCAAGACATGGAATAAATGGGACTGCTTGAGCCATTGCCTTCACCAATACCTCTTTTATCCGTCATGGACATAGTTTTTCAATCCAACAGTGCACTCTGCTCCACAAACGATCTTTGAAATATTTACCATCATTGTTTTTGGATGAGCCCAGATATTTCTCTTTAAGAGTCTCATTAGGGACATGAAGCAATCCTTCAATTTCTGCCCTAACATTTACGGGGACTCCCTTGCTGAAATAAATTGAAGATTTATCATAACTAGAAGAACACCCGTGCGTTGCAACGGGGCCACATTAACTTTAAGAGTTCAATATCAATTATGTTAATATTACATTTAATATTCTCATACATATCAAGTGACATTGACAACCTTTTTACCATCAAATTCTCACACACACTCTCTCCCTCCCTCCTCTTCACTCTCTCCCCCTCTCCCTCTCTCTCTCTCTCTCTAACACACACACATATCCATCTTATTGGGTACGGGACCATAATCCATCTATTTCACACGCACACGCGCTAGTGCATAACAATATGGATTATAAAACAGGTTCAAGGTAGTAACAAGGATTCTTCTCATGCATTAATAAACAAATGTTCCGCACTGAAGACAAGATAACCAATTCCCAAAGTGCATCAGAGCATCACAGAACATTACTGGCAAGATAAATGCACGACGATACACCTGACTCATTTAATTAATATAATTAAATTATCAGTAAATTAGTCACCAAACTGCTCGGATGAACCGGAACAGAGCCAACATATATCATCCTAGACAAACGCAACATCAACCATTTACCTTGGTACTTTAGGGACCGACAGGAGGATGCATGTAGAAGCGCTTCTTGCCTGCGAATCCACAGTCAGAGAGAGAAATTGGAACCCATTCCCATCACCAACTGATAAAGAAAGCATGTAAGAAAATTGATATCGGGCCAACTTGGATCTTCGGTGATTGTCCGCCGGTATGGAGAATTTAGGAGGGTGGGTGCAGGGAGTGGCCTTGTGGATGATGGATGGAGGCGCGGAGGGATGTGGTCACCGGAAGGTCGAAAGCGGAGAGGGTCGGGCACGTTAGGTGGAGCCGGTGGTGCGCGACAACCGGAGGCGGCCCAATCGTGGGCGGCGAACCGACGATAGCCTCGGCCCATCTCTCGACGCAGCGAAGATAGAGAGGGCGGCACTGCCGGTGCTCGAGGCCGCCGCTCGGCACCATCTACATCGAGGGGAAAGAGAGGCGAGAAAGCGATAGGGTGATGCGGGGCTAGGGATTGCGGAGGAGGGTGGGGGTGTGCGATTTGAATGGATGGTTCTGCCCACCGTTTTCTTGTACGTGGCGGTGGAGACGGCGGCGTCCAGCCATGCAGGCGAGGCATGGGTCGAGCCGGGCACACGGCGAGGCGCAGTAGCAGAGGCGGGGGCGATTTTTTGCTACTGAGATGCAGGGTGTGGGATTGATCGTTCATGTTCTCTTTTCCTTTTTAACGGGAGATGGATGCGATTTTTTCACGAGGGGAGAGATGCGACCACGTACAGATTCCATAATAAATTAATTAGGTCCATAACGGGATTTCTTTACAATGCGTTAAGATTTACGTGTTAGTTTTCTTAATAAAGAAATGCACTGATGTAGGGATCGATTGATTCGGATAAGGAAAGATAGATTCGTGATCTTTTGTATGTTAGGAAATTAGTGGTTTGCAAGGAAAGAGTGGAGAGAAAAAGAACCAATGCGACCACGTATAGATTCCATAATAAATTAATTAGGTCCATAACGGGATTTGTTTGCAATGCGTTAAGATTTACGTGTTAGTTTTCTTAATAAAGAAATGCACTGATGTAGGGCGCGATTGGTTCGGGTAAGGAAAGATAGATTCGTGATCTTTTGTATGTTAGGAAATTATTGGTTTGCAAGGAAAGAGTGGAGAGAAAAAGAACCAGTACGAGGGGGTGGTGGGAGGTGGGACGAATAAAAACCGGACGAAATTGGGAGGTGGGAGGGGGCGAGTAAAAACCGACGAAAAAAACCAACGAAATTGGGAGGTGGGAGAGAGGATGAAAAAAACCAGGGAGGTGGGAGGAGGACAAAAATAAACCGTACGAGGCTACCAACTGCTCCATTAGGAGTAGAGATTGTTTGTGAAAATAACATGCGACGACGACTTAGCGAGCGGATCCCCTTAAAAAAGACATAGCGAGCAGATTCCCTTAAAACTGGTAGAAATGGATACGATTGATGACATTGATAAATAGTGGTGAATGTTGGCATAATTTACTATCATCATGCATGGAAACGAATCATCAAGAAAAAGAATACTTCCTATTACTACACTCATAGGAAGCTTCCTAATCTCTGCTACCAAACAGTTTCTGCCCAAACAAGGAAGGAAAGTTATGGACGTGATTCGAAAGGAAACAAACGTTATGAAGATTAATTAATTTAGATTTGATCTTTAGAGATTGATTGTGATTGATTCTTTTACATAAAGACATTACTAAATAATTTGCGTCAGTATGGAAAGTTCTGATCCGTTCAGTTTTTTTCGTTGTGTGAGAGGGTGAAGTGAAAATAAAGCGATGAAGTGGGGGAGGCGACGAAAAAAATCTACGACAGTTAACCTACGAAAAAAAACCGGACGGAAGTGGTGGGACGAAAATTGACCGGCGAAGACTACCAACTGCTCCATTAGGAGTAGAGATTGGTTGGTTCGATTCTTCTTGCGTGGAGGAAACTACCTGGGAGGTGGGAGGGAGTACGAAAATAAACCGTCTCGGCTGAGCGGGAGGTGGGAGCAAGTACCAAAGAAGTACCAAAAAAGACCGGGTGAGGTGGGACGAAAATAAAACCCGGAACGCGACCTACCAACTGAGACATTAGGAGTAGAGATATTAACAAAAGTGCAGATCCCGTCCCACTCTTCACTTTTCGACAAAAAACTTCCGAATAGCAATCTTGGTGAGTGATCTCGACCGGGTTCGATCGGCATGGCGTGTCGTTCCTCCAGGAGTGGGTGCTGAGAGGAAGGATGGCAAACCTCCATTGTCAATCGGCCGGAGCTGCATCGTCATTTGGATCAGAGCATGGACGAAATCGAGATGGTAGAGGTTGAGGAATTTGTAGGACGTGAGGGTTTAGGGTGGGCATCACGAGAACTCATCCATATCTTGGGAGACGGCAGACCCGAGGTGCAGTCGTGTTCGTGCTTCAGGGGCTGCCACGTGCTGTCCTCACCGCCATCGCCTGTCGATGCCACTTCAGCGCCACGAGCATGGGACTGAGGGACGAAGGGAAGAGAAGGGAAGGAAGCGAGCTAATGACGTACCTATGTTTGGTATGTAATACCCTCCATTAAGAGTAGATATTTTTTTTAAATCAGTTATTTTGTTTTCTGATTAATGTGATTGAGCAATTTAAGGTAAGGTTAATTAATTTAGATTTGAAATTTAGAGATTGATCGTGATTGATTCTTTCACATAAAGACATTACTAAAAATAACTTGCACCAGCATGGAAAGTTATGATCTGTTAAGCTTTTTTTCGTTGTGTGAGAGGGTGACGCGAAACTAAACCGATGGGGTGGGAGAGGGACGAAAAAAACCAGCAAAATAAAACGGGTAGGAGGTGGGAGGAAGTACCAAAGAAGTACCAAAAAAGACCGGGTGAGGTGGGACGAAAATAAAATCCGGAACGCGACCTACCAACTGAGACATTAGGAGTAGAGATTAATCCTCCGTCCTGTTGCCTGACAATATGTATCCAGCACGTGGTGCGCCTCATTAGCTCCCACGCCAGTAGCCTCGTAGTAAAACAGCAGGCTGCCATCGGTAAATATTGAACGGCTCACCGATGGCCGCCCATATTTCACCGTGCAGCTGATTTTCCCGCAAAATGCACAGCCGAACAAACAAGCATGCCAAAATTCCTCTGCCGTTCACGGGCACTGAAACTGACTGATCTATCGCCTTCTGTCCGCCCGGCTGCCACACCATCTTCGACACGACGCCACAACACTCTGCGTCGCGCGAGACGATGCCAGTCAGTCTGTGGACATGGCCTGATCCACGGACGACGACGATGCCTGCCTCGGTCGCGCTGTGACGTGTGCCAAGAACCCGATGCGGCACAGGAGAAAGCGACGCGGCTGCGGCTGCGGCGCCGATGCTGAGACGAGTCGGGTCGCTGCCTGAAAGCCGCTTGCACGGCTCCGTCTCTTGAAACCGACGACGCGTGATGGAGCACTGCACGGGTGAAACAAGACCAAACTTGTCCCGTTCCTAGTTTCCGTTTTCTCTCTGATTATAATTTCCAGATTGTTTTGTGCGATACGTGCATTATGACGACGAAGGCCGCAATGAGGCACATGTTTTTACCCCCCTTTCTCTATGACATTGATGTTGACGACGGTGCTGCTCTCAACTCTCGAGATGTTTTTGCGAATGAACGGGCTGGAGAATGTTGAGTTTGCTTGCATCTTCATTTTTTTATGTCAGGTTCTAACATGTCAACTTCCTTGCAACAAAACATAGCCTGATTTCTTTTGGTGATAAATTTTGGTAAATAAATCAGCTTAAATAGGAACAAAATACATGCTAGCATCGATCGAATGTTTACTTGTTCAGAACTATAGATCTTGTTCCCTGGAGCTGGAATCAATACCTGGAAGAGGTATGGTCCAAAACAACATGATAATCTTCCAATCAGTCAAAAAAAAATACCTATAATTAGTTAGAAGAAACACATGTCTGAAAATGTTCAGTTAAAGCAGCTAATAGCCTTGGGAGCGTGCCGTCTAAGGTTCTTTGCAACTTTTTTGCTTCCTTTATTGCACTTCAAAGTTCACATAAATAAATGGTAAAGTGCAAAGTACTTCTAACTTTCTGAATCTGCGTCAGCTGAACAAGAAAGCAATCACAGCACACATCCCTCAGCAACACAGGTTCAGCATCCAAAAGAAGCTCGGAAATGGAACAGAGATGCAGCCAATCAACAGAATTTATGGATCAAGATTTCAGAATAGTTGATTCAAATATCATCTGCCAGAGCTTAAATATGTACTCCCTCCGTCCCAAAATGAGTGTCTCAACTTTGTACTAGCTCTAGTACAAATTTATACTAAGCTCAAGACACTTATTTTGAGACCAAGGGAGTAGTACTTGCCAGGAGCATCGCAACAGTTTTGGCACGTTCAAATATCAGCGTTGTACATGCGTTTCGCTTGTCGAAAATTGAGAACAGAAACCACCTCAGGGGCTAAACCACAAATTCCCAATACAGTTGGAACCCAAATAAGATGACAGAACAAGGAAAAAAGAACACTACCATCAAGGACTTGGTACAGAAATGACACAGTAATATTGAAGGATCTGCTTATTCAGATGAGAAGAATTCCAAAACAAAAACCCTTTCGTAAAGGGGAGCAAACAAAAAGGCAGGGGCATCCTGGGAGGAGTACACCTTGCTCCTGATCCAGAACAGCTTACAATACAATTTGCAGAATTCGAAGCTACTGGAAATCATAAGCCGCGTCTACGCCTTCTCCATCAGCCGCAACACCTCGTCTTCCTTGGGCAATGAAGGGATTGCCCCTTTCTTCGTGGCGGTGATTGCTCCACATGCATTGGCAAATTTGATCGCCCCCTCAAGCTTTGTTTTATCCTGCAGCAACCATCAGATATGGAATTGATCAACCACCAAGGTTATACAGGTATATATTAATATAAATTAAAACTAGTACTATATGCTAATGATGCTAAAGGAGGCATTTGCAGGCACAAGCTTACTTGCAATGCCGATGGATCTTGGACAATTTTTCGGAGCAGAGAACCAATAAATGCATCACCAGCACCTGTCGTATCAACTTGCTGTACCTTGTAGGATGGGACAGTTCCACGGAAATCCTACAATCATCAAATACAACAAAGTTCAAGAGTTAATTACAGATTAAGTCTTCAAGTCTCGATGGTAATTGTGCAAAAGTTCTACACTTGAGTGCATACTTAGCAAACCATGGTCCAGCGAAGCTTAAATTTGACATATAGAGTACAACCAGCAATAGAATAAGGATTTCATCACGCAATAGATTGTAGAAACTTGTAAAGCATACCTTGGTATAGTACTTGCATCCTTGATCTCCAAGAGTGACAAGCATGAGCTTAAAGGTAGGGCGCCACAGCTTCATGGCAACATCATCCTCCACCGAGTTGATGCCAGTCAAAAACTCAAGCTCGACCTCGCTGACCTTGACAATGTCTGCCTGGTCCCAGATGCTCAAGATCTTGGTGCGAGCCTCCTCAAGGGAGGGCCACAATGCCTCCCTCAGGTTCGGGTCATACGAGAGAAGCGCGCCGGCCTCTTTGGCAACCTTCATGGCGTGCAGATGCGCTGTCCGGCAAGGCTCGGCGATCAAGCTTATTGATCCATAGTGGAAGACTGCAGCCTGGGTGCATCACAAGTTGTGAGACATTTTCCCTCAAATTTATAAAACATTGCAGCACAGAAAATTTCACAACAAAACAACAAACTAACAGTTCAGTACAGAATCTGCAAAGCAAATTGACATGTTAAGAGTTGGAACACTTATAAATTCTGCACGCAGGGCACAAATTTAACAATAGAACAGTTGACACATCTAGCGCCACCAGACAGTTCTGGATCACAAAATTATACGTACATAGAAAGGAACCTAAGTTCACCTGACATGCACAATTCTAAAATTACGTCAGTCTGACAGTACAAAACACCTAATAACATGCAAATGTCTTCCATAAGTTTTGCTCTAAATGTTTTTCATAAGGAGCAAGTACTAACCAAGACAAGAACTGATCTATCTGTCACAAGCAGACACTCTAAATTATTGTGCATCAGAGGGGTTCTTAAAGTATCATACTTGGCCGGCCAGCTCAGGCCGGCCGATGGATCCAAGAACCACAAAAATGATTTGTTCCACAACGGCACTCCTAAGATTAGCTATTTTGTCTCCCCCCAAGTTGATGCACGTCAGTGAGGGTGCATCACATGATTAGATCCAGCAAAAGAACAAGTACCAGCCAGAAGGCGCAACAAGATCCGACCAAGACGAGCACCAAAGGCGCCTTATTTGCCAAGGAATGTCTGGATTCCACGGAAGATTCAGCACCCGGGCGCACCCGAATTACACGAAACGAAAAGGACACCTTTATTAGGTGCAGGAACAGGACAAGGGAAAACTCCAGCCGCCGCCACCTAATGCGCACCGCATCGGCACAAGAAACCTAGCGCTGGCGTCCAGATCCAAGAAACCGGGCGAAGATTCATTCTACTACGGTCGACGGGATCGAGCTGGTTCCCCCAGATCACGCGCGGTTGCAGGACGGGCAAGAAACGGTATGACGAGATCGCACGGAAGAGAGAGAATCTAGTAGTAGGTGATACGATGGTGATTCGGGGGCGGAGCGGGGGCGTACCCTCTTGATGACGTCGACCTTGAGCTCGTCGGCGGTGAGGAGCATGTCGGCGCTGGGGTTGCGGTAGAACATGAACTCGCGCTCCCCGTCGGCGCGGAGCGTGACGAAGGCGAGCGCGGTGCGCGCGCCCGAGTCGAAGACGACGCCGCCGGCGTCGACGCCGTTGTCGCGGAGGATTTTGGCGAGCATGCGGCCGAACTCGTCGTCGCCGAGCTTGCCGACGAAGGCGGCCCCGCCGCCGAGGCGCGCGACGGCGATGGCGACGTTGGCCGGGGCGCCCCCGGGCGCCTTGACGAAGGCCGGCGCCTCCGCCAGCGACACCCCCGCCACCGTCGGCACGAAGTCTATCAGCATCTCCCCGAAGCTGACCACCAGCTCGCGCTTTGCCGCCATTTCCTCCCTCCCCAAGAACGCAGAGCGCGCGCGGACGGACAGACGGAGGGAGAGAGAGAGAGAGAGGGTGGGGACGAGGAGGGGAGGAGGAATGGAAGGGGGATTTTCTTCTGGTGAGGTGGCGAGGCGGGCGCTTATATAGAGGGAAGGAGGCCGGAGATCGGGAGATGGGAGGGGATCACGGGGGAAAATGCGGAGCCTTGTGCGGCTGCGTTTTTGCGGCGGCGAGGGTCGTTGATTGAGCACGGCGGTGTAATCTTGGCCCGTTAACTAGGGTAGTAGCTAGCTTTTGCCTAGTCAAAACTTGGATAGGATCAGATTTATCCTGGAAACTGAATCTGATGGATATGGATTTCTCTCCAAGACAAATGTTTTAGGCTAATGGCCAGCACTAAAAATAGGGTTTTTTACGGATAAGGGAGAAGGGGTGTGAGAACAGTCCCAGCCTTCTTTTGCGGTAAGAACAGCCTCATCCTTAAATAGAGTTGGAACTTCTTGTTATGGATAAGAGAGGCTGAGTAAAAGCCATAATAAATAAAGGAGAAGATGTTGTGTCTCCTGATACTGCTACTTAATAAAAATAATGCAAGATTTCTTCTTCGGTTTTACGTACATTTTTGTCCAACCTTCTCCGAGCCACGATCGGTTCTCGGCGCGTGTCGGGTGGTAGGTGCAACATATGCCCAAGGATGGCTAATCATAGTGGGAGCCAGTAAGACATCGCCGGTGTCTGGAACAGGATAAGGCGAAGACATGCACGCCGGCGAATCTTACCCAGGTTTGGGGCTCTCCTAGGAGATAACACCCCCTAGTCCTGCTCTGCGGGATCTCCGTGTGATCACTAAATCAGTAAGTAGCTACAAGAGGCTCCTTGAGCTGTTTGCTAAAGGAAGAAGAAGGGCAAGGCTAGCTCTCCTCTTCTCTCTATGTGGTGTGTGTGTTTCTCTAAGAGATCAACCCTTTGCATGGGTGCCCTGGGGGGTTTATATAGGCCTACCCCCCAGGGGTACAATGGTAATCTGGCTGGATGCGGGTCCAGGCCGTCAGTGTTTGTGGGTGCCGACTTCTCCGCCGGCCGCTGGGGCCCACCGAGTGGTGGGTCCCGCCGGCTGCCGGCCTCTTGGTCGACAGGCTGGGCCCACCGCTTGGGGGTCTTGTCGGTGGCTCATTACTGTAGCCTCGCCCTTGATGATGATGGCTTTGTCGGGGCAAGCATGGCTACAGTGCTGCCGTCTGGCGGGCGTTCACTGTAGCCTTACCCCGTCTCATCTGCTTATGGTGCACGAACTTCTAGGGCGAGGGTTGGCCGGCTTCTGGGAGCCGGCCTCCCCTCGGGCTGACTGGACTGGCCTGGCCGCCTTGTGGGGGCTCACTGGCAAGAGGGGCCCGCCGCCTGCAGGTCGTACTGACAGTCTATTGTGGGTGATATCACGATCAACGTGGCAACAGTGTCGCGCCGGGCGGGGGATGGCCGACCGGTATGACGCACTGTGGCCACGCCCGCTCCGGGAGTCGGGGTGGCATGCTTCACTGTAGCCACGCCCCATCTTATCGCCGCTATGTGGGTGCGAACTTTGAGGGCACATGGGGTGGGCCGCCTGCTAGAGGTCGGCCACTCTGGTGGCTGCCTGCTAGAGGTCGGCCACTCTGGTGGCCGCCTACTAGGAGTCGGCCCACTCTGGGCTTGTATATTGATATCTGCCGCCTTCCTGCAGTCGGCCATGACCCAGCCGGCCACGGGAAGGCGGCCCTTCGTCTTGGATGCTTGAGGGGCGCGACCCGATGTTTTTGAAGAGCCACGAGGAGCCGGTTAGGCTACCCGTGGTCATTTACTCCGACAGTAGTCCCCGAAGCTGGTGGGGCTTCGCGATTGAACGGAGGATGAGAAGCCCAAGCAGCTTCCTACTCTGTAGAACAGTCGGCTCGGATCCAGCCTCAACCAGACGTGCCGTCTGGTTGAATTTGAAGCCTGAAGGCGGGAACCAGGTGGCGCGCGCGTCAGGCGTCGGGTCGGCCGCCCGCTGTCCGTGTGCCACGCGGTGTCAGCCGCCTGGGCCCGTCTGCCAGCCCACGCGCGTGACGGGACGTTGCCGCAGGCTGGGGCCCGCCACTACAGTGCCTCGGCCCACGCGCGGATCCGCTGTGGCCGAGGCGGTCGATTTATATTGTGGGGCGGTTCAATACACACCTTTATTGGCGCGATAAACGCGGGTTTGTGGGGGAGTGGGTGCAGTTAATCCCACGTCCCCCATGCCCCGCCTCCTCGGCTTAGCCGTTCCAAGGCTATAAGTAGGGGGAGGAGGGGTAGCGGCAGACGCAGGCGCGCCCTCCTCCTCGTTAGCCATTCTTCTTTCTCTTCTTCTTGCTGTCGCTGCGGTCGCCCGCCGCCGCACCAAGCTCCCATCCTTCTTGTCGCGCCGCACCTCGACGCCGCAAGGCCGTGCGTCCCTCGCCGTGCGAATCTTCCGTCGAGCTCTTCGACCCCATGGCGCGTGCTGGAGCGTGGGACGGCTCCAATGTCCATGAGGACGACGTCGAGTTCCTCCGGTGGACGCGGCGGCTACCCGGCAAGGACTTCGTGAGGGTTCACCTGGCGCCGGAGAAGGAGATCTCACCGGCGCCGGAGGAGAGCGAACGCGTCGTCTTCAGGTCACACTTCCTGCATGGCTTCGGCCTACCGGTGAACAGCTTCCTCCGCGCCTTCCTTGATTTCTACAGACTGCAGCCGCACCACCTCACACCGAACACGGTGGTGCTGTTATCCGCCTCCGTCACCCTTTGCGAGGGCTTTCTCGGCGTCCTCCCCACCATCGAGCTCTGGGGAGAGTTCTTCCACTTGACACTTGGCACCGTCACCAAGGGAGTGCCGGCACAGTGCGGTGCCTTTGTTGCGGTGCGGAGTCCGGCTATCGAGAATCCGTTCCCCTCCATCACACTGATACAATCGGTGAAGTTGTGGCAGTTGTCATACTTCTACGTGAAGAGCGTCCATCCGGAGGGCGACTGGGTCAACCTGCCGGCTTATGTAGCCGGCCCGCCGACTGAAAGGCGGTCCAATTGGAGGTACCGACCCAACACGCTGTCAGTTGCTGGTGCCGCCGCGTCTCGCGGCTCAAGGTGATGGTGTAGTCGAAAGGCCTCACCGGCCCGACTTGCTGATTGCCTTCATGGTGCGTCGAGTGCTTCCGCTCCAAGGTCGGCCTCACATGATATGCCAGATGAGTAGGCAGCGCGACCCAAGCCAGATGTGCACCAAGGAGATGCCGCACTCGGAGGTAGCTCACTTGGTGAACTACATTTTGAATTGCAAGCTCCCGGAGGAGGAATGGCGATTCGGCAAGGAGCCGTATCCATGTGCGGATCCACCGCCAATGGTAAGTCTCCATGTCTTGTTTTCTTTTAGTTGTCGAGCTCCTTTTTGACCGTCTTGACCAATCGGCCACGCAACAGGGCGCTCTTCTCCAGCCGGCAGTCGGCACCGCAGGGCCAGGGCATCAGTTCCTCCTCGACTGGGAAGAGAGTGATACGGACGACCCTGACTTGGGGGCAGCCGCCCTCGAGGACAACACGACAGGCGGAGACGGCGAGGCAGGCGGCTCTGGAGGTGGAGGCGGCATCGAGGACTGGCCTGATGACGATGCCGAAGAAGCCGTCCAGCGCCGCCAGCCAGTGTCCGATCGGGCGTGCACAAGCTCGATTGCCGTGCCGGCTGCATGAGGCGGTGTGAAGAAGCACCGGGCCGCATCGTCGTTGTTCGGCAACCGGTCAAAGAAGCCCAAGAGCACAGCCGCGGCGACCAAGCGAGAGGAAGCGGCCGCTAAGGCAAACCGCTTTCGCAAGGTCGTGAAGGAACCTCAAATGGTTTTCGCATAAGTGACGCCTCTTGACGCATCCTTCCTTCTCTTTTACAAATGTTCTTCTGAGTTTTCTTTCTCTTGCTACAACAGAGCCCCACTCTCCCTGGAGTGATCGGTTGTTGGCTCCGTCGTGGGGGCGGCGGGGAGCTCCACCAGCTCCTGCCATGTAGACCCGCGCGCCGAGCTTCAGGCGGCGATGGAGAGGAACGCGTGGGAGGCACTTGAGGAGCAAGAGGCGGAGCGGCAGAAGGCGGCCGCCGCCAAGGCGGCGCAGGAGGAGGCGGACGAGGCCGCGAGGGTGCAGGCCAGCTTCGTGGCCCAGACACAGGCGGATGCCGCGGCCACGGCATAGGCGGGGGAGGCCTCACGTGGCCAACCCCCACAGCTCGTCATCCCCCTCCACGCCGTGACGCCAATGCCTGAAGCCTTGGAGGTGCCGCCTGAAGGAGACGACAGCGATCAGCCGGCCATGGAGAGGGAGGGGCACGAGAACATCGCCCCGGAGATGGAGGTGATTCCGCCATCACTGGCTGCGGCGGACCAAGGCGGCCAGCCCAACACGCCACCCGTGCCGCCGGCTGGAGGTGAGCCGGCCGTGGGGGCTGATATCATGGTTCGGGCTTCGGCACGCCAGCGCGCGGGGAAGGCGGCCTCGGCACCGCCTCCGCAGGAGGCCAGGGGCACCGGCTCGTCGGCCTAAGACCTGGAGGAGGCTAGCGCCAGCTCGCCAAACTAGGCGCCAGGAGGCAGGACGACCGTGCTGAACGAGGCGGCGCAGAACTTCCGAGTCCGGCTTCAAGCTCAGGCCACCGCCCTGGAGAATTACAACCAGGAGTTCCTGGCGATGCGAACGGCCATCCGAGTAAGCCTCTTGCTTTTTTTCTTCTTATTCTTGTATTCTTCCGTGGGGGCGCGTCAGCGCACCCACTGGGTGTAGTCCCCGAGTTCCGGGGCGGCTGCTGAGCAGGCGGCCTGGAACTTCCAAGCAAGCTCGAGTGTTGACTTGTTTCTTCTTGTTTGTGTGTCCTTTTGGCAGGACTATCATAACCTCTGTGCGGCCGCCTTCAACTCCCAAGTCCGGGATCTGACTCAACGGACTACCGACCTGTCTGAAAGACGGAGTAAGTTTTTAGTCTTATTTCTCTCGTGGGGGCGCGTCAGCGCACCCACTAGGTGTAGTCCCCGAGATTCAGGCCGACTGCTGAGCAGTCGGGCCAGATCTCTTCTGGCGACTTCTTGTTTACCGACTGTTTTTCTTTGTTGCTTTCACAGAGGCCAACGCTGCCCTGCAGCAGCAACTGGGGGAGGCCCAGACCGTCATGCGCGCCAAGGAGGCAGAGTGCCGCAGCGTGGCTCAGGAGCGCGACCGTCTGACCAAATAGCTGGCTGACCAGAAGGAGAGTCATGAGGCGGCCCTCCAGACGGTGAAGGACAGCGAGGCCGCCCTCCAAGCCGAATATGAGACCCATGCGGCGAACTGGGCTGAGTCGGAGCAGGCGATGAACGACGGCCACGGCCGCATTGAGGACATGGTTGATGGTAAGCTGCCTTCCTTCTCTTCCCTTTATTTTGCCGCCTGTTATTTTAGTTCGGCTTCTGACTTTGTATTCTTTCTTTTTTCTTTCTTCTCTGTGCAGAGTATTTCCCTGGCTACTCCGTTGTCGCCAGCCAGACCATCGAGGCCCACCGCGAAGCGCAAAGGTAGGCTGGTGCGGAGATTGCGCCGAATGCTCGTTGGACTCTTGAGGAGCAGCTCTTGTCCATCCAGGCCCGTCTCCAGCCAGCCCACTGGATGCTTCGCCGCCTTCAACGTGTCGAGGCCCAGGTGCTATCCGCCCTCTGGCCTGACACGCCGGTGCCGTACCCCCAATCGGACCGCCGACTGGCTTGAAGTGGCAGTCGGCCGCTTCGAGGCGTGGAAGGCTTCTTCTGCCCGGGCAGGTGCCAGGCGGGTGCTGGAGTTCGTCAGGGCGTGGTATCCCAGGCTGGATCTAGCCCAGTTGGCAACGTTCCAGCAGGATGCCCACGAGGACCTGGTGATGGTGCGGCCCACCATCGTCCATCGTGTTGCGGCGATCACCGAGCACACCAACACCAGAGTCTTTGTCCCCGAGTTGACCGAGGACGGTGCTGAGGTGTCGGCCGACCTCTTCGAGCTGAAACCGGAGGACGGCGAGGACTCGGCGGAGGAGATTGACTCCAGCGATGAGGGCGAGGATGAGGAAGACGAGGTCGACGAAGACGCTGCACCAGATGGTGGAGCAGACGGCCGGCCTCAACCTGACCGTGCCTCAAGCAACGAGGCACACGCAAGCACGCCGCCTGCTGCTGGAGACGATTAGGCCAAGACACGCCATCTGGCCACTCCACCAGCCAGCGCCGCCATCTCTACTGACCTGCCGGGCTGACCTGTTGCCCCCTTGGTCTAAGCGGCCAGTTTTATCCTGCTCGTCAATCTTTTGAACAATGTTTTGGTAAATTTGCGTAGTTCCACCCACTGGGGGTGTATTCAAACTATGTTGAACTCCGGCCTTTGAATGCCTTTTGTGTAAATATATTATCTTGCATGTGCTATGTTGGTGTCGGCCTCCGACTTTTCTTGCTTTGATCTTTTTTCGGCTTTTTCCTTTGCCGCCCTCCCTTGGTTGTCGCCTTTCCAGCCGGACAGCTGCTCTGCAGTCTGTGGCTGGGAAAGTACTTGGCCGTGTGGGAGGGAAAGTACTTCAGCCTTCTTAGATTGTGGCAAGGTGAGTGGGAAGCCGGCCAGCCGGCTGCTTAGCAGTCGGTTGGCAGGGCGGGAAGCCGGCTTCTGCTATGCAAACTCACTAGTCCTTAGCCATTTTCGTGTGGGCACCGTTTTCTTGCCTTTAACTCTTGCCATCCAGACAGCCGCTCTGTGAGCTGCGGCTTTTGGCAAGAGAGGGCTTAGATGCCAGCACACTACTTGTATGATTGCAGGTAGTGTTTACATATCACAAGGCGGCAAGTCCCCGGGCCGACTGGTTGAAGCCGGTGCAGGACGAAAGAACAAATGTACTAACACATTCATAGGCATAAAAACTTATCATATAGATAAAAGAGGGCAGTCCCCAAGTGCTCCTCGGGGGTCCCGATGTCTTGTACTTAATACAAACGGTAGCGTGATACATACTGCATTTAACTGTAAAATCTTCAAAGGAGATTTGCGTTCCATGGGCGTTCCGACTCCTTGTTGGAATCATCTCTCTTGCATGCCTTGGGCTTCTGTGCATCGATCAGGTAGTAGGAGTCATTGCCCAAGGCCTTGCTGATGAAAAAAGCGCCTTCTCAAGGGGCCGAGAGTTTGTGCTGGCTGGCTGTTCGCTGGATCAGCCGGAGCACAAGGTCACCCTCTTGGAAAGATCTTGGCTTGACCTTCTGACTATGGTAACGGCGCAGGCTCTGCTAGTAAATGGCGGACCGACTGAGTGCTAACAGCCGGCCCTCTTCCAGCAGATCGACGATGTCTTCTCGTGCTTCCTTCGCCTCCGCTTCCATGTACATGGTGACTCGAGGTGAGTCGAACTCGATGTCAGTTGGGATGACAGCCTCGGCACCATACACAAGGAAGAAAGGAGTGAAGCCGGTTGACTTGTTCGGAGTGGTGCATAGGCTCCAAAGGACGGCCGACAGCTCCTCGAGCCAGCAGCCGGCCGACCGCTCCAGTGGCTCAACCAGTTGGGGCTTGATGCCGGAGAGGATGAGGTCATTTGCTAGCTCGACTTGGTCGTTTGATTGCGGATGGGCAACGGATGCTAAGTCCGGTCAGATGCCCTGCGTCACGCAAAAATGGGCCAATGCTCCTTTGGCAAAATTTGTGCCGTTATCGGTGATGATGCTGTGTGCTACGCTGTAGCGGGTTGTGATGTCCGTGATGAAGGTCACAGCAGTCGACCCATTCAGCTTCTTGATTGGCTTTGCTTCAATCCACTTGGTAAATTTGTCGAGGGCGACAAGCAGATGAGTCATGATGCCGCGTGCCGTCTTGAATGGGCCCACCATATCCAGCCCCTAGACGGCAAAGGGCCAGGTGAGGGGGTGGTCTTGAGTGCGGAAGCCAGCAGGTGTTGCTTGGAGCCGAACAATTGGCACCCCTTGCAGTGTTTGACCAACTCTTTGGCATCGTCCAAAGCAGTCGGCCAGAAGAAACCATGGCGGAAGGCTTTGGCAACAAGTGATCATGAGGCCGCATGGTGGCCACACTCGCCTTGATGAATGTCTTTGAGGATTGCCATGCCCTTCTCTGGCTCAACACAGTGTTGGAAGACTCCAGTCACGCTGCACCTAACGAGCTCTCTGTTTACTATTGTGTAGGCTCCAGCTCAACGTAGAACTTGTCTTGCCGAGATCTCATCAGTCGGCAGCTCTCTGTTCACTAGAAAGTTGAGGATGGGCTAGGCCCATGATGGAGCTGCGACTTCTTCTATTGCCAACACAGCCACTGCAACTACGGCGGTTGGGGTGGGAGGTAGCAGGTTGGAGTCGGACACCGCCTCTTGTGTCGTTGAAGTCCCTGGGCCGACTGCTACAGTCCCCGGGCCGGGTGCGGCTGCCGCAGTCCCCGAGCCGCCTGCTGAAGTCCCTGTGCCAACTGCCGAGGTTTCCCAACCGGATCCGGCTGCCTCGGGGTCAGCCGGCACGAAGATGGAGTCGGATTCTGGTGAAGGCTTGATAGACGACTTGAGAAGGCGCTGAAGGGAGACGCCGATTGGTATAGCTTGCCGGGTGGAGCCGATCTGTGCCACGACATCTGCCTGCTCGTTGTCGGCCCGTGGCACGTGGAGGAACTCGCACCCGTCAAAATATCCGTTGAGTTGTTGAACGCGGAAGCAGTAGCTCACCATATTTGCATCCTTGGCGTCCCAATCACCGGACGACTGTTATACCACCAAGTCGGAGTCGCCATAACACAGGATCCAGCGGATGCCGAGTTCCTTGGCCAGCCGGAGCCCATGTATGAGCGCCTCATACTCGGCCACATTGTTGGAGGCCGCAAAATGGATTTGCAATGTGTATCTGAGCTTGTCGCCTTTGGGAGAGGTGAGGACGATGCCGGCTCCCAAGCCGGTGCGCATCTTCGATCCATCGAAGTGCATCCGCCAATGGGTGGAGTCGAGTGTTGCTACCTCTTGAGCATGCGTTGGTTTTTCCCTTGAAGAGGAAAGGGTGATGCAGCAAAGTAGCGTAAGTATTTCCCTCAGTTTTGAGAACCAAGGTATCAATCCAGTAGGAGGCTCCTCACAAGTCCCACGCGCCTACACAAACAAACAAGAACCTCGCAACCAACGAGAAAAGGGGGTTGTCAATCCCTTCACGGAAACTTATGAAAGTGAGATCTGATAGAGATAATATGATAAGATAAATATTTTTGGTATTTTTATGATATAGATTAGAAAATAAAAGATGCAAATAAAAGTAGATGGAAAACTTATATGATAAAAGATAGACCCGGGGGCCATAGGTTTCACTAGTGGCTTCTCTCAAGATAGCATAAGTATTACGGTTGGTGAACAAATTACTGTCGAGCAATTGATAGAAAAATGCATAGTTATGAGATTATCTAGGAATGATCATGTATATAGGCATCACGTCCGCAACAAGTAGACCGAAACGATTCTGCATCTACTACTATTACTCCACACATCGACCGACTCCTGCCCACATCTAGAGTATTAAGTTCATAAGAACAGAGTAACACATTAAGCAAGATGACATGATGTAGAGGTATAAACTCATGCAATATGATATAAATACCATCTTTTTATCCTCTATGGCAACAATACAATACGTGCCTTGCTGCCCCTACTGTCAGTGGGAAAGGACACCGCAAGATTGAACCCAAAGCTAAGCACTTCTCCCATGGAAAGAAAGATCAATCTAGTAGGCCAAACCAAACTGATAATTCAAAGAGACTTGCAAAGATAACCAATCATACATAAAAGAATTCAGAGAAGATTCAAATATTTCTCATAGATAAACTTGATCATAAACCCACAATTCATCGGATCTCGACAAACACGCCACAAAAAGAGTTACATCGAATAGATCTCCAAGAAGAGGAAGGAGAACTTTGTATTGAGAATCAAAGAGAGAGAAGAAGTCAACTAGCTAATAACTATAGACCCGAAGGTCTATGGTAAACTACTCACAACTCATCGGAGAGGCCTTGGTGGTGATGGAGAGGCCCTCCATGGTCGATTCCCCCTCCGGCGGAGCGCCGACGAAGGCTCCAAGATGGGATCTCGCAGATACAGAAGGTTGCGGTGGTGGAAATAATTTTTCGTGGTGCTCCTGGATGTTTTTGGGGTCCGTGGATATATATATAGGAGGAAGAAGTAGGTCGGTGGACGCTCGAGGGGCCCACGAGGGTGGGGGGCGCCCACCCTTACTAGGCGCACCGGGCACCGTCGTGGCCGCCTCGTTTGCTTCTTGACGTCCACTCCAAGTCTCCTGGTTTGTATTTGTTACAAAAAGATCACTCCCGAAGGTTTTATCCCATTTGGACTCTGTTTGATATTCCTTTTCTTCGAAACACTGAAATAGGCAAAAAAACAGCAATTCGGGTTGGGCCTCCGGTTAGTAGGTTAGTCCCAAAAATGATATAAAAGTGTAAAGTAAAGCCCATAAACATCCAAAACAGGTAATATAATAGCATGGAACAATCAAAAATTATAGATACGTTGGAGACGTATCAAGCATCCCCAAGCTTAATTACTGCTCGTCCTCTAGTAGGTAAATGATAAAAACAAAATTTTTGATGTGGAATGCTACCTAGCATAATTCTCAATGTAACTTTCTTTATTGTGGCATGAATGTTCAGATCCAAATGATTCAAAATAAAAGTTCATGTTGACATGATAAACAATAATACTTCAAGCATACTAACAAAGTAATCATGTCTTCTCAAAATATCATGGCTAAAGAAAGCTATCCCTACAATATCATATAGTCTGGCTATGCTCTATCTTCATCACACAAAGTATTTAATCATGCACAACCCCGATGACAAGCCAAGCAATTGTTTCATACTTTAGTATTCTCAAACCTTTTCAACTTTCACGCAATACATGAGCGAGAGCCATGGACATAGCACTATATGTGGAATAGAATGGTGGTTGTGGAGAAGGCAGAAAAGAGGAAGATAGTCTCACATCAACTAGGCGTATCAACGGGCTATGGAGATGCCCATTAATAGATATCAATGTGAGTGAGTAGGGATTTCCATGCAACGGATGCACTAGAGCAATAAATGTATGAAAGCTCAACAAAAGAAACTAAGTGGGTGTGCATCCAACTTGCTTGCTCATGAAGACCTATGCATTTTGAGGAAGCCCGTCATTGGAATATACAAGCCAAGTTCTATAATGAAGAATTCCCACTAGTATATGAAAGTGACAACATAAGAGACTCTCTATGATGAAGATCATGGTGCTACTTTGAAGCACAAGTGTGGTAAAAGGATGGTAGCATTGTCCCTTCTCTCTTTTTCTCTCATTTTTTATTTGGCCTTTCTTTTTTTTATATGGCCTTTCTCTTTTTTTTGTTAAGTCCGACGTCTCATCCCGACTTGTGGGGGAATCATAGTCTCCATCATTCTTTCCTCACTTGGGACAATGCTCTAATAATGAAGATCATCAAACTTTTATAGTTTTATTTACTTACAACTCAAGATTACAACTCGATACTTAGAACAAGATATGACTCTATATGAATGCCTCCGGCGGTGTACCGGGATATGCAATGAACCAAGAGTGACATGTATGAAAATCATGAGGGTGGCCTTGCCACAAATACGATGTCAATTACATGATTATGCAAGTGCAATATAACAATGATGATGCGTGTCATGATAAACGGAATGGTGGAAAGTTGCATGGCAATATATCTCGGAATGGCTATGGAAATGCCATAATAGGTAGGTGTGGTGGCTGTTTTGAGGAAGGTATATGGTGGGTGTATGGTACCGGTGAAAGTTTCACGGCACAAGAAAGGCTAGCAATGGTGGAAGGGAGAGAGTGCGTATAATCCATGGGCTCAACATTAGTCATAAAGAACTCATATACTTATTGCAAAAATCTACAAGTCATCAAAAACCAAGCACTACGCGCATGCTCCTAGGGGGATAGATTGGTAGGAAAAGACCATCGCTCATCCCCGACCGCCACTGATATGTCTCCAATGTATCTATAATTTTTTATTGTTCCATGCTATTATATTACCTGTTTTGGATGTTTATGGGCTTTACTTTACACTTTTATATCATTTTTGGGACTAACCTACTAATCGGAGGCCCGACCCGAATTGCTGTTTTTCTGCCTATTTCAGTGTTTCGAAGAAAAGGAACATCAAACGGAGTCCAAACGGAATGAAACCTTTGGGAGCGATCTTTTTGGAATAAACATGATCCAGAGGACTTGGAGTGCAAGTCAAGAAACAAGCAAGGCAGCCACGAGGGTGCCCGATGCGCCCCCTAGGGCTGGGCGCACCCCCACCCTCGTGGGCCCCTCGAGCGTCCACCGATGTACTTCTTCCTCCTATATATACCCATGTACCCCGAAACCATGAGAGGCGACCATGAAAAACTATTTCCACCACCGTAACCTTCTGTATCCGCGAGATCCCATCTTGGAGCCGTCGCCGGCGCTCCGCCGGAGGGGGAATCCACCATGGAGGGCCTCTACATCATCTCCAAGGCCTCTCCGACGAGTTGTGAGTAGTTTACCACAGACCTTCGAGTCCATAGTTATTAGCTAGATGGCTTCTTCTCTCTCTTTGATTCTCAATAAAAAGTACTCCTTCCTCTTCTTGGAGATCTATTCGATGTAACTCTTTTTGCGGTGTATTTGTCGAGATCCAATGAATTGTGGTTTTATGATCAAGTTAATCTATGAGAAATATTTGAATCTCCTTTGAATTCTTTTATGTGTGATCAAGTTATCTTTGCAAGTCTCTTCGAGTTATCAGTTTGGTCTGGCATACTAGATTGATCTTTCTTGCCATGGGAGAAGTGCTTAGCTTTGGGTTCAATCTTGCGGTGTCCTTTCCCAGTGATAGCAGGGGCAGCAAGGCAAGTATTGTATTGTTGCCATCAAGGATAAAAAGATGGGGTTTATATCATATTGCATGAGTTTATCCCTCTACATCATGTCATCTTTCTTAATGCGTTACTCTGTTCTTCATGAACTTAATACTCTAGATGGATGCTGGATAGCGGTCGATGTGTGGAGTAATAGTAGTAGATGCAGGCATGAGTCGGCCTACTTGTCACGGACGTGATGCCTATGTACATGATCATGCCTAGATAATCTCATAATTATTCACTTTTCTATCAATTGCTCGACAGTAATTTGTTCACCCGCCGTAATAATTATGCTATCTTGAGAGAAGCCACTAGTGAAACCTATGGCCCCCGGGTCTATCTCTTATCATATAAGCTTTCAATCTACTTTTATTTGCATCTTTATTTTTCCAATCTATATCATAAAATACCAAAAATATATTTATCTTATCTATTATCTCTATCAGATCTCACTTTCGCAACTGGCTGTAAGGGATTGACAACCCCTTTATTGCGTTGGTTGCGAGTTCTTGTTTTGTTTGTGTAGGTGCATGGGACTTGTGAGTAGCCTCCTACTGGATTGATACCTTGGTTCTCAAAAGCTGAGGGAAATACTTACGTTGCTGTGTTGCATCACCCTTTCCTCTTCAAGGAAAACCAACGCAAGCTCAAGACGTAGCAAGAAGGATTTCTGGCGCCGTTGTCGGGGAGGTCTTCGATCAAGTCAAGACATACCAAGTACCCATCACAAACTCATCTCCCTCACATTACATTATTTGCCATTTGCCTCTCGTTTTCCTCTCCCCCACTTCACCCTTGTCGTTTTATTCGCCCTCTCTTTCCCAATCTCCTCTCTCTTTTGCTTGCCTTTTTGTTTGCTTGTGTGTTGGATTGCTTGTCGCGATGGCGCAAGAAAATACCAAATTGTGTGATTTTTCCAATACCAATAATAATGATTTCCTTAGTATTCCAATTGCTCCTCTTAATGATGTTGAGTCTTGTGAAATCAATGATGCTTTGCTAAATCTTGTTATGAAAGATCAATTCTCCGGCCTTCCTAGTGAAGATGCCGCTACCCATCTAAACAATTTTGTTGATTTGTGTGAGATGCAAAAGAAGAAAGATACGGATAATGATATTGTTAAATTGAAGTTATTTCCGTTTTCACTTAGAGATCGTGCTAAAATTTGGTTTTTGTCTTTGCCTAAAAATAGTATCGATTCATGGAATAAGTGCAAGGATGCCTTTATCTCTAAGTATTTTCCTCCCACTAAGATCATCTCTCTTAGGAACGATATTATGAATTTTAAACAACTTGATCATGAGCATGTTGCCCAATCTTGGGAAAGAATGAAATTGATGATTCGCAATTGCCCTACTCATGGTTTGAATTTATGGATGATCATACAAAAATTTTATGCCGGATTGAATTTTGCTTCTAGAAATCTTTTAGATTCGGCCGCGAGAGGCACGTTTATGGAAATCACCTTAGGATAAGCTAGTAAACTCCTTGATAATATTATGGCTAATTATTCTCAATGGCACGCCGAAAGATCTACTAGTAAAAAAGTGCATGCTATAGAAGAAATTAATGTTTTGAGTGGAAAGATGGATGAACTTATGAAATTGTTTGCTACTAAGAGTGCTCCTATTGATCCCAATGATATGCCTTTGTCTACTTTGATTGAGAATAATAATGAATCTATGGATGTGAATTTTGTTGGTAGGAATAATTTTGGTAACAATGCTTATAGAGGAAACTTTAATTCTAGACCGTTCCCTAGTAATTCCTCTCATAATTATGGAAATTCCTACAATAATTATTATGGTTATTTTAATAAGATGCCCCCTGATTTTGAAAATAGTGTGAAAGAATTTATGGTCTCTCAAAAGAATTTTAATGCCTTGCTTGAAGAAAAATTGTTTAAAGTTGATGATTTGGCTAGGAACATTGATAGACTTTCGCTTGATGTTGAATCTTTGAAACTTAGATCTACTCCTCCTAAGCATGATATCAATGAGTACCTCAAAGCTATGAGAATTTCAATTGATGAGTGCAAGGAAAGAACCGTTAGATTGCGTGCCAAGAAAGATTGCTTTGTGAAGGCGTGTTCTTCTAGTTTCCATGAACATAATGATGAAGATCTAAATGTTATAGATGTTTCCCCTATTAAATCTTTGTTTTGCAATATGAATCTTAATAATGATGGGACTAGAGATGAGTCAACTTTAGTTAAAAGGCGTCCCAATGATTCAGAGTTTTTAGATCTTGATGCTAAATTTGGTAAAAGTGGGATCGGAGAAGTCAAAACTTTACATAATGATGAACCCACTACTTTGGATTTCAAGGAATTTAATTATGATAATTGCTCTTTAATAGATTGTATTTCCTTGTTGCAATCCATGTTGAATTCTCCTCATGCTTATAGTCAAAATAAAGCCTTTACCAAACATATTGTTGATGCCTTGATGCAATCTTATGATGAAAAACTGAATTTTGAAGTTTCAGTACCTAGAAAACTTAATGATGAGTGGGAACCTACTATAAAGATTAAAATTAAAGATTATGAGTGTTATGCTTTGTTTGATTTGGGTGCTAGTGTTTCCTCAATTCCGAAAACTTTATGTGATATTCTAGGTTTTCATGAATTTGATGATTGCTCTTTAAATTTGCACCTTGCCGATTCCACCATTAAAAAGCCTATGGGAAGGATCAATAATGTTATTATTGTTGCAAATAGTAACTATGTGCCCGTATATTTTATCGTTCTTGACATTGATTGCAATCTTTCATGTCCTATTATTCTTGGTAGACCTTTCCTTAAAACGATTGGTGCGATTATTGATATGAAGGAAGGGAATATTAGATTCCAATTTCCTTTAAGGAAAGGCATGGAGAACTTTCCAAGAAAGAAAGTCAAATTACCTTATGAATCTATCATGCGAGCTACTTATGAATCAAGTGCCAAAGATGGCACTATTTAGATATATCCTTGCTTTTATGCCTAGCTTGGGGCGTTAAACAATAGCACTAGTTGGGAGGCAACCCAATTTTATTTTAGTTTCTTTGTTTTTGCTTATGTTTAGTAATAAATTTTGCATCTACTCTCTGTTTAGATGTGTTTTCTTATTTTAATTAGTGTTTGTGCCAAGTAGGACCTATAGGATAACCTATGGTAAGAGTTAATCTGATTCTGCTGAAAAACAGAAACTTGGCGCTCACGAGAAAAAATTCAATAAATCACAGAAACGTGCTTTTGCATTGATTCATTTTGCTGTAGATCAATAGATAAATTGCCTAGGACGTCCTATTTTGGTAGGAGTTTTGGAGTTCAAGAAGTATTCGAAAGTTAAAGATTGCTACAGATTGTTCTGTTTTTGACAGATTCTGCTTTTAGTGTGTTGTTTGCTTATTTTGATGCATCTATGGCTAGTATGTAGGGGTATGAACCATAGAGAAGTTGGAATACAGTAGGTTTAACACCAATATAAATAAAGAATGAATTCATTACAGTACCTTATGTGGTGATTTTTATTTTTTTGCACTAACGGGGCTTATGAGATTTCCTGTTGAGTTTTGTGTTGTGAAATTTTCAAGTTTTGGGTAAAGATTTGATGGAGTATGGAATAAAGGGTGGCAAAATCCCAAGCTTGGGGATGCCCATGGCACCCCAATATATTCAAGGATAACCAAAAGCCTAAGCTTGGGGATGCCCCGGAAGGCATCCCCTCTTTCGTCTTCGTTCATTGGTAACTTTACTTCACTATAAAAAAAAGACACATCCGTGACATTTTGGGCCGAACGAATTTTTTTCTGTCATACTTATGACACTTCTATGACGATAATTTTGACAAAACCCGGTATCATCATAGATGTGGTGGGCTCCTACTTCTATGACAAAAAATCATGACAGAAAATGGGCTTTTCGTCCTGGGCGGGCCGGAGACGCAGCTGCATGACATTCTTTGGGCCGTCCATGACGGAAAAAACCGTGGTAGAAGCGAGGGCGGGGAAAATTTCGGGGAGTTCCCGGTTATAGTGGGTGGTAGGGGGCCGAGCAATGCGCATTTCTCTCGTACACGTACGGGCGTGTGTGCAAGGCGTTGGGCTCTAACTGAACCCGAGCGAGGTGTCGCCTAACTGAACCCGAGCGATTGCACTGCAGGCTACGCATTACTGAACCCGAGCGATCGAGCGATTCCTTTGCTACTGCTGTTAACTGAAGCCGATCAATGCTGCCTTTGGATGAACAATGAGCATTGCAGGGGGTTTGGATGAACAGTGAACGTTGCGGGGGGGGGGGGGGGGGGGTTGGATGAACAGTGAGCGGTGGGAGTGGATCAACATGACCCGTGGCGTTGCCTCTGGATGAACAGGACCCTGATCGATCGAGCCGGTTGGGGCTGGATGAACAGGACCCCATGGAGGGCTAGATGAACAGGACAACCCCGTGGAGGGGTGGATGAACAGTAGCCCTTGGAGGGGTGGATGAATAGTAGCCCATGGAGGGGTGGTTGAACATGAGCCTGTGGAGAGGGGTGGTTGAACAATAGCCGGTGGAGTAGCACGCAGTGGAGGCTGGATTAACAGGAGCCCGTGGATGAACAGTCGCAGGTGGAGGCTGGAGGAGGTCGATGGTGGATGAACAATAGCCCATGGAGGCTGGAGGAGGTCGACGGTGGAGATGAACAGTATCCCGTGGAGTCCCGTTTTCGGTATGACACACCCCTCCCGATGAACAGGACCCCCGTTTCGACCGTAGCGCTCTAACACAAGTCCGTTTCGTCTATTTTGCGGTACGCCACACCCCTCCCGATCAACAGGACCCCCGTTTCGACCGTAGGAGGTCTGTTTCCTCTATTTTGCAGTACGCCAGACCGCTCCCGATGAATAGAATCCCGTTTCGAACGTGGTCGGTACATGTTCGCGACCAGAATGACAATGCTACACATGTATGGACCAGGTGGGTCCCGACTGTCAGGCACTTCCTTGCGTGCGAAGATGTAGCTGGTGGGTCCTAGTAGTCAGGGGGGTGAATCGTGTTTTTTGCGTGGATGCACTTCCTTGCATGCGAAGATGGAGCCGGTGGGTCCCAACAGTCAGGGGGGAAACATTTCTTTTCGCGAAATACGGTGGCCCGTCCGGTGGGTCCCGACTGTCAGGTGGAGGAATAATTATTTTCCGCGTAATAAGGAGGCACTTCCTTGCGGCTGCCGTGGACCCAGCTGTCAGCCTCTCCACGTACAGTACTCTTCCGATGGAAGTCGGTCGTTGACCACATTGACCACGCCGCGCCGAGAGCACCACGGCGGTGGACGACGGCGAGGCCTAGGAAGGGGATAACGCGGAGGCGGGGAAGACGCGATAGTGGAAGCCCGCACAGAGAGGAGTACGAGGGTTCACTGGTTCGGCTGCGGTGTGAGGCTGTCGTCGCCGCAGAATAACAGGGGGTGTGGGTGAGTAGAGGGATGCCCTGGCCAGCGGTGGGAGTAGTAGGGGCGGTGAGGCCTGCGCGGCAGCACAGCCGGCCATGGGAGGCGGGAGTAGGCGGTCCCTCTGGCGCTGCTTTGGCGGCTGGAGCAAGAAGATCAGAGATTCAAGAAACACGACGGTCGTTGGATTGACATCCAACGGTTACGTCTGCTAGAATTGTTTGTTGACGTATATAATAACTAAAAAAATCTTGCATACGCGTCAACTTAACAGGCCCACAAGTCAGACCACTCTCTCTTTTTCTTAATAATTTATATATTGCTCATTGCAACTTCTTATGCAATTTATTGCAGTCATTTTTTTGGGTTGGCCAGGGCCAATTTCCCATATTTCTGTGGGTTCCAAACTACTTTTAATACCGAAATGTCGAGCCAGATTTAAAGTACTTTGAAGATATATTTAAATTAGGTTAATGCCCAGTGAAATAGGAATCTGAAAATGTGAAAAAATTCAGAAATTATAAAGTAATTGCCAATTTGTCATCTGTTTTTATATTTACAACCCATTTCATATTACTCTCAAGATTTGCAGGCGTCTTGAAAGAGTTGCAGCCCTTCAGGGCATAACAAAATAAGTAGGCCTGGATAGGGTATTCTTCAGAAAAAATAAACTGGGCTCATTTTCACAAAGAAAAAATAGCTGGGTTGGTCACATGGTGAATATAAAATATAAGCCTGGGCTAGATGGGCCACAGCCCAGTTCAAACCCTGCTCCGTCTCAACAATAACAAAAAGTTACTGCTCGAGCAGCTACGTCCCAGGTGTCAGCCGATCTTGTGTTGTTCTTTTGTCTATTGACTATATATACGCTCACAATGTCGTGGGGCCCAAATGTCAGGAAAACACTAGGAGGAAGCATTTTATTTTTCCATACGCTGGCATGGTGGGCCCCTACTGTCATCCTCTCCACGTACTTCTGCCGATTCCTGTTGTTTGTTGACCATGTTGACAACGCGAGAGGGCGGCCCCGCGGCGAGCGCACCAAAGCGCGTGGAGGACGTCGGTGTTAACAATTTAGGAGATGGTGGAGCGGTGATGCGTGTGCTGAAGCGCAGCCAGCCGTGGGAGGCGGAAGTAGGCGGCCTCACCGACGCTGGTTTGGTTTTGGCGGCTGGAGGAAGACAGAACTGAAGAAACATGACAGACTGTAAAAGCAGCAGGAGTACTTAACAACCTTAACTGAAACCAGCAGGGGCACTTAACAACCAAAGCTGAAAGCAGTAAGAGTACTTATACAGGTTCAACCGTACAAAGCACGCCTCGAACAGTGCTACTTTGCCTACAGTTAACCAAGGATGAGGCCGCCAAGCCCCAGTACAAGGCCCAGGCGCCACCTCGCGCATCCACAACCTTCTGAAAGGGGCTTCATCTCGAAATGTGGTCAATAAACAGGATATTCGCTTTAGAGCCATGGAAAAGCACGAACATAATCTTCTGTCCTATTCTCCAAGATGGACGGCCTTCATTATTTGAGACCACCCATGAATAAGTATTTTTTCACCTCCAAGGGGAATGGAGTAGGTCGACATAAACATCATGTTGTGACCAAGCGCAAGTCTGACCCGACCATGGTCAGGCATCTGTATAGGAACAATAGAACTGGGCAGTTTCTGTTTCAAGAAGATCACATCTGTAAAACTGTGTATAAGCAATAGTTTATGAACAACATATATAACAGAAAACAGCTCGTACCATAAGTTTCTCGACACAGTTGGACCTGTTCAACGAGTGCAGCAATGGCACACATATCCCACGTGGCCTTCCACCATTGAAATGCCCCACAAGGACCTCAAGATGATCAATAAAGTGTAGGAACTTGTGGATGTCGTCCTAGTCAACTTCAGTGCCATGAGTAACAGCCAAGTTATTACAGAATAACAAACGAGTAGCCTGCTTAACTCTGAAAAAACCTAAACGTGCCACTAACTATAAGAAAATATTAGTTAGAAGTAGCATCTTCGTGAGAGATTCGTTGCTACTTCTAAAGTTAAATTGTGATTAGTTAGACAGAATAGATGGATTAAGAAGTAATCGAGGCAACAAGCAAGAACCGGATACAAAACTAACATGGATGAACAATTGGAACGACGTCGGGGTGGAAGATCGCAGTGAAGATGAGACCAGGTTCTGCTATTTCCATCAACATTCGTGCGCCAACTTTCAATCTGTAACACCTGAGAAAGTTTATCCAAGTTCAGCCATAAAAAAAGCAGTGGTCTTCTTGGTTCATGAACCCAACTCGGAACTTATATCCATGGCTTGTCTTCACTGTGACCATTAAACTAGTGTATTCAGTTATGGCAAGGCCGAGCATCTTGAGTACATGTGTTCTGACAGAGCAAATAATGCACTGCAGGAAAAATAATATGAGAACACAATGTATTCCCTATCCAAATCTAGAAATAACTTCCTCCTTCACGTCAGTGTTGACCATTGTACTAGTACTACCTTTTATCCAAATATAGCAATACAAATTTCCAAGTTAGTCGACAGCATGTTAAAAAAAACCCACCCTCCCATATAGAAAAGAGGATTCTAGGAACATACTGTGCACGTTTTAAAATCCTGTGTTAGGATGAGAAGGAACAAGTGTGGCGTCTCCCCGAGGGCGCAGAAACCTGTAGGTTGCTCGCACTTTGGGCACTACAAATAAAACACACTAGATTCAGTAGGAAGAAAAATGCATCAACGGCGGCGGCTGCCATCCTAGGATTACCTGCGACCAAGGGACTTGGATTTATCGGGGATGGATGAAGAATCCGTACCTGGTTCTCCATGAGAAAACCATATGCAATCGCCGAGAGGGGGTTTTCTCTGAACAAGCAGACGAGGGAGAAGGGGATTCACACCCAGTGAAATATTGCCGCTTTGTCCGTCCAGCTTACTGCTAAAGCTGGAACCGGGGTGATTTGACGGCTCATTGGGCATGACTGCGGCGCCATATGCACAAATTAGAGTGCGCAACTGCACTCTAATTTGCCAGTTGCCCCACATATCAGCGAAAGGAAGTAGAAAGATAGGAGTAACTAGTTACACATAAATATATTTTTGACAAAGAGATACTCCCTCTGTAAAGAAATATACAAATTTTTTATATCACAACTTTATACATAAGAAAAATCAAGGGGAATGTATATATTCTCTATTTTTTTATTTCTTATAAAAAGCAGAGTTGGTGATGATGGTGTGCCTGCCATCCTGCAATATAGGCCGTCCGATCTATATCTAATGGATAGGAAGAAACTATGAAAATTTAACCGCACTCCTCTCCACATTTGCAGATAAGGCCTTCCCTCGTTCATTTTTTTCTCCGACAAGATAACCTACTCATACAAATGCATCTTGATGTTCCATGCAACGCACAGGCATCTTGCTAATAATTATAAAAACCAGAGTTGTTTTTAAGACAGTATAGACGAGTTGGTGATGATGGTGTGCCTACCATCCTGCAATATAGGCCGTCCGATTATATCTGACGGATAGGAAGGAAACTATGGCAATTTTGCAAAAAGGTACCCACACACCTCTCCACATTTGCAAACAAGGCCTTCCCTCGTTCATCCTTTTCTCTCACAAGATAAATTACTCATACAAATGCATCTTGATGTTATGTGCAATGCACGGGCATTATGGGGGTTCAACTGAGAATATAATAGTCAGACAGGCTCACGGTTCTAGACTTTGGGCCGCAGACCCACCCTGCATGTTTGGGGGCCCATGTGTTCTACCTTAGCGCTTTTCATATTGCAAGCGATCGGTACAGCACTGCTCTTAGATGTTGTCGAAGGCGAATACACAAAATTGAATAAAGCACGACAACTGCTGGAATGAAATCGAACGATAGTTCCTAACCAACAATGAGAGTTGCAATTCTATCAACGATATACCATGTGATAAATAATACTATCGTACTACTTATACACACAGGACACTTGTTTCACCATGGCAAATTATTACATCAAAATCTCTCGGAGGATAGATCAGTTCGGCAGTCGCGTGCTGCTACTGAAGAATTTCAAAGTTGATTTGGACCAGCTCTCTTTGCCGAGAAAGTATATTTTGACATCATCCCCTACTGTAAGATATGATTTAGATTTGAACCTTGACCATCCTTTAGCATCAATCATCATGCGACCATCCTTTGTACTTACGATATATTGAGTAGGTCCATTCACACTAAGGCTACGCATGGTAAGAGAAACTTGGCCGCGGTCGCCCGGATTGTTGAACGACTCCCTCGTTGCTCTAGCAATTCTCTGTTTGCAAACAAGAAGACATACCCAAACAGTTAGATCAACAAAGTGAATCATGTGAAACAACATGGTAAGAAAAAAGAACGAAGCACTTGGGCGACCAATGCTTACCAAGAAGGTGGACATGTCGGTTTTTGTACGGACTTTGGTATATGAAGTGCGAACTGTAGCCCAGTCTGTTCGGTGCAACTGCTTGTTCGGTTGCCGCTGCATGGGCCGGAGCAGATGCAAGTGCAAGTGTTGGTGCAGGTGCCGAAGCCACTGCTGCTGCCAGAGATGGTGCTCCTTGTAGAGCTGGTGCCGGTGTTGGAGCAGGTGCTAGTGTAGATGCCCGATCCTCCGGTAGATCAGATTGATCCGCTGACGCGGTCGGTGCCCAATCCTCAGCTGGATCAGACTGAGTTGCTGCCGCTGTCAGTGCTAGAGCAACTACCGGTGCTCAATCCGTTGCTGAAGGTGGTACCGATGTGCGAGACAGCGGCGATCGTGTCTGGTCTGCTATGATCAGCTTTCTAACTTGACTAGGATCCGTGACCGCGATCTAGTTTTTTTCTTCATTTCTTTTAAACACGAGAAGGACTAAATGTGGCGTTTTTGTTAAACCAAACTGCAGTTCATCATAGGGATTCAACTTGTACTCAGACAACAGACTGATCCAATTTTTTCCAGTAATATAAGTGATGGACAGTGCCTTCATTACTGACACGACATAAGAAGTGAAACCTACAAACATAGCCATCATAGAGCAAACCAAACGGTTTATTCTGTGATGAATCTCACATGGCAAAACCTACATCTAAAATTGCAGGAAAAGAAAGAAAACATGACATTAAATCAATAAGATTTAGACAGTAAATCAATAAGATTTACTTGATGTGACACGAGTGAATCCTTACTAGGAAATCACTATTTTGAAGTACTAAACAGAAGATTGATCGTCCAACTACGGGTGGCATGCAGGGCCCCGCCTACTCCCACAAGCAGGACAGTCCAAAGGTCGTGACAAATCGTATGGACCGAACATCCACGGGACTGGAAATCCTGGTGGGTGTGATAAACCCTGCAATGCATACAAATATTGGAGTGTAACCATAATTGATAAACCGTCCTCACAAAAAAGATGATCCGGATACTTCAAAATATACAGACTGAATTGAGTGGACAGACATTAACATAGACCGTTCTCAGGACTGACCACATACCAAAAGCGGCAGTACTAATAAACAATATAGGGTTCACAAACACAAATCAAGTACTGAACAATAGTACTTACTACAAACAAGCAAAGTTGCACTAATTAAACTCTGCAGACTATATCTTGCCACCGACCTACGGGATGAACCCCGCATAACTGACTAGGCCATGGACTTCGTGAGAGATGTCTACATGCACCATCACCATCTCGTCAACCTTGGAGAACCTAACAGAATGGTCTTTCCACTCATAAACATGATGATGAAGACAGGCCACATCAGATTTGTTGGGAAGCTTTACAAGAACCACACCCTTCGTAATCGAAGGCACAACCAGGAAATTGTTGTGGTCAAGTACAGCCTCGAGAACACGCCTGACAACAATGCTACAGGAAAACACTAGTTCAGGACACGTGGCGATAAGGACACATCAGCTGGATAGTTTAGCAGTAGAACTCATGCCCAGGTCTTCCAGTTCACACGGCATGCCTTTGAGAACTTCATCTCCACCGCAGACCTGGTTCTAATTCCAATAGAAACCATATTTTATTACTACTTCCGTTCAGAAATATAAGATGATTTTCGATATTATACTCCATATATGACTACATATACGCACAAAAATTAGTGAACAAAGACACTAGAACATGTCTTCAAAGGCATGAGAGCAGAGGGATTACTTGCAATATCGATAACACAAGTTACTGAGGCAAATATACCCTCTTCAAAGGTAGCATTTATGTTCATAAAGTACTCCCTCCGTCCCAAAATTCTTGTCTTAGATTTGTCTAGATACGGATGTATCAAGTCACAGATACATCCATATCTAGACAAATCTAAGACAAGAAATTTGGGACAGAGGGAGTAGTTGAGAGTAATCTATAAGAAATCAGTGTCAACCTCTCGCATGTTTTGGTCAAAAGAGGAATTTAGAACCGTCATTTGGCACACTAAAAGCACATGCAAGATCACCTAGAAAGTTGTACTACTAGTACTAGTACTAGTACTGCATGTTAGATGAAAAAACACGATCAAGATCGAGAAAAAGATCGTCAACAAGAGACATTACCTCAACTTGCTTAATGAGGGATCCCGGAGAGGGGGGCTTGGACAGGGCGATGGCTTTGAGCTTGTCCATGGTAGTCTCAGCGGGGTGCTTGCGCTTCTTCGTACCATGAGCCTCGATGGTTTTGGCCAGAGCCATAGACATCACGTCGGCCGGTGCTCCAGCGTCCATCCAAGAGAGGAAGCTGGGAGAGAAGAGTGAAAGGAGGAACGAGATGAGGGAGAAGCAAAGCGAGTGGGGGTTTTCTTCATGAGAGGAAGCTGAGAGAGAAGAGTGAAATGATGGTTGCTTCGTCCGTCCAACTTACTGCTGGAAAGGAGGGGGTTTGTGATTTGACAGCTCATTGGGCATTACTGCGGTGCTTCGATCGGGGTAGTCTACCGTCACTCTACTATAGAGTAATTTAGTGCATGGCTGGTGGACCCAGATGCTGGCTGTCCCACACGTCGGTGAAAGTGAGTAATTTAGTGCATGGCTGGAGGAGGATCCGCACGGTAGAGCGTGTCCACTGTTTTTCTGAAGAAAAAATGATTACAGCAAGCGTTTCCACTCTTACAATGGAGGAGTGCGAAACACGGCAGCCACGTGAACATACACAGTGCTCCTACTACTAGGCATGTGCAGTGGTTCATACGTCAGTACTACATAATCTTGTTGCTAGTGTAGTAAGATATGACGATAACAAATGATGTTGTGCGCATGTCAACTATATGTAACATAGTACCGCTTTTTCGACTGTCCGGTCGAGAATGAACAGTGAGATCAATGTTAACAGAACTAGGTCTACAGCGCACGGAGAGTACGGTGCTACAGTACTCCACAAAACATGAACCATATGAAGCACGAATAGTGTTAGGCAGGGTGTATGAAGGGTGCACGAGATGGGAGCAAAAGTTCCCTTCTGGACCCACTTTTGGGTGTTTGGCAGAGTGCATGAAGGGTGCATGAGTCCATACTAGTAGGTTAAAGAACAACTATATTGAGATGAGAATGCACTACAAAAATAATACACTTTCGTGATGATGCGTGTTTGTCATAGTAGGTCGCGTTTTTTGTCATGCATGTACATCCATGACAAATTTATGACAGAATCAAGATAGTCATACCTGTGCTGTCGTAGAAGTGTTCCATGACATTACCAAAATTATCATCACGGAAGTGTCCACTTCCATGACGATAAATCGCGCGTCACAGAAGTGCTTTTGTCAAGGGTGACCGACACGTGGCATCCACCGTAACGGAACACCGTTAAGCTATCGGGTCGGGTTTTGGATCCGATAACCTGTTAACAACCCCGACCAATGGGGATTTTCCACGTGTAAAATCATTATTGGCTGGAGGAAACACGTGCCGGCTCATCGTTGGGACAGATGTCATCCACTCATTGGACAGAAGGCGGCTATGATACGTCAACACGTGGCACGGCCCAACAGTGGCCCATTCCTATGAAAAGGCCAGCCCGTTTGACTTGTTCAAAAGGTGGCGGGCCGGCCCATGGAAAGCCTGTTAACGGCCTCTTCGCGTATAGCCCATTTATAGCCCGCTAACCCAATGCCTGTTACGCCCTATCCGAATTAGGCCCAGTAGCATCATCTGGGCCATCCAATATGATTCCAGCCCGTTTTCACTTCTGGCCCATGTATGGCCCATGACGTCTTTCGGCCCATGAGGCCCTTTGTAACTATTTCCCCATTAACGGCCCGTGTTGAAACTGGCCCGTAATGAACAGTGTATCACTTTACACCCAAAAACGGCCCGTGGTGAAACTGTCCCGTAATGAATAGTGTATCACTTTATTCCCATTAACGGCCCGTTATTCCATTTGGCCATTTCCAGCCCAAGTTATCTTTCGGCCTTCTGAGGGCCCATTTATTCTTGGGCTCATTTGCAGCATTCAGTTACTTACGGCCAGTTACTGTCATTTTCTGCTTGTGGGCCAAATTCAGCCCGTCATTACAGTCGGCCCGTTTGTGGACCGTTAATCTATTGGGCCATTTTCATAGCATCACCAAATACGGCCTATTAACGGCCCGTTATGGTCAGCCCATAAAACGTACGATTTCCATTAAAGGCCCGTCTACAGCCCATTAAAGGCCTATACAATACCCATAAATGAGTCGGCCCTTACAAGGCCCATGGATCCTACGAGATGTAGAAGGCCCATGGATCCTACGAGACGTAGAAGGCCCATGGATCCGACGGCCCACTGAAGGCCCATGGAGTCGACGGCCCAATGAAGGCCCATGGGTCCGACGGCCCATTGAAGGCACATGGGTCTGACGGCAATTGAAGGCCCATGGATCCGACGGCCCATACATGACCCATGGGATCGTACGGCCCGTGAAGGGCCGTGGTCGGGCGAGTTGGCCCCCGTTTGAACGATATAGCATATTCAAAGAATTATCCTACTCAATACTATCACCTCTAAAAAGCATACACTATACAACAAAGAGATCAAGGCATAGAAAGGTAGAATAATCCTACACTATACAATAAAGAAATTACAGCCGATTATACCCACTAGACATTATGGTTCGGCACAGGTGTTAATAAAGCATACACAAACAGCAAATTACATACACTGGGCAAATAAAGCTCATACATCATGGACGCACATCAACTTAACTCCATTTCAACTATAATCGATTGGCTGGATTCAGGTAGCACAAATTTCAGTCAGCAAAATCTCCAATTCATTCATGGTTACCTCAGTGTCTTGTTTCATTTTTGACTCCTGCATCTAATACTTGCATGTCCAGTCTCAACTTGTTGATTAAATTTTGACAATCATGTACACGTTGTCTTGCCACCTCTAGTTGATGCTCGAGAACATCAGCACATTCCAATTCCAATCCATAATCATTCGGTAACGGTCATACCGCACTGCTCGCAGATCTTTGTGTTGATGTCACTTCATCCTGAAATGTTTCTGTAAGTACACATGACTAGGGCAAAAATATAGTTACAACAGTGAAGCGAGCAAGACACTATTTTGTACTACATGGCAAAACAAGACTAACAATAATGTTACACGTCATGAAGCATAAGCAGGTGATATTTTAAAAATTATAAGAAAGATAGTCTGTGCAACCTGCATACAGAAATCCCTCTTAGTTCACCTGAGGAGCATGATGTTGGGGCCCAATCGAAAACACAAACAAGTTACAAATTTAGACAACATGTTGCATATAAGCAAGCAGTTGGCCATTCTGTATCTCAATTAAAGTCTTAGGGAGCATAATGAACAGCAAAGGGTTTCATACAAACATACTACAACAGGCAAAACTATGCAATCATTAGCGTAGTATAAACTAGATTGTGAGTCTCATGCAATAATAGTTGGTAAATAGACTTCAAAGCTTCAGGCACACTTCGGCAGAGTAATTAAATGATAAGGCCTTTAAATATGTCAACTAATAGTTATACAAGTACTGAACATTAGGCATGATTATTTGGGCATCTCATTAATTGAGGACAAATAAAGCAATTGAAAAGAGCAAATTAACTATGCCTAAAACAAACAAGGAATTGAACTGTTGAGTTGCATACAGTGACTTACCTTAGCAGGTGGAAGAGGCTCAGCGCAGCTCCTACTTCTCTTGCAAGGCTCCTTCGTAACATCTTGTACTTGGAAATCCTCAATCTTATCTTCATTTCACCCCCTCTGCAAGGTGACACAAACTAGTTACTCGTCTCCTTGGAAGATAAATATGCATACTTTCCAGTCTGTGAACACAAAAGGATGAGATTATAACAAAACAACACCACATAATGAAACATGCCGCATCTCTTGCACTTGCACACAATGAATTGAGCATTTACTATGTCTGCACTATGTAAAAACTAGGCATACCTTTGAACTGGATCTCCAGGTACTCTTGGAGAGCCTACTGTAGTGTACAGCCAAACCTTTATGTCACCTATGAGTTAGACAAGGCCCCACTATAGCAGCCCTTAGTGTTTAAATCGTTGATAAGCTCTGTTGGAGTGTTAGGTCAAGAACAGCAAGTAATCAAAGCAAATAGTCCTAGTATGGCTGGCTGATGCAAACAAGCAATTGAACAGTCCTAGTTTTTGCCAGCTACATAACAGGTAACAACGACCGGTTAGTATATTTGAAGTACATCGGGCAGGTGATGTTGGATGGGTTTAAAGGTGACAAGTACCTAGGCCGTGGCGGGTGCTTGGCATCTCTCCAGACGGTGGGAATCGGGTTAGAAACGTCAAGGGTGATGACACTGCGCTGGCTGACGGGGTCCGGTAAGAAGATCTAGAACCGTCAAGTAGGGTGTTTGTGGAGCGGCTCCGGTAGGGTGGACTACGGTGTGGGCGAAGCGGATCTGTGGCCGTGGACGAGGGAGTAGGTGAAGCTGCTCCGGTGGTTGGGTTAAGGATGGTGTCGACGACGCGGATCTGCGGCCGTGGACGGGGCGTCAGAAGCTGCTCCGGTGGTTGGGTTAAGGATGGTGTCGATGACGCGGATCTGTGGCCGTGGACGGGGCATCAGAAGTTGCTCCAGTGGTTGGGTTAAGGGTGGTGTCGACGATGCGGATCTGCGGCCGTGGACGTGGCGTCAGAAGCTGCTTCGGTAGGTTGGATGAGGGTGCGAGGAAGCGGATCTGAGGCCGTGGACTTGTGAGTTGGCAAATCGGCCTCGGTAGGGTTGAGAATGGTGTAGGCGAAGCTACTCCGGTAGGGTTGACGATGGTGTCGGCGAAGCAGCTCCGGTAGGGTTGAGGAAGGTGTCGGCAAAGCGGCTCCGGTAGGGTTGAGGAAGGTGTTGGTGAAGAGGATCAGAGGCCGTCGACGGGGGCATCGGTGGGGCGGTTTCGGGAGGTGTGGACGAAGCGTCTCCGGTAGGGAGTACGAATGAGCCGCTGCAGATGCACGGTGGTTGACGAGAGTACCGGGGAAGAAGATCCGATGCCGTGGACAAGGCCGACACTGAATGGGCTGTGGTACAGTGCTGGATGAGCAACCTACTTGTTTCTAGGGGAGGTGGGAGGGGTAGATGCGGCCGCAGAAGCAGATCCAGCAAGGTGGACGCCGCTAGCAGTGAATGGGCTATGGTACACCGGTGGGTGAGCAATCTAGGGTTTCGAGAGGGGAGGGGAGAAAGGGCGATGAAGTACGGACGACGTGATGTAAGATGCTCTGGTGCTGTGGAGTTAGTCGTTTTTGCGGGAGGGGGAGAGGAAATGGGGGTGCCGTGCAGTGGGGGGAACCGAAAGTTACCAAAGCAGCCCCGACCTATCATGTAGATGAGGGCGGTATTGCAACTGTTGGTCTCCGTGCACCAAGGACAAAAGGGGGATTTTGCTTGCTAAAGACTAAGGTGGCGGAAATTTTAGAAGGAGGCGGGAGATTTTGCCGCGCGCGGGATCGTTCGTATCCGGTTTCAACTAATTTTGGACCGTGCTAGCGGGAAGGTCATGCTAGACAGTGTACACGGGGCACGCTCAACAGTTAATAACTGGTGTGAAGTCCACACCAGAAAAAAAAGACAATAACTCGGGATGATGCGCTGATAACTTGGACGTTCACATGGGCGCGGCCAATCGTACGGGTGTAGTGGCGCGTTCACAAAAAAGGGATCAAACGCTCAGCCTCTGTATTTCTCGTGTAAATAGATAATTTAGTGCCATTGGTTATTTACTTTAAACATAATGCATTGACGTGTTAGTGTAGAGGCGCACAAAAAGAAATGGATATTGTAGTCAGCTACTTAAAAGTGTTACCTCATATTATTACATAGCCTCCATTTCATAAATTGCGTACCCGTTGAATTCATATATGAATATTACATAAATTACTTCAAAGTAGAAACTTAAATTATCCAAGACTAATGAATTTGAATGCAAGAGTAACAATGGTGCATGTACATAATAGCTTACATTGGTTGTTTGAAGAAACATCACTGGAACTTTGGCATGCACAACTGAAAAGGTTTATTTAAATAGAAAAAAAATGTGATATATGAGTGTCCAATCTTTATAGCGTTGAATCAATATTGTACCTTTGTCCACGATACGAAGTAGATATTGGCTTATGTTCAAGCGATGCACATCCACGATCGCTAGATAGTGATACGTGAATGAATTGTGGAATCACTAGTAGAAAAAGGGTCAAATGTGAGACACATTAGTCCCGGTTTGTAACAGAACCGGCACTAATGTGTCCATTAGTGCCGGTTCCAACGGCTAGGCGGGAGGAGCTCTTTAGTACCGGTTCATGGCGAACCTTTAGCACCGGTTCGTGCCACGAACCGGTACTAAAGAAAGTGGTGGCAGGATGTTGTCAGAGTGGGGCCCTTCCAGCACCTTTAGTACCGGTTCGTGGCACGAACCGGTACTAAAGGTCATCCTATATAAACCCTTCGTCCACCCGCACTCTGTTCTTCCCCCTTTCCCCTCTCACTCTCCTCTGTTCTTCCCTTCTTCCTCTCGAGTTCATCACAAAATTTGCCCCAAATTTGTCAAGATTTGCAGGCCCTCATCCATTCAAATGATCACCAAGGTTAGCAACTTTGTCCTTTCATCTCTCATTGCTAGATTAGCTCTTGCATTGGTTTATATAGTGATTAATTGTGGGTTTTAGTAATTTGGGAGGAATTATATGTGGTAGTATTTGATTTATATGCAATTTGAGGTCAAAATAACACTTAGTTTGCATATGTAGTTGTGGTTTACTTAGTGCCTTCTAAATCTCCGTCATAACCACCGTCGATCGCCCGCACCGTCCCGTCGCCGGCACCACCTTGTGGTGAGCCTCTTGTTCATGAAATTTTATATAAAAAATTGATGTTTGTGTGATTTGGATATATAGTTACTCGTATAATAATTATCTTACCCGTACGTTGTTTGTTATACATAGTGCCATGGTTTTGATATCCGTCCCCGTCGGCCCTCGTCCTTGTTATGATTCGGATGTGGTATATTCTCTTTTAAAACTATTTGTTGCATTTCGTGTTTATGACAAATTATGCCCATCAAGTTGACATAGATATTTTTATCTAGGAGGTATGTGAACCGGAAATTCCAACTGACCCTATTGTCGAGAGGTTAAATTTAGTTGAAAGAGAAAACGAGTACTTGAAAGAAAAATTGAAAAGAATTGAGGGGGAGAAGATGGAATTGGAGTTGCATGTTGCCGATGTCGTCGATGATCACAAGATCAAGATGGAGAAAATGTGCTTGAAGATTAGAAAGATTAGAAAATATGCCATCGATAGTGAGGCTTGGTATCATTATGCTGTTGGATCAATTGTTACCTTAGTTGCGATCTTGATCGCATTTGTTGTTGCATTTAAATGCTTTAGCTAGAGAGTTATTTGTTTGTTTCATTTAAGTGTCGTATGAACTTTATGTATGAACTTGTATTAATTTGGTCTATTCGGTGTTGTGTAATGAAGATGAGCCGGCAATGGATGTACGATGATCGATGTTCTCCCCAGTTTGTTGAGGGTGTGCATACTTTTCTGCTTGCGGCTGAGGCAAACAAGTGGGCGGATGGTTTTATGCCTTGTCCATGTGCTGGCTATAAGAATGGTCGCAATTACTCTACGTCAAGAACCATTCATGTCCACCTGTTTGAGTCCGGTTTCATGCCCCACTATAATGTTTGGACCAAGCACGGAGGAAGAGGGGTTATGATGGAAGACAATGAAGAAGAAGAGGACGACGACAGCTATCCTGGCCATGGGTTCCCTGAATACGATGATACAACAATGGGGGAAGAAGCTGAGCCGGTAATGCAGGAAGAAGCTGAGCCGGCAATGCGGGAAGAAGCTGAAGAAGAGGCATCAGATGAGCCCGTTGATGATCTAGGTCGGGCCATTGCCGATGGAAAGAGAAACTGCGCAAGTGATTTGGAGAAGAAGAAGTTGTAGCGGATGTTAGAGGATCACAAAAAATTGTTGTACACGAATTGCGTAGGTGACAAGAAAAAGCTGGGCACCACACTGGAATTGCTGCAATGGAAGGCATAGAATGGTGTATCTGACAAGGGATTTGGAAAGTTGCTGGTAATGATAAAGGATATGCTTCCAAAGGACAACGAATTGCCCGAGAGTACGTACGAAGCAAAGAAGGCTGTCTGCCCTCTAGGGTTAGAGGTGCAGAAGATACATGCATGCCCTAATGATTGCATCCTCTACCGCGGTGAGTACGAGGATTTGAACGCTTGCCCGGTATGTGGTGCATTGCGCTATAAGATCAGCCGCGATGAGCCTGGTGATGTCGAGGGCGAGCGCCCCAGGAAGAAGATTCCTGCCAAGGTGATGTGGTATTCTCCTATAATACCACGGTTGAAACGTTTGTTCCAAAACAAAGAGCATGCCAAGGCAATGCGATAGCACAGAGAAGACCGTAAGAAAGACGGAAAGTTGAGAGTACCCGCTGACGGGTCGCAGTGGAGAAAAATCGAAAGAAAGTACGGGAAGGAGTTTGCAGATGACGCAAGGAGCGTATGGTTTGGTCTAAGCGCAGATGGCATTAATCCTTTTGGGCAGCAAAGCAGCAACCATAGCACCTGGCATGTGACTCTATGTTTGTATAACCTTCCTCCTTGGTTGTGCATGAAGCGGAAGTTCATTATGATGCCAGTGCTCATCCAAGGCCCTAAGCAACCCGGCAACGACATTGATGTGTACCTAAGGCCATTAGTTGAAGAACTCTTACAACTGTGGAATGGAACAGGTGTACGTGCGTGGGATGAGCACATGGGGGAAGAATTTGACCTAAAGGCGTTGCTGTTCGTGACCATCAATGATTGGCCTGCTCTCAGTAACCTTTCAGGACAGACAAACAAGGGATACCGCGGATGCACGCACTGTTTGGATGATACCGACAGTATATATTTGAATAGTTGTAAGAAGAATGTGTACCTGGGACATCGTCGATTTCTTCCGAGCAGGCATCCCGTAAGAAAGAAAGGCAAGCATTTCAAAGGTGAGGCGGATCATCGGACGAAGCCTCGCCACCGTACTGGTGCTGATGTACATGATATGGTCAAGGATTTGAAGGTGATATTTGGAAAGGGTCCTGGCGGACAACCTGTTCCGAAGGACGCTGACGGACGCGCACCCATGTGGAAGAAGAAATCTATATTTTGGGACCTGCCATATTGGAAAGACCTAGAGGTCCGCTCCGCAATCAACGTGATGCACGTGACGAAGAATCTTTGCGTGACCCTGCTTGGCTTCTTGGGCGTGTATGGGAAGACAAAAGATACACCTGAGGCACAGGAGGACCAGCAAAATATGCACGGAGAAGACGGCATACATCAGTGTCATGCAAGCTACGCTCTTACCAAAGAAGAGAAGGAAATCTTCTTTGAATGCCTGCTCAGTATTAAGGTACCGTCTGGCTTCTCGTCGAATATAAAGGGAATAATAAACATGGCAGAGAAAAAGTTCCAGAACCTAAAGTCTCATGACTGCCACGTGATTATGACGCAACTGCTTCCGGTTGCATTGAGGGGGCTTCTACCGGAAAATGTTCGATTAGCCATTGTGAAGCTATGTGCATTTCTCAATGCAATCTCTCAGAAGGTAATCGATCCAGAAATCATACCAAGGTTACAGAATGATTTGGTGCAATGTCTTGTCAGTTTCGAGTTGGTGTTCCCACCATCCTTCTTCAATATCATGACGCACGTCCTAGTTCACCTATGCGAAGAGATTAACGTTTTGGGTCCTGTATTTCTACACAATATGTTCCCATTTGAGAGGTTCATGTGAGTCTTAAAGAAATATGTTCATAACCGTGCTAGGCCAGAAGGAAGCATCTCCAAGGGCCATCAAAATGAGGAGGTCATTGAGTTTTGTATTGACTTTATTCCTGACCTTAAGCCGATTGGTGTTCCTGAATCGCGGCATAAGGGCAGACTGGATGGAAAAGGCACGCTAGGAGGGGAACAAATAATATGTATGGACGGACATTCTCTCACTGAAGCACACTACACAGTTCTACATAATTCCGCCTTGGTGGCTCCGTATATGGATGAACACAAGAATTTGCTACGCTCCAAACACCCGGAGCGGTCTGATGACTGGATTACACGTGAACAAACCGGGAGTTTTGCCAGCTGGTTACAGACACGTACCATGCATGACACCTCTATTGAAGATGACCTGTACTTGTTGTCCCAGTTACCATCTTCGAATATAATGACTTTCAAAGGGTGCGAGATAAATGGTAATACATTTTAGACGATCGCCCAAGATAAGAAGAGCACCAACCAAAACAGTGGTGTCCGCTTTGATGCAGAAACCAAGATGGGAAAGGAAACATATTATGGTTATATACAGGACATATGGGAACTTGACTATCGGCGTGGTTTAAAGTTCCCTTTGTTTCGGTGAAAATGGGTCAATATGACACGAGGCGGGGTAACGGAAGACCCGCAGTACGGAATGACAACAGTGGATCTCAACAATCTTGCGTATGTAGACGAACCATTCGTCCTAGCCAATCATGTGGCACATGTTTTCTATGTGAAGGACATGTCTACCAAGCCAAGAAAAAGAAAAGATAAGGAAGTGAATGCATCGTACGATGAGCCAAAGCGGCACATAGTTCTTTCTGGGAAGAGAAACATCGCGGGAGTGGATGACAAGACAGACAAGTCAAAAGATTATGAAAAGTTTGATGAAATTGCTCCATTCACAGTGAATATTGACCCGAGCATCCCGTTAAATGATGAAGATTTTCCATGGTTACGGCGCAAAGGGACACACGCGAAGAAAAAGTTTCACACCCAAAGATCTGGGATGTGATCGGCTTCACTATCATCACTTTCTTTTGTGTTTCACACCCAGAGGGGAATCTCTGTAATAGTTAGGGTAGTTATGTGTTTTGGCATTTGAAACGTGAAGAAATTTTATGTGCAAACAAATTCTTTCATGCCTTTACTAATTTTTAAAGTTAAGTTATCCACAAGCTAGTGATTCACACTAATTTCAAATAATTCAAAATTTAAACTATTCAAATTTGAAAACTACGGGCACTAACAGAAAGTTTGTAATTTTTTGTACCTAAAGCAAGAATACTCACAAAGAAACTCTAAATACACAAAAAAAACACAAAAATAAATAAAGCAAAAAATAATAAAAAACAAAGCCCGCCTACTAGGGCAGAGCGACCTGCATACAACTAGAAACCCAACCTGTTGTTGGGCCAGGATGCAGGCCCGCAAAGGCCAAGTGGGCCCACAGGGCAGCAAAGAACACGTAGGCCCAGTAGGCCTGCTTTGGAGAGGAGCTCGAGAGAGCGACCGCAAGGGGGTTTATAAACCAGTGCGGTCGCCCCTCGGCTAGCGAGGTGGGACTAAACTTGCCGCACCGCACTTGCGCCAGCGCACCCCCTTTAGTACCGGGTCGTGGCGAAGGGTCAAATGTGAAGCACAATAGTGCCGGTTGGAATTTCAGCCGGCACTAATGTGTACACTAGTGCCGGTTCGTGGCGGCGATCAATAGCACCGGTTCGTGGCGAACCTTTAGTACCGGTTCATGCCACGAACCAGTACTAAAGAGGCTGTGTCAGCCTCCGGTCAGGCTATGGCCCCACCATCACCATTTAGTGCCGGTTCATACCACGAACCGGTACTAATGAGGTTGTGTCAGGTAAGGCTGGGGCCCCACGAGCACCTTTAGTACCGGTTCATGGATGAACCAGACGTAAGCTGTTTTTTAGTCCCACCTCGCGAAGTGAGAGGGACTAGGAGCGGTTTATAAGCCCTGAGTGCAGAGACGATGAAGAAGAGGCTCAATGCTCACGTTGCTTAGCTTCAAGCCTTCAGGAATACGGTAGACTGCACGGAGCTATGCGCAGTGCAGTTTACACTATTCTGAAAGGCTTGAAGCAAATTAACGAGCATTGCACCTCTTTTTTATTTTTAATAACTTATTACAACTCCGGACTTCTTCTGTTATGGCAAAAACTAATTGCATGTCGACATTTCTTTTTTTTAAGTTATAACTCGAGACTTTGACCATCAAGTTTTGCAGAAAAGAAAAAATAGCAGAAAAGAAGAAAAACTATAGCTGAAAAGAAAAAAAACTATATAAAAAAACTACTCAGAAATAAATAGAAAAAAATAAATATAGCAGAAAAGAAAAAACTACTCAGAAAATCACTACAAAATGAACTCTGAAAATGTTGAATTTTGGCAAACTAGATGAAAAACTACTCAAAAATAAATAGAAGAAAATAAATATAACAGAAAAGAAAAAACTATACAAAAAACTACGCAAAAATAAATAGAAGAAAATAAAGCAGAAAAGAAAAAAACTATATAAAAAATTGGGGCACTGCCCTGTGGGCCTGATAGGCCACAGGTGTGTAATTACAGGCCTTAAAGGCCCAACAGACTCATAGGGCAGCGCCCAGAGTTTAGGCCCACAAGCCTGCTATATAGAGGAGTTCGAAGTGGTAGCCGCGGCTGGGTTTATAAACCAGTGTGGCTGCCCTTCGCCCGGCGAGGTGGGACTAAACTTTGGGGTGGCAGCGCGACGCCTTTAGTACCGGTTGGAGCCACCAACCGGCACTAAAGACCACCCTTTAGTACCGGTTGGTGGCTCCAACTGGTACTAAAGGCCTCGTCTTCCCGCCTCTTCGCCTGGCCAAAGTTGGCCTTTAGTACCGGTTGGTGGCTCCAACCGGTACTAAAGGCCTCTCCTATATATACAACACTTGCGAAAATTTCATTCTCCCTCTGTTTCTTCCTCTGTTTCCCCATTGAAGCACCGCCGGCGCGCCCCGATCGATCGACGCCATCGCCGTCGCCGCTCCCGTCCCCGTCGCTGCCCTCGTCTCCGTCGCCGCCCCGGGCCCGTCCCCGTCGCGCCGTCCCCGCGTCGCCGCCCCCGCGTCACACCCCGGCCCGTCACCGCCCCCGGCCGTCGCCTCGCCGTCGCCGTCGCCCCGCTGTGAGCTCTCCCCCTCTAACCCCTCTCCCTCGACCCCGGCGGCCACCATGGGCGCCGCCCCTCCCCGAGCCATTAGTATATACGTATTTTGTATGTTTAATTAGTTTAGATTATTTAGATTATTATTTTTTCACTATTATATATGTATGAATGCATGTTAGATGGATATAATTAGTGTTTAATTAGTATGTAATTTTTTATATAATGTTGTTTTTCAGTTTTTTAATGGATGTATAGTGTGTTTTCTGTTTTTAGTGTTAGATGCTTAATTAGTATGAAATAGTATATATATTTTTGACATATGCAATGATAGCATAATTAGTGTTATATAGAAATGTTAGAAATTTTAGTTATCAAAATCCAATCAATAAAAAAATGTTACTTTTTGCGGGCATATAGCTAGTATTTGTTCTCGACGATGCCCGGCCCGCATCCTCGCCGTCGACCCGTCCGCGACGACGTCCGACTGACCCATGTCCGGGACTGGGCTCCGCCGGGCTGGCACTGGGAGGTGCTGCCTGGAGGGGCGCGCCGCTTGATGAGGAACCCGGCCCCGGGTCCCGTCGTCGACCCTGATCTCGTTTGGTGGCGTTCGCATGGGCCAGTTTCGGTGCGGAGGGACCCGGCCACGCCGGAGGTTGTACGTCGCCGTGTCAGGGAGGAGGACGAGCACATCCATCGCTACATGGTTGCGTTAGAAGGCGGCAGGTTCTCCAATACCTGGCAGTTTCTTCAGGGATCTCACTTCCGCTATGATCCTGTGAGGGTTCCTTCTCTTTGGGTGTCCACCGCCCGCGCCGCAGGAACCGCTAGTGTCCTAGATTCTTCTGTAGTATTCGATCTTTAATTAGCTACCTAGCCAGTGATGTACTATTCAATATTATATATTATTCGAGATGATGTATTCGAGATTATATCTATTATTCTAGACGATGTATTCGAGATTATATCTATTATTCAAGACGATGTAATTTGAATACTAAATTGTTTTATATTTCTTTTGGATTAGTTAAATAAAAGCTATGGCAGACAATACCGACAGAGAGGGAGAACAGACCATGTTCGATATGATACGCGGGCCAGATGATGATCAGAATGAAGAAGAAGATTATGACGGCTCCGAATTTCTAAACAACACCGGAGAGGGTGATACGATATTTGATCGCGACGACCGAATTGATGAAGTCATGAACTACGATTATGACGATGACAAAGAACATGTTGATCCTGAAACAACAAAGACCGGCGAGGTATATTTATATAAGCAGGCATCTGGTGATCATCACATGTTTTAAATGACTTGAAGATATGTTAACAAATCGATCTTTGTTCTTTCAGCCATCCGGATCGAGCAAATCTTCAGGCAAAAGGACGAAATGAGGCCCGAACAAAAAGTTGAAGGAGGGCGTAAAGTACAATATTGAGGCAGTCAGACCTAATGGTGAACCATTAGCGCCTAAGAAGATTGCGGACAAGTTCGTTCGTCAGTGCGGAGTTCTTGTGAAGGACCAACTCCTGATCAAACTTCAAGAATGGAGAGAGCCAGCAAAGCCACGTCCAGATGTTACTTTTGTCGACAAGAATCAAAAAGATCTGCTTTGGGATACTCTCATGGAACATTTCACCCTACCAGATCATTTCACAAAAGCAGATGTGCAGAAAGTCAAGGACGTTGCTCTTAGGAAGATGGCGGTTGCATTCAAGAACCACAAGAATCGTGAATGGGACAAGTACGTCAAGGGAGGAAGGAAGACTCCAGTATTCGAGGGAACACTAGAGAACCAACGTGCTCATTGGGACGATTTCGTGAAATTCAAGGATTCGGAATTAGCTAAGGAACGGTCGAGAATAAACAAGAAGAATGCCGAAAAAAAGGATAAGTTCCATAAGCTGGGGCCAGGTGTCTATGCGGTGGCAATGCCTAAGTGGGATAAGTCTGAGAAAGAGATGGAGGATGCAGGTGTCACTCCGGTTACTAAGAGCTGGCCCCCAGGTGCAGGACTTGGTTCTATGCGCATGGGGGGAGTTGGACCCGAAGGCAGGCAATGTTTCGACGAAGGCAAGTCTGAAGGGAGCCGACGATGCGATACTTGTTGCAATAGAAGAGGCACGATCGGGGGTGTTCCAGCCCAACAGAGAGAACGACGAGCTTACGCGTGCCCTGGGAAATCCTGAACACCCGGGAAGAACACGAGGCATGGGCGCTATTCCGTGGTATGAGGGGTTTTCAGACTGGAACACCGACTACAGAACCCGTGCGAGAAAGAAGATTGCGGAGGAGAAGAAGAGGAAGATGGAGGAGGAGCAGAGGAAGCGGGACTATGAACGCCTTCAAGGCCTAGAAGCAAGTCAAGCGGAATTGGCAGTCAAATTCCAGCGGCAGCAGGAGCAGATCGACTCACTTACCCAACAAAGGGGGTCTCAACAGCTGCAGCAGCTAGCGGATGATCCAGCATTGGATAGCACCGCCCCATCCATGCTGAGAAGCAGCGTGGGTTCCACCCCGGACGATGCAATGCTGGGTAGATACCCCGTGGATGACATCACGGAGAACACTAACTGCGAGCTACACGTCAAAATAATGAACATATCCATGAAGGTGGCGGACGTCGTTGCTTTTACAAATCCCACCGAGGCAACCTTCCGTTGCAACCCGATTCCAGCGGGCTATGCTCGTGTCTTGGTTGATGAGGTGGTGGACCCACCATATTCGGAGCTACATCTTGACATTCCTGGAGGTGACAATGAGCGCTTTCTCGGAGAGGCAAAACATCGTATCATCCTATGGAAAAAGGATTGCATCATCTTTCAAAGGCCACCGACACCGCGTCAGCCGACTCCTCGTTGAAGTCCGCCACCGAGTCAGCAGACTCCCACTCCTGCAAGTCCACCAAGTCCGGCAAAGTGTCAGGCCACTCCTCCTCCAAGTCCGGCAAAGTGTCAGGCCACTCCTCCTCCTCCAAGTCCGCCACAGCGTCAGACGTCCACTCCTCCTCCAAGTCCGGCACAACTTCAGGCCACTCCTCCAAGTCCGGCACAGCTTCAGACCACTCCTCCTCTTCCAACTCAGCCCCGTCAGCCGTCTCCGCCGCCTCAGCAATCGCAGAAGAGACACCCCGCAGCTATGGTGCGTAGCGGTACGAGTCGAGGTAGTACAGGAAGTACAGGCGGAGGCAAGCGATATAAATATGGTCCAAGCCTCACGCCTCTTCCGCAGAGGCCTTATGACAAGTCCGAGGAGGAAAACGCAGCCATATCGAAGGCCGAGGTGGAAGCCCATTTTGCACCGAAACCGCCACCGCCGCCAAGGGAGAAAGTGCCTGAGGAAACGATTGACCACTTCATTCGTATGGCTCAACCACCAGCTTCCCAAGCCTGTTGACACAGACTATGAGCGCCACATCAGGAAGTTAAATCGAGCACGTCTACGTAAGGAGGCGAGCTCGGGATCGAGCAAACAACAAGCAGCTGTCAAAAAATGCGGGAAAACCATTCCCCAGCTGGGAGAACAGGCGGCGCAATCGATCCCCTCGCTTGTTGTGCCAACAACACGTGACAGTACGCGCGCCCAATATTATTGTGGGCAAACAGTTTACGTTCCCGAGGTGGGCAATGTGGTAATAACCAAGGACCATATAATGCAGGCTGAAGTTCTCAACATCACTGTTGGACAACTCCTCGAGATCGAGCCCATGCCTGTGCTTAGAGAGGATGAAATAAAACGGAAATATGTCCGGGGCCAACCTTTGGTCGAGCCAGACAAGGTCAAGAACCTCCCAACGAGAATGTATGAATTGCATCAATGGTACATGAACATTACCAAGATTTCAGATCGATTGTCCCTCATGGTGAATGTCAAGGAGGAGCATTACTTCCATGAGAAAGCTCTGTCCGTTGAGTATTCTGAACTGTTTCAGTTATACAATCAAGACGCACTCGACAAATCTATCGTCAGTTGCTATTGTCTGTAAGTGATTTCTTTCTGTAATTTAAGTCTCAAGCTAGTTGTAGTGATCCTTTTGATCAATCATTACCTGTAATTATCCTCACTATATTCTTTTCTGTGGTATTATGCAGGATGAAGATGTATGAAATGAGAAAAGGTGGACGCTTTGGCATTGGGTTCATTGACCCAAACTCCGTTAATGAATACACATGGTGGATAAATCCACATCATCAAAAGGACGTAGAGGACAACATGCTAGAGTTCTTGAAGCGCCTCAAATACAATGAAGATATACTACTTCCTTACAACTTCCAGTGAGTCACACTGTCTTGTACTACAAATTCTCTATTTTTGCCTACTAGCTAGCTACATGTTTTTGCTTACATATGCCCGCTTAATTAAGACATGCAAACGTGTGTGCATGCAGATTTCATTGGGTCTTGTGTATCATTAAAGTTGACGCCGGAACAGTTGAAATACTGGACTCACTACTCAAAGTTAAAACTGACTATAACATCTTGTTTGGGATAGTCAATAGGTAATTTCAATCATTATTAACTATATATCTCGGCCTATTTAGTTCGTCATTTCATGATATGAACTATTTAATAACCCCTTTATTCATTTTCTTTGTTGGAGGGCAGGGCTTGGGCAAGGTTCATCAGCGTCACGGATGGCGAATGAAAAAAAAGCTTCAATGGTTTCGACCCAAGGTAAGTAATTAAGTAGTACTAGCTAGCTAGCTAGCTGCCATCTCTTTAATTATTATGCTTGATTAATTATTATCTAATCAAATTCCATTCTCGTAAAGGCCCTGAAGCAGGCGCAGGGGACTGATCTGTGTGCATTCTGCGTTTGCGAGAAAATTTGCATGATGGCGTCCGAAAGGAGCAGATCTCAAAGACATGAATGGGTACGTTTGTCAGAACACTATTCACATTTTTTACACCATTATCGATATCTAGTCACACAACTAATACACATGCATATTGATCAACTTCTTAACAGTTCAGAGAGGTGCGGGAGAAGCTCCTAGAAACGGAGCGCGTAGAAGCACTTCAAGAGGAAATAGCGAGATTTTTGCTCGACCAGGTCATAAATCCGAAGGGAGAATACTATTACCCGCTACCGCCCCCATGAAAACCACTTCCAATTGTCATCGTGCTCCGAAGGCACCAATTAGGCTAATGCCACTGGCTCCGAAGGCAACATGCATATGTAGGAGAAATTGTATATAGCTATACATGTGTGTATGTGTGAAATAATTAATATGGTGGTTTGTGAGACATTGATGATATATATATGCATGATTGGTTCTACTAGAAATTCTATATATATATATATGCATAACGTGTACAATGTGTAGTATCGTAAAATACCAGCAAACGAAAAAGAATTAAATTGGAAACACAAAATTAAATGAAAAAGAAATCATAAAACTAAAAACCCCCCAAACCTTATAGTACCGGTTGGTATTACCAACCGGTACTAAAGGGCTCCAGGCCCCCGGAGCTGGCTCGTGCCACGTGGTTGCCCTTTAGCACCGGTTCGTGCTGAACCGGTACTAAAGGGGGGGGGGCCTTTAGTGCCCACACTTTAGTGCCGGTTATGGAACCGGCACTAAAGGGCCTTACGAACCGGTGCTATTGCCCGGTTCTGCACTAGTGAATCTCTCTCACACGCATACATATCTCATTTTCATGTGGGCATCGGAATCACGCACGCGCACTTCATGTATTTCTCTCCCTCCGTCAGGGTTAAATTCGTCTTTCTACCCCGTCCTACAAGTCTCTCACACAGAAACACACACGCTCTCTATGTCTAACACGCCCACCCCTTTAATTCCGCCCACCCACAACCACTAATGTCTCAAAGTATAATAATGTCTCTCACACATATGCTATCTACCTATCCCTTAATATAGCTAGATATGTGTCACACAAACTCCTTCTCCCTACTAGCAAGATGCCCATGCGTTGCATGGAACATCAAGATGCATTTGAATGAGAAGTTTATCTTGTGGGACAAAAGGATGAACGACGGAATGCCTTATTTGCAAATGCGGAGAGGGGTGTGGGTATCTTTTTGCAAAATTGCCATAGTTTCCTTCCTATCCGTCGGATATAAATCGGATGGCCTATATTGCAGGACGGCAGGAACACCATCATGACCAACTCTGTTTTTTATAAGAGTAGAGATATGTGAGTGTCACTGCCCCCCTCACACCCCCACACCCCCACACACCCACACTTCCCAACACCGAAGGAGTAGGGTGACACCTCGATCTTGATACTAATCTATCGACTGGCTTCTCTCTCAAACACACACACACACACACACACACACACACTACCCGGCACCGAAGGAGTAGGGTGGCACATCGATCTTGATAATAATCTATCTACTCCTCTTTCAAACACACACACACACACTCGCTAGTTGTGCCTCTGTGCCTACCGCGCACACTCTTGATACGTCTTTCTCTCTCCCCCCAACAATGACAACAGAAGGGTGACAACTCGATCTGATCATAACCTGTCAATTGGTTTCTCTCTCAAACATTGTGTCTCGGTGCCTTGCTCGGTAGCCCCCTTGATATGTAGACTTCTTGCGCGCGCACAACTATAGTGACGATGACGCTGAACCCAGTGTGCCTTGTTTTTACCGGCCTCATGTGATAGTTTTCACCCTGTTTTCTGTTAATTAACAAGGCAACCTTTTCTTTGTTACTACTAGTGAATCTGAAATCATTCGGGCAGACATAAAATATATCACTTCAACCCAATTACCGCAGCAACTATTTTAAAAGAAATTAGCTAGCTGCCCGTGCGTTGCACGGAACATCAAGATGCATTTATATGAGTAGTTTATCTTGTGAGAGAAAAGGCTGAACGAGGGAAGGCCTTATTTGCGAATGTGGAGAGACATGTGGGTATGTTTTTGCAAAATTGCCATAGTTTCTTTCCTATCCGTTAGATATAAATCCGATGGCCTATATTGCAGGATGTCACGCACACCATCACCACCAACTTTGTTTTCTACTCCCTCCGTCCGAAATACTTGTCATCAAAATGGATAAAAAGAGATGTATCTAAAACTAAAATATGTCTAGATACATTTCCTTTTATCCATTTTGATGACAAGTATTTCCAGACGGAGGGAGTATCTGTCTTTTTAGAGATTTCAACAAGTGACTATGACCGGACCTTACCAACATACTCAAAAAATTAGTCCATATTTTTTATGTTACCCTCTTTTCTTGGCGGTGCAGTGCCATCTGGATACCTCATAAATAAATCAAGGACAAATCTGACCCCTTCCTGAAAAGACATACAGAGCAAAATGAGTGAATCTACACTCTAAAATATGTCTACATACACATCCTTATGTGGTAGTCCATTTGAAATCTGAAAAAGACAAATATTTAGGAACGAATGGAGTATATATAAGAGTAGACATGGAGATATATCTCCAGCATGGTCTACAACAAAAATGTGCTGGGCTGGTTAGCGCCGGATGCTCGCAACATGATGAAATGAGTTCGAATTCTGTCTTTTAAATATAGATTTTTATATTATATATTACTCTACTTATTTAATATATACTTCTTTCGCTACTGTACTGACAGTGAAACCCACAGAGTACTTAGAATACAAGATTAAGGATGGACTTGTTTTCTTTAACTTTCTGTACGAAGCTGTAGCCACCCTGCAAGTCACGTGTACACTGTACATGCAATTAACTTTTTATAGAGGGACAATCATACAGGCAATTAACTCAAACGGATTGGATGTCACTCTATTATTTCCAACATAAAGAGCATCTCCAGCGGCAGCCGGCAAATTTCCTCCCGCTTCCTTCCGCGGAGGACGACATCTAACGCCAGCGGCATACATTTTTACAACTCTAACCAACCAGATGAATTTCGTGCAATCACGGGCTGATTTCATATAAGCATGAAGGATCTCGTATAAAAAGCCGGATCTTCATATAAACATGATGGATTTCATTACATTTAGATGAACTAAGAGGTGCCAATCTGGCTCTCTTGTATAATTAATACTCCCTCCGTCCAGAAATACTTGTCCTAGAAATGGATGTATCTAGACTTATTTTAGTTCTAAATGACCGACCACGGATCCCTTTGTCTTCCTCATGTCCATTAGACACTTGCGGGGTCGATGAAGGTCATCGGAAGAGACGAAGCAGCAAAGAAACCACCTGAATCCGCGGTCGTCGCCTCGGCGGTGGCCTTCATGGGTCCCAAATGGCGGCGGGCTCCCGTGTTCTACTTCTCCTCGATAATGGCAATGGACACGGAGAAGATGGCCACCGACTCATCGCTCTCCACACACCTGGCTTCTGTCTCTACCTGCATGGCGCTGCCGCAGGCATGGGAGGCGCGCCCGCAGACACGGGAGGCGCGGCCACCGCAGACACTGGTGGCGCGGTACGACGCGGCAGCGACAACGCCCGTACCGGCGTGCTCGCCGCCGTGCCGGCGTGGAGCAACTCGCCACTCCTCATCGAGCTGAACTGGAGCGGCGAGTTGCTAAACCACGCGCCTGCTTGGGGTGGCAACTGGCTCCGTCGGGCCAAGCAAGGTTGGTGAAGCACCGAGCGGCCTCGCCTGTATCCGAAGGGCTCGGCGAGCCACCCAACCGGGTAATATGCCGGAGAACGGCTCCTCGGAAGCCATCGGAAGAGTGGAGAAAATGCTGAAGGAGGAGATGGGGGAGCGGCGGAGGGGTGCGATTCTTGCCCGCTGTCTGTCTGGCCTCATGTAAATAGAGGGCGGACGGTAGGAGCTTGGCCGGCGTCTGGCCTCATTTAAACTGAGGGTGGACGGGAGGAGCTCGGCCGGTGTTGCATTTAATTCCGGCCCTCTCATGAACGGACATGTGGCCGGAGTAGGATTCTCGGTTTGCATGCGGGTTTAATGGAGGGGTTTAATGGAGGCACCGGGCGTGCAACGGGCGGCGCAGTACTATTCGATTTGACAACAGTAATGAGCCATCAAATCACAAAGGCCCTCGCCTCTCGTGAAACCAACCGAGCTAGACTACCCTCTAGCCTTTTAAAAAATGTATACTTTTGTACAACAGTAGTATCGATGGATTGCGCCATGGAGCAAAACTTGAAATTAAAAAAAGGTGGTACATGTAGAGAGCGCTCGTCGGCAAATTATGCATATAGTACTATTAAAAAGGCTAGTCACAATAATGGTGTCCAGCACAACCCACCCCTCAAATAAAACTAAGCATCCTGGAATTCTTTGACAAAACTAAGCACCCTGAAATTCTTTGACAACTAAACTGCTCGCTATATGATGTTGGCCATATATATTGTACGTATATAATGCGAAGAAACGAGTGGTAGTACTATACCAACTAAAAGATGAAATGTAAGAAATACTAGTATGTACGTACTGAAGAGTTAAAGTAACGAGAAGAAACATAACATAGTTCTGCTGGGGGCTCGGCACAACACAACCCTCAAATTAAATTAAGCACACCTAAAATTAAACTTTGCAACGATTCTGGAGACACTGCATTAGAACCACCATGAGCAACGACACTGCCACCTTACTCGGAGTCCTCGTCCATGTCCTCGACTTCGTCCTTGTCCCTCTTCCTCTTGGCCGATACTTCTTTGCTTGAACCGCACACTTGGCTCTTGCTCTTCATCTAACCCTTGTAGATATTGAAACAAAGGTAGCCATCCATTGCAGTGTAGTGGATGTGGTCTATATCTAGTACATTCCGCTGCCTTGCATAACGATGAAACGCGTATGGAGGTTTCTCCAGTTTATCGTACGAAGGATGAACCATGGCTCCTGCCAGGGTCAGCATTGAAGGCTGACGAGAGGACACCAGCCGATTCTTCTGGAGGTCAAAGGTGTTGCCTACAATGAGGCCTATCCGACCTAGTACTTCTTTGTCATTACCAAAGTCTACAGTAACGAATTTGACTAGGTTGCTCTCGAGGAAGTCCTTAAAATCCAGGCATTCAATGTTGGCATGGCATATGTGGTAGACCAAGCATAAGTCATGCACGCAAACCTAGATCACGGCGGGCTTCTTCCTCTCTTCGTCCTTTAGATCCTTCTCTCATCCTAGGACTGTGGTGTACTCAACATCTAGCCCAGCGACCCGCTCATCATCTGAGTCTTCGAACATGCGTCTGAAGCGAGAAAGGCATCATTTCACCGTCGCAGAAGAACGGGTGTAGATGGCGTCGAACTCATCGCCGGTGATGGTTCTAACCTTGTACTCACCGCCGATCGTGGAGATTTGGGACGCCATGGATTTGGGAGGAGGCTTAGGATTAGTGGAATTGCCGTAATGTGAATGGACGGGACGACTAGGAGCGAACCGCCGTAGTATTGAAGGACGTGCGGGGACGAGTAGGAGCGAACTGCCAGCGTGCGAACGGTAGGGTAGTGGCTTTCCATTCTCCCATGATACGGGCTTCTGAGAGCCCTTGGATCTGAGATCGAACGATTGCACGGCGTGATTCTAGACCTATGGGTGAATATCCTATCCTAGAGGGTTATTCTGCAAATTTTCAGCAACTTAGCATGCGACCATTTGATCTCAGATCCAAGGGCTGCCAGCAGCCCGTATCATGGTCGCGCCTACCACGACCGTCGCGTCGCTCGCGCGGTCGCGCCCTTGGAGATTTAACACGGCGCGTTAGGCTATCTGATGTTGGCATGTCATACATAGTCATCACTTGGTCACTCATACTACAACAAGGTTAGCTATAAGGTTGGCTATAAGTGTATTCTTTTTTACTCCTCTATATCTCTTTCTTCGTACTCCCTCCATCCCATAATATAAGAACGTTTTTGACACTAGGACACAAGGAGTACTAGTATTTATTGCATTTGCCAAGGAGTGACCTCTTCCAATGAAATGGTGTTGCTAAGTTTGCTTCATTTAATTATCTATAGACTCAAAATTGTCTTTTCAGCTAGGTACACGCGCTTAGCACTGTTTCTTCCTTGGGTCACCAAACTAGTCTCTCTCTTATTGATTAACTTGCCACATCAGACTTTATGCCTATGTGGCAAGCTTAGCACCTGTAGGAGCAAGTAAGGCTGCTTGTAATGGGAGTAGTATCATGCATGCCAACTATGCAATCTTGATGAGTTGACGTCGAATTAAATGAAGAAAAGAGAGAGTTGAGTATCATAATATGATACTTACTGTAGTATCATATTAAATGATGTGCTACTATGTGTCATGCATGACAATAAATAAACTATCCTATGATACCAACACATGATACTATGCATTACGGATGTAGTATCATACAAAAGTATCATATGCATGATACTAGTATATGATACTCTCCATTACGACCAACCTAAGTACAATAGTGCGCTTTACATGGAATTTTTGCATATGTGGAGGAAAGAGAGGCAAGGAAAAAGTGGAGAAGTGGGCTCTCATGCAAGAGCCAGCCTCTACTACATGGTGGAGCATTGGGAGAGGCACCTGTATGGAGGTGATCGGGAATCGGGAGACTCACGCCGGTCGTAGCGCCGCAGTTAAAATGATAATGGCAAGTCAAATCATGGGGACCCATCTGTCCAGCAGTAACTTGATGTCAAATCACACAGCCCTACGTTTGCAGCAGCCTACTCCCTCCTCTTCTCGTGTCTCTGTCAAACTGACTAGGCGGAACTGACCCATCTCTCATCTTCTCGCGTCTCTGTCGAACCGACTAGGCGGAAAACCGAGTATGTGTCTTACATGACAATAAATAAAGTACTACATGATACTAATATATGATACATGGCGCAGGAGTACTAAGTATTATTAATACAATTTTGCTAGAACTCATCAAGATGAGATATAATTTGGTCTCATTCATCTTTTATAGCCATTGGATGTGCTACTATAAGATGCGTGTGTGCTGACATTGGTTGTATTTGTTCTTGTGCAATGAACTGACCACTACATGTCATGTTTGATAGTCTCAAGTCATTAAAAGCATACAAGCCCCACATCTCTTATTGGTTGATTCCTCTATTTATGTCAAAAAATAAGAAACAACGTGAGAGTTAATGCACCACGCCTATGTGTTTACTATTTGGTTTTCATAAGATGACTTCATACTCACCTAGACGGAGGGAGTATTTGATTTGACAGCGGGCGGCGCAGTTCCCGATACGGCTTTAATGCAGACGAGGGAGGGAGTAGCGGTTCCCGATATGTTGAACAGCCAATGCATCCTCCTTCAATTAATGCATGAGGGAAGTAATGGGAGGAGGTTCGGGAAAAGAGGCCGCACGATGTGAATGCAATGCAGTTTGCCCTCATTGCCCTCATATAAAGGCGCCCCTCCATTCCGATGCATCTACCACATCGTACGCACCTAAGCATTTGCCTAGGCACCTACACTAAGAGCAAAAGAGCTCACTCCAGACCCATTGTGGCGATGCGCGTGAGCGGCCAGCGGCTGCGCCAGATGGTCCACGACGCCGGCCTGCGGCATGGCACCGAGGATCGTCTCCAGATGGTGTTGGAGACCGGTTGGTGGATGGACGCCGTCGACGCCAACTATGACTCTCAGTTGGACCAGATGATCGTTGCCACCAGCAACAAGTTTATCGTCCTCAAGAAGCTCGCGGACGACATCGCCGTACTCCTCCAGCCCGCGCGCCCAGGCTCCTCATTGCCTGACACACTAATCGGCCTCCATGGCCGGAACCTCTTTCAAGCATTGGTGGCCCTGCGACTGCCCGCCGACGCCACTAAGAATGTCCACCTGGAGGTCGCACTCGTCGCGAGGCACCTCGCCCTGCAAGAATTCGTCGACCTACACATCCACGTGTACGAGCAAATCATGTACATAGGTATCTACAAGGCCAGTGAGGACGCTACGATGTTGGCCTTCCTCAACTTGCTGGAAGCCTTGGATGCCTTTGCTGAGAAGCACCTCGACCTCGCCATAAAAGCCGCCGCTCCTTAGCCACCGGTCGGTGGCCCGGCGCACTAAGTTGAGGAGGAGTAGGTCGTACGTTCATGGATCCATCTTTCTTCTTGCCTTCTGTAACCACCACTGCGATCACATCATCGTGCCTTAATTCTTATTGTGCTGTTGCATTCTCATTCCAGTCAATACCGACATGTGCGATCCCTTTGCTTAATTATATGCATCACTGTAACTAGTACTCCATCCGTCAATTTATAAGTTGTGCTTACCTTTTCAATCAACTTCGTGCAACGCGTGGGCATCTTGCAAGAAACACTAGAATATGTCTATATAATCCGTATGTGATAGTCCATTTGAAATCCCAAAAAAGACAAATATTTAGGTACAGAGGGAGTAATATATTAGGAGTATATCAAAACAATAGTGATTTCTTTCAAGTTTGTGAACAATACTACTATTCTACTACTTTGGATACGTCGCAACGCACGGGCACATTGCTAGTAAAAGGAAAAGGCCTGCCGCGTTCGCGTCGCACCCCCACACGCCCGGGAATCGGGAGTACTCCACGGCCCGTCCGGCACGACACATAGCTTAGGGACGGCGTGTTGCCTAGCATTTTCACTTTCATGTGGGACTTCCGTTGAGCAAACCGACACCCCGCCCGCCGCCGGATTGGAAAACAGAAATGAGGGGAAGATCTAGCTGTAGCATGGAAGCCAAGAAATTTGGTGTCAGATGGGGCTCGTTGATAGAGTAGGAGCATTCCGTACTAGTACTACTCCTACTAGTACCAAGTTTGTACACCTAACTATATTACTAGTACTACCACTATACAACTAGTAGGTACGTGCACGGCACAACATTGTAGGAACAAAAAACGGGAAGATCTTGTTTTGGGTGATTTATCTTTTTTTCAATCAACGTAGTATGAATAATATGATGTGGGGGGCACCCATGAAGCTTATGTGGCTTGGTTGCATGGCTACAAAAGGTTAGAGAAAAATAAATAGATAATATGTTTAGAGTGCACTCCACTAAATAGATATACTTTGGATCCATTGCAACGGACCGGCACATCTATGTCTATACCCCCTATATAGTGTGTGAAAAAACTTTGAAAGTTGGTCGTTGGATGAAGCCAATCCGATGGTACAAAGATGGCAAATCTGAGCACTACTGGCCGTTGGACATCATCCACCAGATTCTGCCACATGTATAATCTAGAAGACTCCATGGTTGAACTTTAATTCATGACTAACTTTGCCACAACTAAGCTTAGGCAAAGTTATTAGTTCTTCAAAATGAGAGCCACAAGTTGGCAAACCTAAGGGAATCTTGCCACATTTTGTGTGTGTATGTTATGTGGGGCCTTAGTGTGGCTTGCCTAAGGTGTGGCTTGAACCAAACACTCACCTAAGTTAATCAAACTTGCCTAACCTTACATTCCACCAGATTTTGCCACATGTTAGAATCCAGAAAACTCCACATGTAGAAGCATAATGCACAAACCACCAGAATCTCATGCGTGCAATGCACGTGTACCTTACTAGTACTAGTTGGTAGTAGTAAGAAACAAATTCCAGTTTTGGCACGAGCTCGTACCGCGGGAGCACCACAAGGCCTGCTGCATGAGTTACATTTCCCTCTCGGGGCCCACGGGACCGAACTTCAGTGGCTTAGTGCCCGGCCTATGAGTCAATGACATGCGAACCTTAAATGCGGCTGGCCCACCTGTCTGCGAAGGAAAGGCAGGGCAAAGCAGTGATAGCCACGTCAGAGGATCCATGTCCACGTCGGGGGACGTCATGCCGTGGGTTGGAGCGGCGTCGTGGGAATCGCGTGTGGGTGTGGAAGTGGTAGAAACAAGAAACGTGATGGTCGCCGTGGTTCAACTTCCATGGACAAGCTGTCATGTCTGCTGACACATGTATATCAAAACTAGAGTGTTTATATTTCAAGCACATGAACAAGTATTATTCTACTACTTTGGATCCATTGCAACGCACGGGCCAGCACATTGGTAGCAGTAGTGTCCATCTCTATCTCTAGAGGCCTACCCTCGTTCATCCTTTTCTCTCACAAGATAAACTACTCATACAAATGCATCTTGATGTTCCATGGAACACACGAGGATGTTTCCTTGGGGGTCTCTCCAGCATGGCGTGGCCGTAGTTGCAAGTTGACGCCCCTTGAGATGCCGACGTTGAGGGGCACTCGGATTTCCTCCGATGAGCAGGTAAGATGAGTTTGATCACGTAGTAAATGAATTCTAAAGACTACTTCCATGTCCATTTCCAAATTCTCCCCCTGCCCACTATTTCACAGGTTAGGCTCGGTGCGAGTGGATATTGGCTTGCATATGTACGGGAGGGTACCAACATCAATTTGCACAACATTTACAATGGTGACACCGTTCCCATAGAACCTTTGTCCAGCATTGGGATCATCCATGCAACAGGCCACCGCATGAATTGGTACGATGGAACCACGGTGAGATTGAATAATATAGCACGAACCTTGCACATGACGGTCAAAGGCGGACCATGCTGTCTGCGGCCGATTTGTTGCCGTACGAGTAGGAAGACGTTGTGCTCATTTCTAACCGCATCTTCGTGGTGACAAACCAGGGGACTTATTTTGTATGGGACACATCCTACGATATACTCCCTCTCTCCCAGTTTATTTGTTTTGAATCTTTTTGTTTTATAGGTTTCAAATTCAAATTTTGAGCTCCCCATCACATGTTGAGATTACAATGTCCATTAAATCGTTGCGTGCATGTATAGTAAAGAAATAAATCTTCAGTTTGGCACGAGTTCGTGCTGCGGGAGCACCACAAGCCCTGGCGCAGGAGTTACATTTCCCTCTCAGGGCCGTCAGGACTGAGCTTCAGCGCCTTTGAATCAATAACATGTGGACCCGATAGGTGACTGGTCCACATGTAATGCTCCCGAAGGCAGAGGGGCAGTGGGTCCAAGAGGGGTGAGCCACAGGTCGGGGGACGTGTGGTGTCATGGGTTCGAGCGGCATCGTGGGAATCGCGTGTGGCTGTGGTAGAATCTTGATGGTTGCCGCATTTTAGGTGGCCCACATGTCATGCACACAAAGGCAGACGGGCGATGCGGCCGAGAGGGGTGAGGCGCACGTCGGGGGGTGTGGTGCCGTGGGTTGGAGAGGCATCGTGGGAATCGCGAGATGAAACGTCATGGTCGCCATAGTTGAACTTCGATGGACAAGATGTCATGTCTATGGACACATACACTGCATACCGATCACTCGAAGGAGTAGCAAAGAAAGCTATAAATGCGGATAAATAGTTCCTTATAGTCAAGCGGACCCACGCTACTACTCTGTTCCAAAGACATGCACACCATCGAAATAGTCCATCTATATCAATATACACCGAGAGGGAATATTTTTTTACAAGAGAGGAAATAGTTCATCCATCCATAATGCCCTCCTGCTGGTGCAACCTTTTCTTCTTCTTCTTCTTCTTCTTCTTCTTCTTCTTCTTCTTCTTCTTCTTCTTCTTCTTCTTCTTCTTCTTCTTCTTGTTCTCATTCTCCGTGGGAGACGGCTTCGCAACAAGCTCTTTGGACCTTGCAGCTATCTCGAAACTCACACGGGCATCAAGGGCAACATATTTTATCCGCTCGTACGTCAAGGGATAATTCTCCCATCCAGACGACCTTAATGTCACTATCTCATCACCCTTCTCAAGATTTGTACTGAGCACTTGCTACGTCGAATAGGGATGGTGTGTGTTTATCACAATCTTCTACAAGAATTTTGATTCTGGTTTGTAGGTCAGCGATGCTTTTCAAATCAAGGTTGTACGGCTCCATCTTTTGTTTGTCCCCTTCGATGGCTGCCCCACAGAAGTATACGTCCTCCCGAGACAATAAATCGTGAAGCTCACCTGGTATGGAGGGCGAGTGTATGATGTGGTACACCAAAACATCATCTTCGAGGCACAACTGAAGGACGGCGGTGCGCTGGATCTTCCCAGGGGCACGCTTCGTGTACTCTGCATCGAGACCGATGACCCTCTTCTCTACCTTTTCGAGGGAGTTGGATACATTATTGATCCACTGCCGAACAACCCTTGGGTGGACGGTGACGGTGGCAACTATGCGCATCGATCCTTCGACGAGGACATGTTGGACGTTAAAAACCTGCATCTCGATCTCTTTCGCCATTTGGAACTGCTGGAACGGAGGGCTATGGTTTGGAGAATTAGGATTAGATGGCTAGTCTAACTAAAGTAGTAGATGATTATTTAAAGAGGTTAAAACAATGTGAACGCAGTGGGGTTTGGATGCAAATGAAGACGAAGGGGAGGTGAAGAAGTCGAGGAGAATCGGTTCCCGATGGAGAAGTAAATGGGAGAAGTGGCGTGCAGGTAGTTGATTGGACGGCTAGGTAGACTAAACGAAAAGGCTATGCGGGTAGACTGATGAGTCGTACCTGTTCGTGTTCGTGCCCATCCTTCCTAATAGGTGGAACCTATGCAAACAGATAAAAAATGTGTCGTAGCTTCTTTTTTTGACCGCGTGAGTGGGAGACACAACATTCTCTGGTTAAGGAATACTCCCTCCGTTTAGGTGAGTATAAGTCACCTTATGAAAATCAGGTTTTCCAAAAACCTTTAGGCGTGGAGCATTAACTTCCTGCTCGATACCCTCCCGGACTCGTTAGCCAGCGTTCTCTTCCTCTGCTGCCGCATTCTACCTTTCCATTTTTCCTCTTCTCAAGTGCGGAACGATCTGCATGCCGTCCTTGATGCACCACAACGACCACTACATGCATCACGGTAGGGCTTTGATTGGGCATGCACGAGAATTTGGTTCTGCTCGCAATATGGATGATACCTGAACGATGAGGTGAACAGGCATGCTAGCACGGGAGACCTATTTCCGCTATACAATACTGGAGTACTCATGTTCCTACTAGTAGTAGTAGTAGTACATTAGTGGTACACTTGATGGTCAAAATACTATTCATCCGGTCCTCACAGTGAAGTGACAACACCCTGTGCCTGACACTAGTCGAGGCGGCGTGTTCGGGTTACCAAAGTTAGCCTCACCATGTGCACTGTGCAGTCTATCACCACTGTTGTATAGCACATTGGCGCCTCGCCTCGTCTCCCTCTCCGCTCCCATAACACCACTCCATCTCCATCTCCTTCTCCATCTCCTTCTCCGCCTCTGTCTCCATCTCACTGTGCCCCCGTGTACCGTCTCCTCACTCGCCTCCCCCAGTACCACTATTCCCTCGCTAGCCGCTCTAGCACCGACAGCCTTCTCCCCCGTAAATCAAGCCCCCCAAAAACCCCACATTTCAAACTCCACCATGGCCGAACGCGAACCGTGCAACATCCATATGAGCCGCGATTGGAGCAATCTCCCCAGTGACATCCTCGACCTCTATTATTCGTGTATGGATATGTCGAGTGCCCTGCGGCTGGCTGCATGCTCGAGGGACATGCACACGGCCATCATCGAAGCGAGGCCTAAGCTTTTCAAGACACCCTGCTTGCTACTATCTGGTCTTAGATTGGCTCACCTTGATACAGAGGTGTACATGATGCCCCTCGACTTCAATCCGATCTCCATTAGCCGAAACTTCTTTGCAGGTATGTAGTGGGTCATTGTACATCATTTCGCTTGACATCGATCCGATCACCATCGCCCGAAACTTCTTGGCAGGTATGTACTGGGTCGGCATGAACTCCCACTGGATGGCTGCCTTCAGAGAAGACGGTAAAAAGTTGGTGCTCGTGAACTTCCAGACCTCCCATGATATTATCCTTCCTCCATTGGATTATATAGAGTATTACCATCGCGATCCAAGTCATCTAGATTACAACGTCAGTTGGATGGACCTTGTTTTGCAGAAGATTGTAATCTGCCAAGTGCCCACATGACATGCGAATTACGCAGATTTCAAGCTAATTGCCTTGTTCGACCGCGGACTCGCCTATCTTTGTGTCGGTGCCTTCTTTAGCTGGAGAGAACCCAGCTCGCAGTGGATCATCGTCAAAGCTGATACACACTTCTGTGATGCTATTGAACACAATGGCATCATCTACGCGATCGACAAAGCAGATGGCACCACGTATTGCTGGGACGGCGCGTGTAAGTTGTTTCCATCTCATGTTAATGATGACACCATGACACTGTTTGAACTTTTTGTGATGATTGGCATATCCCTGTTTGAGCAGAATTTGAGTAGAACTATGGCAATGTATTGTAGACACCGTAAATCAGCTATATTTGGAATGAGTTAATTCATGCGATTGTGACCATGTCATTACAGCCAATTTGTACCCTGAATAATCAAACGGTTAGGAATATATGGATATTATCCTTATTTTACAGTAATCTATATGCTACTACTAAATATGAGTGTGTATCAATGGCCATGTTAGTTTTCCTCATTTTCATGATGTATAAACATGCACCACACTGTTGGTTTCATCTAACCATACATTAGGGAAGTAAATGTGCATATGGAGAACTCTATATTTGGAAGTAGTGAAATCCTGCAATGCTTACCATGTGTACATACCTATATTCGCCCTTCAGCAATCAATGGCTAGAATAATATCCTCACAATTTTTTTGCCCACAGAACACGAGTATATAACAATGCATGGTCTGTTAGTTACCTTGAAGAATTTGTTTGTGAGGACAGAACATGATTACATAACATGCATGACATGGTACATGGTAGTTTCCTGTGAAGAATCGATTGCGAGATAACATGAGTATAACCATGCATGGCACTTCTATATTTTCGAACCCAGTATACATTTCCCTGTATTTTCCTCCCAGTTCCAACAGGGACATATCAATGCTATTTCTTGCATTATCCTACTCATACTATGAACAATGCTGATCTTACATTAACAATGACTGTGCTTTTTGATATGATGCAGTGTCCCTACAGTTATTGCCCTTTGCAATCACACCACATTTGCCAAAAACAGGGAAGCACAACTGGTTCCTCGCTCGATCAGACGATGACAAAAGACTGATGATCATTCGGACACATGAGCCGGAAAATTTATATTGCAAAAACCCCACTGTATACAAGCACCGTGAAATACGTGAGTATCCGGACAGTGGCTGTTACGTCTATGAGCAGGATACCTGCTTGTTGGGGCCATCCGGATTTTTTAGTTGGAGGCGGGTAAACAGCCTTGGTTCACACTCTCTGTTTCTCGGACTCAATTATCCGATTAACCAGGAGGTCACCGTTTGCAAGGACCTTGATGGCAGAGAGGCTCTGTTTGCTATGGAAAACTGTGTCTACACGGCGAGCCCTAGGAGTTCGGGAGCAAACTCCCCTGATTGTCAACGATACAGCCTGCAGCCAAAAGAAGGTGAGAATGACAAAGGCATCCGGATTAACTTTGATCCTTGGATGTCTCAATTACGACAGGCAGTGATGTGGTTCAAGCCTTCAGGTTGATAGGTAATTGGGCTGTTGCATCTAAAGGGTGGAGTACTGGTGTCTCCGGATCACTGGTCGCTGAAGCGGGGCTGCAAATTATGATGGTGTTGGATCATCTCTTCGAATGACTTTGTTGTCTTTGCTGCTGGTTCTGGATGGGTAGTTCTTTCTTTTGTTATGCATATTCCTTGTCATTTGGTCATCCTCGTCTATGTCACTCTTACTATGTAATAGTTGCTTCTGTTTAGAATGTCAATCTCGTCTGGATCACGAGAGTCTGAGCGCTGCAGATGGTTGCGTTTTGGTGGTGTAGCAAGACTTCTTATGAACTATCATGTCTTGCTGTTTATGTCAGTAGTAGTCACTAGTCAGTGTTTGAATGTTGTATATATCGTTGTTTCGAACTGTTTATTGTCTCGAACTACTGGTGGGCTAAATGAGGGCATCACCATTCTCCAGTGTTCAGAGTATATCTCCTTTTTTTCAAGTTATATAATTTGAGCCTAGTTTCTTTTCGATGATGTACACTTGTTTGGGCGAGTGAGGTGTCGTTGAATATGGGCCGAGTAGTAACGCAATGCCAAACAGGTCAATTATGACTCTCAGGCCGGGCTCTCAAAAGATCCTGAAAAAAAAGGTCGGGCTCTCCAAAAAAGAAAGAATAAGGACTCTTAGGCCGACATGTGGGCGCCACCGGTGTTTTCGTGCGCTTGCGCGCCGAGAGCATATTGGCGCGTGCTCGAAATTCATACTACCTTTTCATCCCCAGTCTCCCGCCCCTCCCCCACCTCTGGAATCTCGATTCCTACTCCAATTCCCCCAAATCCCCCTCCTGTACTCCCTGTACTCAAGCGCACTATCATGTCGCCGGTCAACGCGGATCTCCGAGCCAGAGATCCTGAGGTCCGTCCTGCCTTCGGTCGCTGCGTGCTGTCGCTCAACAGTGGCATGGCGGCGCTTGACGACCAGTTTGCCGGCAAAGTGCTGATGGTAACCATCAACGGCGACCGGCCTCCCGTCTCGCCGGACGACCTTGTCAAAGCTCTTGGCATTGCGCACGGCATCCAAATAAGTGACTTGCTCGTCGAAGTCTGTCCGCCACCGGCTGATTTCTTCGTCAGGTTCCGGACAACTTTCGACTGCAGTCGTGTGTTCGAATCTTCCCGGCGTTTGTTCTGCGATGGCGCGCTGGTGAGCTTTGATCGGTGGCACCCAGGATGGGGCTCGGTGCCCTCTGAGCTTGAGTTTTTAACAAAGCTTACCTTCCACGGCATGCCTCGACGTGCTTGGAACAGCGAGTCCATGAACGAGCTTATCAACGACCTTGGAGGTGAGCTCGTAAGTATGTTTGTTCCTCCAGACAGCTGGGCTCTGACGGTTATGGCATGGATGAAGAAGCCGTCCACCATACCGAAGGTGATTGGTGTTGAGATACCGGTGCAGGAACCGGGGTTGTACTATTCGTCGCCACCAAGGCCGTCGCGGACCATGTTAGGGATGTACCTGTATCGAGTGTTCGTGCATGTCGAAGAAGTGGTCAATCCATCAATCGAAGTCCTGCCGCCGCCGCTGGTGCCAGGGTCCGTTGACGACGTCCATTACAGGAGTCAACGTCAGACTTTCCCCGTGTTGCTCGGAACGATGGATGGCACAGGGCCTACTCCATCGCGACGGAGGCCACTGCTTCTTTGGGAGAAGAGGCAGGGCTGGCTGCCTGGAGGTGCTCTAATTTGAGGTAACAACTGAATCTTGTCAGATACTAGTTAAATCCGAGCTATGGGTGTGAAGCACTGATATGCCAGTACATTTGATTGTGACTTGTTCTAATTTTGTACCTGAACTTTTTTTAGAAAGGGTTGTACATCAACTTAATGTGCTAGCAGAACTTATTATGTTATCTGTCTGTTTTCTTTGCACAACATTCAAGACATTTCCCCGTCATTGATAAAGACGATGAACCATTATGTACGACTTCGTTGGTTTCAACATAGCCCTTCCCATAGCGCTCCACTGCTTCCATTCTGATTGTGCCGCCTGCGTGAAATTTTTGTATGCAAGTTCAGTGTGCTATGATGTTCTATATGACTGTGTCAACTATATAAGTTTTTACTGAGCATCAGCAATGCATATGGCTGAAAGATGTATTTACGAGCATCGACCGATGGGTCTCTCTCTCTCTCACACACACACACACACATATGCGCGCGCGCACGCACAAGTGGGACCCGTTGAATTATTTATTTGCTCGTGACAGCTTTTAATTAGGTTCCACTATAATCTAACTTTTTTCTTAAGTTATTAATTGAGCTCAGTGACTTCAAAAAGTTGTACAGAAGCCTTGTTTGGGCCTTTCCGACGTCGCTGAATGTGGGCTGAGTAACCATGTTAGGTTGTACTGTACTACACATGCCTTTTTTTCAACATCAGCAATGCAACTGGGCCGACAGTTGTGCACAATATCCGGGTCAACTTGTTATTCTCCGCACCGCTGGGCTGCAAACTTTCCTAGGAGGTATGCATTAGGCTTAACAAGAAAATGGACTTTAAGAAATAATAAATGGGATGTAATTATAATAATTGGGCAGTAACTATGCACCAAACACGTAATTAGTTTAAAAAATATATTATTTTTGGAATTTGAAAATTTTAGTTTCATTACTTGTTGCGCGCGCAATATTTCGTTGGATTTTAACGTAATACAACTTTATTTTAAAATTATATTTAACATGAGTAGAAATTTTGGATAAAAATATTTCGGATCCCATCAAAATGTGGGATTTTTTTTTGAATTCTCTTTTGAGCGGTTGTTTGAAATTATTAATCGTTGTCCTAGCTAGATGTTGGGTTGTACTATTAACAAACTATAAATGAGTTGTAGTAAATTCCATTAGAATTAAAAAATGGGCTGTACATTCTTACAAATCGCAAATGGCCTATATGTTCTCTGCCAAATCCGAGTTGTGGGCCTACTAAGTTGACGCGTACCAAGGGCTTTGTCTTTGCTCAAAAAAAACAAGGGCTTTGTCAACTTAGTCAATATAAACGATTCTAGCTGCAGTGGTCGTACGATGTCCATCCAACGGCTGTAGTGCTTCTTCAACCTCTGGTCTTCTTTCTCCAGCCGCCCAAACCAGTGTCGGTCGTGCCGCATGCTCCTGCCTCCTGTGGCCGGTTGTGCTGTCGCGAAGGCCTCACCGCCCCTACTATTCCCACCACTAGCCAGGCCCTGCGGCGACGGCAACCTTACACCGCAGCCGAATCAGTGAACCCTCGTACTCCTCTCCGCGCGGGCTTCCACTGATGCGTCTTCCCCGGCTCCCCGTCGTACCCTTCCTAGGCGTCGCCGTCGTCCACCGCCGTGGTGCTCTCGGCGCGGCGTGGTCAACGTGGTCAAGGAACGACTTCCATCGGACGTGGATTGTACGTGGAGAGGTTGATAGCTGGGTCCACGACCGCAGCAAGGAAGTGCCTCCTTATTATGTGGAAAATAATTATTGCTCCACCTGACAGCTGGGACCCAACGGACGGGCCACTGTATTTCGTGAAAAAAACATTTCCCCCTGACTGCTGGGACCCACCAGCTACATCTTCACACGCAAGGAAGTGCGTCCGGGCAAAAAAAATGATTCACCCCCCCCCCCCCGACTGCTGGGACCCACCAGCTACATCTTCAGACGCAAGGAAGTGCGTCCGAGCAAAAAAAACCGATTCGCCCCCTGACTGCTGGGACCCACCAGCTACATCTTCGCACGCAAGGAAGTTCTTCCGGGCAAAAAAAAATGATTCGCCCCCCTGACTGTTGGGACCCACCAGCTGCATCTTCTTACGCAAGGAAGTGCGTCCGGGCAAAAAAAACAATTCGCCCCCTGACTGCTAGGACCCATCAGCTACATCTTCGCACGCAAGGAAGTGCGTCCGACAAAAACGATTCGCCCCCTGACTGCTGGGACCCACCAGCTACATCTTCGCACGCAAGGAAGTGACTGACAGTCGGGATCCACCTGGTCGAAGCATACATAGCGTTGTCATTCTGGTCGTGAACGTGTACGTACATATATACTGGTCGATGTAGAGGCGTGCACGTGTCATAGTAGAGGCGCGCACGTAGCATGTACACGTACGTATAGCAGACAGTGTGCAAGAAAGAAAATACGGCCACGTATGTGTACATACGGGCGGGCTCTCGAACGCCTACTCGTGCATACATACGACCAGGGCTCGTATACATGGTTGGGTCGGAATGGAGAAACAGCATCGTCGTCGTGTTCATGGGGAACCAACCGGCTGGGTTGGAACGGAATGCATCGTCATGTTCATCGGGAGGGCTTGGACGGAACAGGCGATGGAAACGAGGCCTGGCATACCGCAGAACGGAGGAAATGGCCTTGTGTTCGACCGGCCACGTTCGAAACGGGATCATGTTCATCGAGAGGGGTCTGGCGTACCGCAAAACGGAGGAAATGGACCTCCTATAGTCGAAACGGGGTCCTGATGATTGGGAGGGGTGTGGCGTACCGCAAAACGGAGGAAATAGACCTCCTACGGTCGAAACGGGGGTCCCGTTGATCGGGAGCGGTGTGGCGTACCGCAAAATGGACAAAACGGACTTGTGTTGGAGCGCTACGGTCGAAACGGGGGTCCTGTTCATCGGGAGGGGTGTGGTGTACCGCAAAACGGGACTCCACGAGATACTGTTCATCTCCACCATCGACCTCCACCAGCCTCCACGGGCTACTGTTCATCCACCGTCGACCTCCTCCAGCCTCCACCTGCGACTGTTCATCCACGGGCTCCTGTTCATCCAGCCTCCACCGCGCGCTACTCCACCGGCCACTGTTCAACCACCCCTCTCCACGGGCTCCTGTTCAACCACGCCTCCACGGCTACTGTTCATCCACCCCTCCACCGTCTACTGTTCATTCAGCCCTCCACGGGGTCATCCTGTTCATCCAGTCCTCCACACCACAGGGTCCTGTTCATCCACTCCCACTGCTCACTATTCATCCAACCCCCCCCCCCCCGCAACGCTCACTGTTCATCCAGAGAGGCAACATCGATCGGCTTCAATTAGCAATGGTAGCAAAGGAATCGATCGCTCGGGTTCAGTAACGCGTAGCCAGCAGTGCAATCGCTTGGGTTCAGTTAGAGCCCAACGCCTCGCTCGGGTTCAGTTAGAGCCAACACCTCGCACACACACGCATACGTGTACGAGATAAACACGCATCGCTCGGCCCCCGACCTCCCACCATAACCGGGAACTCCCCGAAATTTTCCTCCCCCTCGCTTCTACCATGGTTTTTTCTGTCATGGACGGCCCAAAGAATGTCATGCAGCTGCGTCTCCGGCCCACCCAGGACGAAAATCCCATTTTCTGTCATGATTTTTTGTCATAGAAGTAGGAGCCCACCACATCTATGATGATACTGGGTTTTGTCACAATTATCGTCATAGAAGTGTCATATGTATGACAGAAAAAAAAATCGTTCGGCCCAAAATGTCACGGATGTGTCTTTTTTTGTAGTGATGCAACCAAACACACCCACACACTTTGTGCTACAGTGACTGGTTTGCATCGTCTGAGTTTGATCCAATGGTCATGTTGCGCCGAGACATGGACATGCCCATGCAGAGGGCACCTAAACACCACCGAAGTCCCTCTGCTTCTTGAGGCGCACGATGTTGGTGATGCAGGGTGCAACCACCCGCAGAGCCCGCTCCCGGTCGACGGGAGCCAGCTCATCAAAGACGGCGTCCAATGGCACGAATGGATTCCGGTGACGGAGCCCTGAAAGGATTCGCCTGGCAACGGCGACGGTAGCCCGCAACCCCTCCTTGTCCAGCTCAGCCCCCACCATCACGCGGAGACGGCTCAGCTCCTCGGCGATATAGGTGAAGAAGGAGACCAGGTCAGGAAGCCGCGGCTTGTTGAAGTCAAACGGGTTTAGCCCGACGGCCGGCATCGTCGCGCTGGCACGACGGTAGGCATCACGCAGACGCAACACGTGCATGGCAAGTTGGTTCACCAAGTGGCTGAGGCGATCCTAGACCTCGTCACGATCGGCCCGCTCGTGCTCCAGCCGGCTCCCCTGACGACCTATCATATCTCCCGCTTTGTGCATCAACGCCGCCGGTGCCTCGAGCATCTTTGTGGTGGACGCCTGCCGCTTTTGAAGCTCCGTGAACTCCCGCACATAACGAAGGAGCATGGTACCACTCTCCTCCTTGAGCTCACGGAGCTCCACGTCGTTGGCCCTGAGCTCCGCATCCTTGGCCTGGAGCTCCTGTGTCAGGCGCCTCACCTCAGACTCCGTGATCTGTTGCGCCGCCATGGCACCAGGTAGAAGCAATGGGGAGAGGAAGTAGAGGGGGCGAAACGGCTAAAAGGCAATGCAATCTACGGGAAGGCGGAGGGAGCCAGCCAAGGAGCGGGGAATCTTTTGGTTTTCACCATGGTAAAACACCAGTCGACGACTTCTCACATCAGGGAGCAGTGGGTTTTACAAGCGGAGTCATCATGACTAATTGCTGTCGCGCCTGCTCCCGTCAATCAAAAAATTAAAAATCCTGCCGCACCCAAACACCAGAGCAACACCGCGGTGGATATTTGAATTTACCTGCCGGCAAGTAGATAAAAAAAGGGGTGAAAAAACAAATGTGGCAGCGGCCTAGCTAATCGGTCGAACTAGCCCAACTAGCTAGCCACCGTGCCTCACTGATGTACTCGGCGGGAAAGGTGATCTTTCGTGATTTGACGACTCATTTACTTGCTTCGGCGCTATGACCAAGGAGGACCTAGTAAACGCGCGGTAGGGCGTCCCACGTCAGGAAGAATATATGTGTGCACCACCCGGGAGGACCCCGAAACCGCGTGGTAGGGTGTGCCACGTCTCGGCACAGAGGAAAAATGTGTGTTTACAAATACACTGTGTCAGACGTAGTACCTATGGTTCGACCTCGGGACCCAGCCAGTCGGTCGAAAACATCCCACTAGCCACACAGCTTCATCTTGCAAACATGGCACGGAGGATAGATGTGGTTAGCTCCGTCTCGATCAGCCACAATGTCCCTTGTTCTAGGCGATTCTTCTATTTTCCAAGCTTTTTTTAGTTGTAATAACACCACGGCAAGCTAGCGCCGCTCTTCGTGTGTGCCCATGCAAAGGTTAGATGATGGAGACAAGAGAGATTGAGATCGCAGACCTGGGACCCACCAGTAAGCGAGTCAACGTTCATGCACGTGTTGACGAGGCACTCCCTCTACTCTACTCAACGTAATATTGTCTAAAATCAAGTTATGGGACAAAGCCAACAACCATTGTTGTTTCAGGCTATCGACTTACGCTTTGTAGTCCAGGTTGCCAGTTCGAATCTCGTCTTTCAGATTTGTTAGTTTTAGGTCCAAATTTGATTAATGACAAGTGGGACCCCTGTGTGTTATTCCGATATTTCAGTGTAGGATGTTTTTTTTGAACAAACACTTTGCGTGGTTAGACAAGTAACGGCGCGAGTTACACGTATTTTGCAAGTTTACGAACAAAAATGACAGCGGCATAGAATATCACATCCACCCCGCAGCTTAGATGCTATGGTGATACGAGTTTTTACACCGTTGGAAGTGAGATCCAATGGCTTGGGAGTAGTCTTTGTAATTATGCGCAATTTCCAAACTCTCCAAAGTTTTTTTTGCAAATAAAACGTTCAGGCCTTGTGTGTGCTGCTGCATCTTCGATCCAACGGCTCCCCGTTGCTCATATTAGGTGCTCCCCATAGCATTAATTACCCGCAACGGTGATATGAGCATCTAGGTCGTATGATTAGTGATCAGATGGCACATGCGTAGTACTTGTACTTTCTGCACATTTCCCAAACTCTCTCAGCCGTATATTGCAAAAACATTCAAACCTCCTACTGTAGGCTGTTAGATCTCAGTGAACTCGTATCACCATAGAATCTACGGTGCGGGAGCACCTCATATTCTCCCATGCGAGAAAACATAAGGTGTTATCGCAGCTTGGATGCTACGGTGATACGAGCTTCGAGGTCGTTTGATCTGAGATCCAATGGCATCTGAGCAGTCTTTGTGCTTGTAAGTAGTGGCCGAACTCTTTGGGGCTTTTCTGCAAAAGACCATTTGAACCACCGAGGAGGTGTTGGGTCACAAATCTAACGGCTCCGAAGAGATTGTATCACCAAAGCATCTAAGGTCTGGTAGCACATGATATTCTTACATACAAGAGAATATTATGTCCTCCTTCATCTTAGATGCTACGGTGATACGAGCTTCAAGGTCGTTGGATATGGGATCCAAGGGCATCTGAGTAGTTTTTGTACAAATTGTGTGCATTTTTCAAACTCATCAAGGTTTCTTGTAGAAATATTAAGACACATCATGTGAGCTGCTATGTATATCTCAGATCTACAAGCTCCAAGCAACTCGTATCGGCATATAGCATCTAAGGTATGGGGGCACATGATATTCTCCTGGGGAGGAGGGGTGGGGGGTGCACAACCAATCGATGGTTGGGACAGTGGTCACAAATATAATCTAAACAACCCTAAACAGAGCTCCACAATTTTATCTAAGGTCAAGGGGTTGACCCCCTACAATCATAGCTCCGCCTAAACACAACATTTGCATGTACTGTAGTACTAGACTTAATATTCATGTTTCAGTTTCATGTTCATTTTAAATATTGAACTGAGGACCATGCATGACTTACATTTTACTCCCTTCGTTCCTAAATATTAGTCTTTTTAGAGATTTCAAATGGACTGGCACATACAGATGTATATAGACATATTTTAGAGTATAGATTCACTCATTTTTCTTTGTATGTAGTCACTTGTTGAACTCTCTAAAAGACTAATATTTAGGAATAGAAGGAGTATTTTTGAATTCGTGTCATACATGCATGGTTTGGAAAAATAGATGCACTATACTTATTGGATTGTTGTTGTGTTCGTGCGTGTGTGTGTCTCTCTCTCTCTCTGTGTGTATGTGTGTGTGTGTGTCATATGCTTGATACATACAAAGTTTTCTCACCTCCATATTGTTCATCTTTTAAATTTGAATTTGCATTGGGAAACTTACTAGGGATACCATGAAATGTGAAATCCACGTTGAGATCACTATATCACAAACTCACTCTAATTCGACAACTCATCATAAATCAATTACCACATTGAGAATGATAGGACCCAACGGCGTACCAGCCAGACCTTGGCTCGTGTTGATCCTAAAAAAATAAAAAAATAAAAAAAACCGGGCTCGTGTCCTTCGCTGGCGTGCATGGTATGCACATTAGGCAATCCCAACCAGTCGAGCCTCAGCATTTCGAGTCAAAATATCTGGCGGCCAGAATTCCAGCCCTAGGAAATTCCCCTCATGTCCCGGGTCCATAATGACTACCGATGAACAACGGAGGGATCCTTTAGTAAGTAGACAACCTTACCTACCGTGCCGAGCACGGTTCAATTCCCTCGATCGCCGCTCATCAAGGTCACCCATCAACTGCATTGCCTTGTACTACTACTACTACTACTACACCAGGATGAGCATAGAATTGAGCCCTTTTGTTCGTGCCTAGTACTTGAGTTAATATATCAGGCAATGCAATGGTACGGAGGGATTATCCTTTTACTCTGCATATATAACTTGTCTGAAGTCTAACTAAGCAAAATGTTTGACCAAATCCTTTCTTAAGAAATACAACAGGACAGATGTACGGCTTGAAAATTTATTGCATGATGCAGGTTATGATATTGTTTTGAATCCTGGATCTTAAATTTCAGAAAATCCAAAAGTGAGCATAAATTATTGAAACCGAGCATGGTCATGTGATATGGCACAAATATTACTTTGTAAGTTTTTTTCTTCAATTTGAGACAAGCTGCTTATGACAAGTTGCACAAATGAAGAGCCAAGGTATTTTGGAACAAAGACCTGTCACGTTAAGGCAAACGCTTTCACTATTGAAATCATGGACGTTTACGTGCCGCCACGAGTCCCTGCTTCTCATAGGCAGGTGCCGTCCGAGCAAGCGTGTGAGTTGACGGGAGGCGTGCGAGCAGACCGCTGCGCCGGCTGACAGGGAGGCATGCATGTAGACCACAGTGCAGGCTCACCAGTAGGCGAGCCCTTTGACCAGGCTCCGCCGCCCACCTTCGTCCCAACTGCTCCCACTTTTAATGTCGGCGGCACCGCAGTTTAAAATCAACCCCGCACTACCCGCTATTGCTACAATCTTCTCTCTTCCTCTCCGATTCTCCTGTCGTCTACCTCCAACTAGCCTGACCTAAACATACGCCATGCCGCATCACGATGGTCTGCCCTTAGTCTTCCAGTTTCCTAAGGAAGACACCCAGCCGGAGTATCAAGAACATAAGGCGCTTTGGGACGAGTTTGAACTGGCCTTGCAGGAAGACGTCGCGCCTGTCCCCGCTCCCGTTCCGGCTCCCGACGCCCCGACTACGCCAGCCCCATCCCCGTGGCATTGATGGGCTGGGAGCCGCACATTGTCGCCGAGCTGGATCCCACGGGGTTCCACGAGGTCCCCGCCGACTTTCACGCAACCGTGCACCTGCCAGCGCATGCTCCTGCGCATGCATTGACACGCATGCCCGTGCCGGTTCCCGTGCACCTGCGAGTGCATGCGCCTGCGTGTGCACTGACGTGCGCGCCCGTGCTGGTGCCCGTGCACACGAATGCATCCGCCGCACCGTTGACAGCGCCTGTTCCCGCGCGCGTGCTAGTGCCCCCCTCAGCGGCATGGATGGCCTCCGTCGACCGCTTCCTTGCACCAACGCCAGTCGCCTCCTCCCGCCAGTTGACTCGCTCCGAAGTCCAGAACATTTTAGCCTTCCTTGAAGCTAGACCAATGTCCAGGAGTACGCCAACAACGGCGCAAGACGCTACCGTCGCCGTCGGTCAGTGGCCCGACGACACACAGAGCACGGCAGAGGAGCCGCTTCCCACCGCAAGACGCCCCCGCCGCCGCCGCATAATCTAAATTTGCCATGAAAAACGTTCGGATTGGCATGCTTAAAATCTGAACGTTTATCATTTCGGTTTATTTTATATCGATCGTCGTATAATTTAAAGTCGGAGTCAGACTGAACGAAATCTATTGTTTGATCGATGGAATGTTCTGCTAGAGCCGTATCAAATTAAATATACAACATCATCAAGCCACATGTATTCCTTGTTATCCAACGACCTAGACTGCTTCAATGTCGAGCGCTCAACACGTTTAGCGTGCAGTTAATTTCATGCCAAAAATAGTGCTAATCACATAATAACACGCAAATAATATCCTACTTAATATCCGCATGCACTTAATATACTTCCAACTTAATGTGCATTGCACGTACACACTGACTAGTGCTGCTAGTACGTGAAACTGGTGTCGTAACTTGTGAACGCGTCCAGATATGGTCAACGACAACATCGCCCGCGAGTTCTTCGTGTTTGCCCGTGCATCTAAACGTAGAGGGGGAGGAGAGAGAGAGAGAGAGAGAGAGAGAGAGAGAGCACACATGGAACCCACCAGTAAGTGAAGGCGAATAGTACTAAAAATAATATTACATTTTATCCATTAAATAGGTTGTGGTAATATAAAAAAATTATGTGAACAAAGTGGGGTACAACAAACATTGTTGTTCTACGTATGTTGCCTATTGACGTGCGGCTTGAAGGCCCTGGTCGCATGTTCAATCCTCGTCCTTTATTTTTAATTTGTATATGGGTCCAAATTTGTTTCATGGCATGTGGGCCCCTTGGTGTGTAGTTTGTAGCACTTTAATTTGTGGGTCGAAATTTGTTCCATTCCAAGTGGACTATCGGTGTGTAGTTTTGTAGCTTATTTATAATAATTAAAGGGAACAACAGAGTTTTTGCAATAATACCATGGTGCGACGTTGAAGGCGAGAAAGGACGTGCGAGAGAGCGATGACCGAGCCAGAGGGAAATCAACTAGGGTAGTTGCGGGGGTTGCAACGGTGTTTGGAGTAGTTGTGGGCCGAATGCTATGAAAATATAATCTAAACCGACTGGAAGAAATGCCTACACAAATTAATCCAAGGTTGGAGTGCCCCTTGTAATGTGAATAGCTCAGGCTTTGCGAGTGATGGAGAGGTAGCTTCAATGCATGGAAGATACGGTATGAGAAAGCAAGGTCAATCGAGAGACATATAGATAGAGATACAAAGTGAGTGTGGTCCAACATTCGTTGAACAGATATATATGCTCTGGAGAGATATTGTCCGATTGAGCTTTTGGCAAGGGTGAGGACTATAAGATAGAGCTTGAGAGATGATCCAGTCACATACGTGTAGATATATTTTGTGCGTGGGAGGAAGCAAGGTCAATCGATCACATAGGGTCGTCGTGCAATCTAAAGAGTGAGACGGGTTGGAGAGAGTGACCTAGATAGACAATGTGCACGAGAGAGTATACAATGTGAATAGGTCGAATTGGGCTCAAACATGGTGATATATCGTTTTTGTCCGAGAAAGAGCGAGGTCAATCGAGACATAGAGAGAGAGAGAGAGCGTGGCCCGCCGTGAGGTCGAAAGAGTGGGGCGGCTTGGATGGACTGACCTAGATAGACAATCTGCGTGAGAGAGTATAGAGTGTGTCGATCGAGGCCCGAACAGGGAGATATATCATTTGTGTGTGAAAGAAAACGAGGTTAAACGAGACTCAGATAAAGAGAGCGAGATTGAGCGAGTGTGTCCCACCGTGCGGAAGAAAGAGTGAGCAGTCTCGAGGGAGTGACCTACATAGACAACGTGCATGCGTGCACGCGAGAGGTTGGGGGGCTACATAGGCAATGCATGTATTTAGCACGAGAGGGTGAGAGGGAGAGGAGAGAGAGAGAGCTTGGCATGGGGTGCAATGGTGGGTGTGTGAGGTAAATACATTTGGTAATAGAGTGGGAAAAGGGGTTGTGTAGTTGAGAGACTTAGAGATCGAAACATGGAGACGAAGAATGAACGTGTGTTAGAAACCGGTAGCTTCCTAAGGTGGTTAGGAGAGGAAGATTGACCGGTACAGGAAGTATGTAGCGTGCGTGCGTGGGGAGGGGGGCTAAAAACAACATTTGAATGTACATAGTACGAGGCTTAATATCGATGTTTCAATTCTGTGTACATTGTAAGATTTGAACTGAGGACCATGCATACGGGTAATTATTTCGAGTTCGTGCCATACTAGGTTTCGAAAAGTTGATATTGACTCAATTTGTTGTGCTATTTTGTAGGTCATATGTTTGAATCCATCCAAAAGTTTTGTCACTATCATGGTGTTCATCATATACATATAAATTTGTATTAAAAAAGTAGCACGGATACAGTGAAATGCGAAATCCACGTTAGAACTAGAGATTGCTACGTGACACACACTCTAATTCAAATAACTAATTATGTGACACACACTCTAATCCACGTTAGTGTGGATAGCGTGGATACCTTTTTGATTTTTTTTCAAATAACTCCTCACTAATTAATCTATAGTACTCCCTTTGTTCACTTTTATAAGACCTTGAAGACATTTCAGAAAATGTGCAAAACAATTCATTTTAAGTTGTCTGAAACGATTTATAAAAGTGAATGGTGGGAGTATATTGTTTCGAATGACTAATTATTGCAAGGAAAACACGGGCATGGTAATGCACACATATTCGTTTGCAAATGAAAGAAGATTCGTTTGCATTCTCAAATGTAGGCGCACCAGGCAGACCAGGGTCGTGTCGGGGTGGTCGCGTGTGTCGGACAGACGCGTAGCACCCAGCCACCCACCCACCCCCTCCCTCCCCCACTCCCCCACCCCCCAAAGGACGACGACAAAATAAGTTCGCACTTCCATGTTTTGGATTGAAATATCTGGCGGCCCCAATTCCAGCCCTACAAAATTTCCCTTCTCCACCATCCCCTTCCGCGTCCAGATTGCTCAAATCCCGAATTCGCTGCCAACCCAAGCAAAGTTTGAATCGCCCCTCGTCTCGTCTCTTTCCCCACCTCTGTGCCGGACGACGACGATGAAGAGGACAGTCGCGCTTCACCACCGCACCGGAGCTACCTCATCTACGCCCTCGTCCACCGCACCGGGTGGTCCACCGACAACGTCGGCCGCTCCAACTGACGCGCCTCACAAACACCGACTTCCACCGCATCAGGTGCACTTCACCGATGCTGTCTCCCAGCTCACCGGGGCTACTTCACCGAGCACATCGTCGCACCTCCGTCCCCCGAGGCCGTTGGGGCTTCACCAACGGTCTCGTCCACCGCATCAGAGCACTCCGCTGCCACTCAAGATCTGCATTCGTGCGCGGCCAGCCAACGCCAGCGCATCACCCTCAACGGCTCTGAAGTGACCTGCACTCTAGCTAGGCAAGCATGCCCAAATGCCGGCCCGAACTAGGTATCCACACATCACTCCCTTGTGCACTATTTCGATGATGTTTGGATATCCTTTCACTGCTCTCTTAGCTTACACGCCTATGCAACTCCGACTTTAACACTTATTTCTTCTCGAGATATCATCTGAAACAAGCAAATCCATCTTTTACCGAAGCATGACGGCGCTACGGGATTTGGTACACATCCTGCACACCCGTATAACCTTGTAAGTATCTGTCCTCCGATACAACATCAAGGTCGATTCCTCTTATTTGATCAACCATTCGCCGTGTCAAAAATGCAGAGGGGGATGCAAGGAGCACAAGGCCAGCACATCCAAACAAGTGGTAACATGGACTTGTACATGGAACATCCAAAGTGCAAGCAGAGCTGCAATGAGCCTGTACAATGAGCTAGCATAAGTCCATGCATTTCATTTAATTCATACTGGCATTCGTGTATGATTTGTGTGCAGTGGCGGATCCACAAATTCAAGTTACCAGGGGCGAACATTTAACTTAAAAAATACGAATGCACTTGCACTCTGGAAATCAACATAACTTGAGAAATGTGAAGCTACATGCACTTTGAAAACCAGCTAATGATCCAAAGTAGTTCAGATTATAAACACTAAATGATGCAAGCACCAAAAAACACAAAATGCAACATGGTGTACAAGGACTACAAACATGGTCTGTACCTGCTTGAATTATTCGTTCTCTGGCTGAAAATATCGAAGTGTAATTGCACCTATAACCAGTGCGCAAACTGCATATCAATATATCTATCCTGCACAAGTATGCCAATAGTTACAAACAACAGATTAGAAAAGTATTTATGCTATGTTGTCATGATACGGGGACTTTCTGGTAGATGGCCTCGACGTTTCCTCAAGCTATGAAAATGCACTATAATTTGCTTGTCATCAATGCCTGCAAATCTCTGTCTCTCTCAACATAGCAGATCATCATTAGACACTAAATCCTTCAATGAGCTTGCAAAATGCTTGCATTAGATCCCTCATTAGACACTATATGTTCATCACCAGGAGCATGTAAAATGTTTGCATCAAATCCTTCATTAGCAGTCTGTTCATTAGACACTTCAGGCTCAAGAACAACATGAGCTTGTATGTTTGCACCGGAAACTTGATTAGATACATCAGATTCAGTCAGTTCAGTATTGATTGGGGGAGTTATAAAATAAGTAGAAATTGGTTTCATTTTCTCATAGATTCCCTACATACAAGCAGTTTTACAACACCGTCAGGTTTAACTATTGGCCAGAAATTGAAGAGTTGAATTAGATATAATCAGGGATGTGATGTACCTGCTCGTTGCGCATGCTACTCTTGCAAGCTGCGACTGTCCGTTTGCGCAAGCTCGATGCCATGCCCGTGCTGCCGCCACTGCCTCCCACGCAGGCTACACCCAGGGTTGGATCTTCATCTTCTTGTCCTTCCGTTCGCTTGAAGCCCGGTGACCGCCCTCCAACGAGGGCGCGAGGAAGTGCTGTGTCGGTCTGTCCAGCGGCGGCTAGGTTAGGAGCAAACCAGACTGGAGGCTGGAGCGAATGAATTGGGATTTTCCTACTGTCGATCGATATGGGAGGCGCTCGTTTGGGCCGCGAGCCTGCTATAGGGCCTTCCTTGCACTTATGTTATTGGCCCATCCAAATTGAAACATTTTTCTTCATTTTTTACATTGCCTGCTCGTGTGTTGGGACAAACAAAACTAGCCTGGGCCAACCTGGACGACTCAAACTAGGTGCACACTTTCCAGCCACCTGAGGAGGCCGCCCATACCAGCCCCTATGGTGGCGTTGCCCCTTTTGCGTGTATGATTGGGTAGTGAAAAATATTCCAGTGGCGCTTTTGATTTACCCACGGAATGGTTGAATTTCTTATTTCTATGAACTGAGTTCGCCAATAATGTGAAGGATGCCAGTCTTTTCATCCTATTGTAGATTGCATAGATCTCGATATGCCAAAATTAATCGCATGAAATATACAATAAAAGCCAATGTGATGTGTGTGGCTACAACTAGTCTGACTACACATCCTCATATAACATATCAAGGACGCACCATCTTACCAGATTAACCATTCGACTTACTAGTGCAGTGTGGGAAGAAAAAAGTATTGGGACTGCGTATCCAAGAAATTGATGCCATGGACTCCTTTGTACAACCTTGTAAGCGAAAAAGAAGTTGCAGTGTGCCTGTACAAAGAACTGGCGTAAGTTCAGTTACATGCTTCTCAGAATTTTAGTTAGCCACTTATTGCAAAGAAATTCAATTACGTTGCTTGGCTTAATTTAGTTTGCTACTGATTACATAATGCCACAGCCTGTTAATCCTATTATAGACTGCGTCTATCTATGTGTTTGATACTTACTGTTAAGAATTACCTGTTTGCCTTAACTTAAATAGCTAGTTGTTTGTTTAACTGATTTGCTGCTGCAACAGCGGGTTACAATGATGTTAATAACTACTTTTCAGCATCCAATTGAAACTCTTTAATTCCTTGTTTGTTTAACTGGTTTGCTGTTATAACTCCTAGTTGATATGTTTTGCTAACTTCAACTTTTCTGAATCCAATTGGAACTTTAATGGCAAAACAGGTTAGCCCAAGATCAAAGAGCGAGGTCCCCATGGACGTTGCATCATCCCACAGCAGTGGCACCGGCCCAATCATGCATTATGAATTGCCAACTGTTGATGCTCTAGAGGCTAAACTAGTGGTAGAAAGAGATTCTGCTTCTGCACTTAGAGATGAAGTTGACATGTTGAGGAAGCAAACAACACAATCGCAAGTAGTACTCAAGACAACCATTAAATATTTGATGGATTTCAAAACGAAGCAAGCTGAGACTGACCACATTGTTAAGGTCCTGGAGGAAAAAAGGAAATTAAATTCCCACTTGGTAAATCATAGGTGAAATGTTCTTTCCATCATTGAATAACCTTTGTGTTGTTTGTTCATGTAATCAATCAAACCATTTGTTTTAGAGATCATGTAATAATTGTTTTTTGTTTTTTGGTTTGTAATTTTATTTGAGCACAAGTCTGTATTAATTGATAAGACTCGGAGACATTTCATTTGGATTGTTGTGCCAGACCTACAAATATGCCATCGGGCTGAATATGCATTCAGCAATAATAGTAGTATAGATGGACCATAAGTGGCATGCATCGGAAAGGGCCAAGATGCTGGCTGAAAAAGGATGTTGTTGTAGCAAAAACAGTACAGCGGCCTGGCTTATGCATGTTAGTTGATATTATTGATCCATATACTCTATAAGTGTTTATATGTCTGTTAGTTCTCTACATTCTTGGTTGATTGACTCGGTATTTGAATCTTGATACATCGCTTGTGTACATATCTAAATGGGAGTACACATTATGCTGCGTGTGACATTTGAGTTGGACATGAAGTGTTCCAAATATTCGAATTCACCTTAAACTGGATTCTAGCTTCTGAATTTGAGTATCGGCATTTGGAAACCATATTCATATATGACAGTGGAATACATCTTTATCGTCCTTTTGAAGATATATATAAAAACACATAGAATGATTTATAAAGATTCATATAGGAATACAAAATGGATTCGAATTTAGTTGCCAGGGTAAACGTGGATGCTTATTGTCCCAAAATTTGAAAGAAGCAGCAAAATGTCCACTCCCACGTCGGCTGCCTGAAGCCAAGTGTTTGGGAGATGGAAATTATTGTCTACCCATTACACGGACAATCCATCGGCCCGATTTCCACTGCTCTAAATAGGGGTAGGTTAGTAACTTCAATTAGATGTGACATGACCGCCTCTGAGCCCATTCCAACACGGTGGGCGTCAAACATGGGCGGCAAAACACATTTGATTCAAGCTCGTCCGAAAGACCTCCGTTTCTCCCTCCATTCCCCATTCATACACGGTGGGCGGCAAAACAAACTCGACTCGGCCGAAATCGATGTAGGCAAATATTTTCAATAGGGGCAGGTTTGTAACTTCACCCAGACATGACACAACCGCCCTACCTGTCAGCCCCGTTCATACACCGTGGGCGCCAACCATGGGTGCCAACCACCCTCTCCTCGCTCGAAATCGCTCTGGGCAAATATTGGTGAGATGCGAGATTACCGTCCTATCCCCAACCGACGAGACGTCCAAATTTTAAACGGGGGCTAAGTTCGTAACTTTCCCGTATTTCAGACATGCGCATCCCAAAAACATGGTTCCCCGTACCTCTTCCTTCATTTTCCCATTCATACACCGTCCGCGCTAGAACACCATCCCCACACTAGCCTCCGTCCGCCACCCCATACATCGTCGCCGTCCTCCACCACATCCATCGCCACCATCCTCCACCATGCCGGAGCGCCTACCAAGACCGCGTCGTCCACTGCTAGAGATGGACGTTTCTCATCCACGGCGACAGACCAATAGCCTTGCATCGCGTCCTCTCGCTTCATCGGCGCTGTCGTCCTCTTTGCCAGGGCCGCTCACATGACCTTCTCTTCCACCGCAACGGGACTTATCCCCCGATGCACCCGTCTACCATCGCAGATCTGCTTCAACGCCACCGACAGCCATCGCACCCCCAATGCCTACACGACGCCGCAAGAGAGGTGGTACTTCATATCTCCTCATCTTTTTGATCTCAACCAGAAAATAGATCTTAACTTGGTTACTCTACTTTCTTTTCAGCTCTTAGAACTTAGTTCTTAGTTTGAAGCAAACAATGGATGCTAAATATCATTTCTCCGGTTTGCAGCTTCAAATCTGCCATGGCACAATCATAATACAGTTTAATTGATCATGCTTAGGGTTTAATTGATCATGTTGGTTCCGTGGTGGTTTCTTTAATAGAAATCGGAGGGGAAACCCTCTTTTTCTTAAAAAAATATGCTTAGAGTTTCCCCCTTTTATGATCACTATACGATCAGAATACGTGCTTCGTGTCATAACAACACTGCTCCACCCATCAAGCTAAACAAGCTTAGTTGTTCAAATACAAATCTGATATTATTAAAACAGATTCGTTTAATTGGTCAGCTAAATGTTCCTGAATTAGTTTCGAAAATGCATGTTCGCCGCTCGGGTGTGTATCTCTACAGGGTGCCCACGGTGGACCGGCCCACCCTGGGATTTTGGGTCGTCCCAGGCCCCGGTTCCCCTCTGTTCTACTATGCGCTTCCGATCTCTACTCGCCCCCAGCCGCCTGCCTCGCTGGCGACTTGCCGTCCCCGGACAGCATGACTCTAGGAGGAGACGCCGGACTAACAGGAGGTCAGGAGCCGCTCGCCCAACAGCGTCACCGCTGCCCGGGCGCGCCGCCATGTCTACCTTCCCAGTCCGTTTAGGGCTCAGGCGTGCAGCACCCACCAAGCCAACCCGATTTATCCTGAGATATGTCCTCAACACTCAGCAGCCACTCCTCATCACCCATTTTCTAATTGATTCATTACTCATTACGCAGGACTATCATTAGGGTTTGTTGTGTGCTCAGTGCTACCTACACTTAATGGTTCAGATGTATTTCGCTAATCTTTAGTACCTCTAAAGTTCACAGGGTTTTCAAAATTCTGGCCCTCGGAACAGACACTAGTCATTTTGGATTGTTGGTCGTAGTGACATTGACCCAGATTACTACTGCAAGCCAGGTTTGTTGACAATTTTACTTGTCTTTCTTACTCATTCGATATAATATCCAATTATTCACGTCGATTAGTTGTAAACAATAAGTGCTAGACAAACTTCTTCATTCAGATTTTGGACGGTCTCTTACTGCATTTACAGTTCTGCATACTTGTCCTAGTAAGCTCACAAGTAAATGATTGATTCACTACATCTATGCTTACCTTGTCATATTTGTTGTCAATATTCTTTTAGGGTGGACCACCCTGTTTCTAAATACTGGAACCGTAGACATGACTGAATAGTATTTCTCTATGTGATCTCTTCCATCATGTGTGGGCAACGAACACTGCATTGTATAGAAAGAAAGTGTCATTTCTAGCTTTTACATAGGCTTCGATCTTTTACATGGAATACAATCTGCCTACTTGCTTTGTGTCGCACTACCAACACTCCACCCTTGAAGCTAAACATTATGCCACTCATAATTCCTTAGTTTATTTGTTCAAATATGAATTTCATATGATTCTAATGTTCCTACTTCAGTTTTGAAATGTGTGTCTGCCTGTTATAGAGACATAAGGGGTTTGTATTTCTGTGTGTGGTCTGGTCAGCACAGTTGGGGGTGAACTTTGCATATGCAGGGGTTTATAGCAAGACACTCTTCGAGTTGAATCTGCAATGCATTCCATAGATAATCTGACTACTTTTTATGTTTTCATGAATCTCATATTCTAAACAGCATTGTAATGATTATGAGCTTGCGCGCATGAAAAGAATAAAGCAGAACAATGCCATGGCTGACAAACTTGGCATTAAGGGACTGAAATCAAGTCTGGATGCAATGCAATGCAAATGCTCTCCACCTACAGATTCATGGCTGACAAACTTGGCATTAAGGGACTGAAATCAAGTCTAGATGCAATGTAATGCAAATGCTCTCCACCTACAGATTCATGCTTAGAATATGATCCTAACAGTGATTCTGAGCTAGAGGGAGACCTAAGTCAATGTAGCTCCCTAGTGGAGGAGTCAGAGGAAGATGCCCTATCTTATTCACCCATCAAGGTGCTTGCTCTAACTTTCCAAGGTTACATTGGTCGCATATCTTGCAACTGATGCTTTGCATTGCTTCTACTTTGTAGAACTGCCATTAGCTTAGTTTACACATCGTGTATGTGAATACGCCCTGCCTATCCATTTTCAGTACATATTCCATCTGTCATCATACCATATTTATCCATTCAAATGTTGTTCTTGTGTATCAGACGTTCAAAAGGAACAGGGCGATTGCTGATCGTGGAGGATCACAAGCAAAGTATTTGGAAAAGGTAGTGGCACCTGATAAATCAAATAGCCCATTAGGTGTAGTTGCAATATCACCTCACCCACAAAACACCCCAACTCTAGCAGACTCTAGCCCTACTACACTGGTCATTTCTGATGCCCTAACTCAGCAGACCCCAACTGCAGCAAACAGTATGATTATGCCAGCTGACATAGCACCAGCTCTACGACGCAAAATCCCCATTCCAGCAAAGAGTACACCAAATCCAGTTGCCAAATCCCTTTTCGAACCAGAGAGAGCCCCAATTGCAGCAAATAGGACCGATGTTCCATTTCTTCCCAGTTTAGAAGACGAAGCTTATGTTGTTGTGAGGAACTTTGTGCGCATCTTTCCTTCATGGAAAGATTATACCACAGACACAGAACAATTTCTAGTCTTCCTCTGCAACTTACGCGTAAGTAATGTACTAATGTTATTCATGGTCATTACTGCATATGTTTCTGCTGACAGAAGACACAAGATTTCATTCTTTTAAATAGGCGAGGAGCAAACTGGATTGTGAAGACGAGCAAAGGTTGGTTGTGCTTTTCAAGAACTCGTTGATGAAATATCGTTCCTACCTGAGGCAAGCGCACTTTGATGGAAAGCCTCTGAACAAAATTTCTGTAAAGTCTCCGGTGCTACATTTCACCGACGGTGACTGGAATAATCTTGTTACTCATTGGTCTCGGCTGTAGCGTAAGGTACTGTCTATGATATCACATCACAATTTAAACTACATTTCTGCATTTGCCTTAATGTCTCACTTGTACGAAAACTATTAGCAGAAGAACATTCGTTCTCAAGGGACCACAGAATCTCGCAACTATACTGCACACTGCATTGCTCTTGTGAGTACCTCTTGCCCTGTATGACCATACTTACTTTCATAGATGTTTGATTATGTAGCATCACTGCACATGTTAGCCTCGTAATCATCCATTTGGTGGACATTATAAGATCCATATGGACTCTTACATAAATTTAGAATCAACCCAATGCTTTTGAAGAGGTTTAGCTCTGTAGTCCTCTTGTAAGGACTGAACGTGGTCTATCACTGTACTTACATTAACAGCTACTCCCTCCGTCCCATAATATAAGAACGTTTTGTACAGTACACTAGTGTTCAAAGCACTCTTGTATTATGGGAAGAGGGATTGGTTCATTGTGTAGCATTCTGCATCTTATCTCTCTCGCCCACCATTTACTAAAAAGATCAGATCTATATTTAATCTTACCAACAACGACAAGTAGAATACACAAACAATGCCGGTGCAGAAGTGTAGCCCATTGCTCTTGTGAGTACATTTTGTCCTGTAACGCTTGTACTTCCATCGATTGGTAGTTGATTATGTAGCATCAATCTGCATCTTACCTTCATTATCCTCTATCCCTTCCAGTATTATCATATCTATAATTACTCTCTACAAAATGTAGAGTACAGGCAATGCTTATGAAGAAGATTCTGTGCTGAAATTCTTGAGTTATCCTTCCCTTGACATGGAGAAGGGCATTATAAAGCCGGTGTTAACTGTTAATGTAAGTCAGTCCTTCTAAAGCCTTTATCCTCAACTGCTGTTTAATTTGCTCATACTCCCTATCGTTTACTGCTGTTTAGTTTGTTGTTTCTACCTAAATGCATGTTCACAAGAACCGTAAGTTCTAAGTTTTACTTGTAAAACCAAATTCCTTATTCATACCATGCACATTACTAAATACTCCCTATATGTATGCTTGTTTTTGTGGATCTATAATCCAGTGTGTGGTGAAGCAGCCCACGTTTGCACCTTGTCATCTCCTGTTTTATCTTACTGATGTGGCTCATGATATGAACAACATTCCATGCACATTAACCAAAATAGATACAATGATTTTATTTGCCCTTCATCTATGCTTGTTATGTTGACATGGTAATCCAGTAGTGTGGTGAAGCTCCCCGCATTATGAACAATGCCAAATTATGCTATTGATATTTTGAACTTACTCTTTATTTTCTAATTTGAAATTGGATGGAATTGACAGCACAACTACCATCTTTGTTTATACACGTGCAAAACCTATCATCTCCCTGCTTTGTTTCAAGGTGATATGCCTGATGGCATGCACAAGTCTGCTGAAGGCTGTGAGACAAACCCAACATATATTGCAGCAAAGAAGGCAAAACATCTTGAAGATAGCGAGACAACCCCAAAGTCTTGTCTTGATGCCATGTTCAAGTTACTTGAGACTATCAGTCGGACAAGCTCACAGAATTCGTTGTCTGAATCAGTTCAACTTCTATAGTCCCAAGTTCTAGCAGAAAGGCATTATACAACTCAACTTCGACTTGAAGTCCTATCTCTAAGAAAGATTGCGGAGAACACCAATGAGAACCTCATCGCTAAACAGCTACACCTGGAAGCTATGACCGACACACTAGGCCGGTCTCACAGCCTTGCTTAGCAGCTTGCGCAGCAGTTCCCCCACAAGGCTAACCTTTCTTGAACTGTCTTGGAAGTGGTCTCGGTTCAGTATTATTTTGTTACGCTGCAATGGTGCCCAGTTTTTGTAATCTGCTTCTTCGTTGCGCTTTATGATCACTGGTGGCGAACTTCGATGCCCAGTGGATGTAATATACCTTAAATCCTTTATTGTATAGTGTAGGTTTATTCTTAGTTACTATGTCGTAATTTCTTTATTGTATAGAGTACGTGTGTTCTTAATTCCTACTAGTTACTGCCATTATTCGCTATATGAAAAAAATCAGATGTAGTCGACCGGGCCGAAACATTCAACTCTAACGGGCCAGGTTTTAAGTGGGCCACAATTGGGCCGGCCTGTGTCTTTCTTGGGCCCGAATGATTGGGGCCTTCACACATTGCGCCTGGCCCACAACTTACACCGGCCTATATTTTAGTTGGGCCTTTTATCGACACAGCGCTTAGTTTGGCCCAGGTAGCATTGAGCCATTAACAGGCTGAATATTGTACTGGCCTGTTACGGCCCAGATGAAACCACATGCCTTTAGCAGGCCGAAATGCATGTTGGGCCTCAATTTTCACTAGTCGTCAACGGGCCTTCAGCAGGCTGAAATGTAGACCGGGCCTTTTTGGGCCCAGTTAGCTCACGGGCCGTTACCAGGCCAAAACATTTCTCGGGCCTTAGTTGGCCCACTGATATCATGGGCCTTTAAGAGGCCGAAAGCTTAGTATAGGCATCAACAGGACGAATTACGCGACAGGCCTTTAACAGGCCCAAAGTCACGTTGGGCTTAACTGTTTCCACCTTTAGCACGACCCGTTAGTGGGCCCGATGTCCCGTCAGACCATGTATGGCCCATGGGCAGCACGGGCCATTCCCAGGCCGAAAGTCAAACCGGGCTGAAATGGGCCCATGTCTACATCGGGCCTCTAACAGGCCGAAAGTCACTCGGCTGTAGTTGGGCCCAAATATTCGGCAAACAATTAACGGGCCAGATCTTGGTTCGGTCCGTAAATGGGCCCAAATATTGGTCGAACAATTAATGGGCCAGATGTGGCTTCGTGCCGTAAATGGGCCTTTATTAAGCAGGCCATTATTGGGCTGGCCCACCAGTACTTGATTAAGTACTACGGGCCTTTGACTAGGCCGGCCTTTTTAACCTATATGGGCCTCTATTGGGCCCAGCCACGTGTCGACGTATCATAGGCATGTCTCCTCCAATGGACGGGAGACATCTGGCCCACTGACGAGCTGACATGTGTTCCCTCTGGCCAATCAGAATTTTACACGTGGAAATTTCCCATTGGTCCGGGCTGTTAATGGGTTATCGGATCCAAAACCCGACCTGATAGCTTAACGATGTTCTGTTACGGTGGATGCCACGTGTCGGTCACCCTTGACGAAAGCACTTCTGTGACGCGCGATTTATCGTCATGGAAGTGGACACTTCCGTGATGATAATTTTGGTAATGTCATGGAACACTTCTACGACATCACAAGTATGACTATCTTGATTCTGTCCTAAAATTGTCATGGATGTACAAGCATGACAGAAAACGCGACATACTGTGACAAACACGTGTCATCACGGAAGTGTATTTTTTTGTAGTGCTTGGAGCTATATTTTTATTCGCCACATGATATCAGTTTTGCTTGGAGCGTCGTGTATGATATTAGTCTTTGCTTTGTACTTTACCACAATCATCCTTGCTGTACACACCTATTGGGAGAGAAATACTTGATTTGAAATTTATTAGAATACTCTATGTGCTTCACTTATATCTTTTGAGCTAGATAGTTTCACTCTATGTGCTTCACTTATATTTTTTAGAGCACAGCGATGGCTTAATTTTGTAGAAATTGTTGATCTCTCTTGCTTCAGTTATATTATCTTGAGAGTCTTTTAGAACAGCATGGTATTTGCTATGGTTATAAAATTGGTCCTAGAATGATGGGCATCCAAGTTGAGTATAATAAAAACTATCATAGAAAGTGAATTGGATGCTATGGTCAATTTGATGCTTGATAATTGTTTTGAGATATGAGGATGGTGATATTAGAGTCATGCTAGTGGGGTAATTATGAATTTAAGGAATACTTGTGTTGAAGTTTGTGATTCCTGTAGCATGCATGTATGGTGAACCGGTTTGTGATGAAGTTGGAGCACGATTTATTTATTGATTGTCTTCCTTATGAGTGGTGGTCGGGGACGAGCGATAGTCTTTTCCTACCAATCTATCCCCCTAGGAGCATGCGCGTAGTGCTTGGTTTTTGATGACTTGTAGATTTTTGCAATAAGTATATGAGTTCTTTATGACTAATGTTGAGTCCATGGATTATACGCACTCTCTCCCTTCCACCATTGCTAGTCTCTCTTATGCCGCGCAACTTTTGCCGGTACCATACACCCACCATATTCCTTCCTCAAAACAGCCACCATACCTACCTATTATGGCATTTCCATAGCCATGCCGAGACATATTGCCATGCAACTTTTCACTGTTCTGTTTATTATGACACACATAGTCATTGTCATATTGCTCTTTGCATGATGATGTAGTTGACATCGTATTTGTGGCAAAGCCACCTCATAATTTTTCATACATGTCACTCTTGATTCATTGCATATCCCGGTACACGGCCAGAGGCATCTATATAGAGTCATATCTTGTTCTAAGTATCGAGTTATGAATAAATAAATGTGTGATGATCTTCATTATTAGAGCACTGTCCAAGTGAGGAAAGGATGATGAAGACTATGATTCCCCCACAAGTCGGGATGAGACTTCGGACTTTATAAAAATAAAAGAGGCCAAAGAAGCTCATGGAAAAAAGAGAGGCCAAAGAAGCCCACCAAAAAGAAAAAGAAAAAAAGGAAAAAAAGAGAAAAGAAAAAAATAATGAGAGAAAAAGAGAGAAGGGACAATGCTACTATCTCTTTTTTTCACCCTTGTGCTTCAATATAGCACCATGGTCTTCATGATAGAGAAGTCTCTTATGTTGTCACTTTCATATACTAGTGGGAATTTTTCAGTATAGAACTTGGCTTGTATATTCCAATGATGGGCTTCCTCAAAATGCCCTAGGTCTTTGTGAGTAAGCAAGTTGGATGCACACCCACTTAGTTTCTTTTGTTGAGCTTTCATACATTTATAGCTCTAGTGCATCCGTTGCATGGAAATCCCTACTCACTCACATTGATATCTATTAATGGGCATCTCCATAGCCCGTTGATACGCCTAGTTGATGTGAGACTATCTTCTCCTTTTTGTCTTCTCCACAACCACCCTTCTATTCCACATATAGTGCTATGTCCATGGCTCACGCTCATGTATTGCGTGAAAATTGAAAAAGTTTGAGATTACTAACGTATGAAACAATTGCTTGGCTTGGCATCGGGGTTGTGCATGATTGCATACTTTGTGTGATGAAGATAGAGCAACAGCCAGACTATATGATTTTATAGGGATAACTTTATTTAGCCATGTTATTTTGAGAAGACATGATTGCTTTATTAGTATGCTTGAAGTATTACTATTTCTTATGTCAATATGAACTTTTATTTTGAATCGTTTGGATCTGAACATTCATGCCACAATAAATAGAAACACATTGAGAAATATGCTAGGTAGCATTCCACATCAAAATTTCTGTTTTTATCATTTACCTACTCGAGGATGAGCAGGAATTAAGCTTGGGGATGCTTGATACGTCTCCAACGTATCTATAATTTTTGATTGTTCCATGCTATTATATTACCTGTTTTGGATGTTTATGGCTTTACTTTACACTTTTATATCATTTTTGGGACTAACCTACTAACCGGAGGCCCAGACCGAATTGTTGTTTTTTTTGCCTATTTCAGTGTTTTGAAGAAAAGGAATATCAAACGGAGTCTAAACGGAATGAAACCTTCGGGAACGATCTTTTGGAACAAACGTGATCCAGAGGACTTGGAGTGCAAGTCAAGAAATAAGCAAGGCGGCCACACGGGTGGCCGGCGCGCTCCCCACCCTCGTGGGCCCCTCGAGCATCCACCGACATAATTCTTCCTCCTATATATACCCATATACCCCGAAACCATCAGAGGCGACCACGAAAAACTATTTCCACCACCGTAACGTTCTGTATCCGCGAGATCCCATCTTGGAGCCGTCGCCGGTGCTCCGCTAGAGGGGGAATCCATGGAGGGCCTATACATCATCTCCAAGGCCTCTCCGATGAGTTGTGAGTAGTTTACCACAGACCTTCAGGTCCATAGTTATTACCTAGATGGCTTCTTCTCTCTCTTTGATTCTCAATACAAAGTTCTCCTTCCTCTTCTTGGAGATCTATTCGATGTAACTCTTTTTGCGGTGTGTTTGTCGAGATCCGATGAATTGTGGGTTTATGATCAATTTTATCTATGAGAAATATTTGAATCTCCTCTGAATTCTTTTATGTGTGATTAAGTTATCTTTGCATGTCTCTTCGAATTATTAGTTTGGTTTGGCCTACTAGATTGATCTTTCTTGCCATGGGAGAAGTGCTTAGCTTTGGGTTCAATCTTGTGGTGTCCTTTCCCAATGACAGCAGGGGCAGCAAGGCACGTATTGTATTGTTGCCATCGAGGATAAAAATATGGGGTTTATATCATATTGCATGAGTTTATCCCTCTACATCATGTCATCTTTCTTAATGCGTTACTTTGTTCTTCATGAACTTAATACTCTAGATGCATGCTGGATAGCGGTCAATGTGTGGAGTAATAGTAGTACATGCAGGCAGGAGTCGATCTACTTGTCACAGACGTGATGCCTATATACATGATCATGCCTAGATAATCTCATAATTATTCGCTTTTCTATCAATTGCTCGACAGTAATTTGTTCACCCACCGTAATAATTATGCTATCTGATAGAAGCCACTAGTGAAACATATGGCCCCGGGGTATATCTCTTATCATATAAGCTTTCAATCTACTTTTATTTGCATCTTTACTTTTCCAATTTATATCATAAAATACCAAAAATATATTTATCTTATCATATTATCTCTATCAGATCTCACTTTCGCAAGTGGTCGTGAAGGGATTGACAACCCCTTTATTGCATTGGTTGCGAGTTCTTGTTTTGTTTGTGTAGGTGCATAGGACTTGTGAGGAGCCTCCTACTGGATTGATACGTTGGTTCTCAAAAGCTGAGGGAAATACTTACGCTACTATGCTGCATCACCCTGTCCTCTTCAAGGAAAACTAATGCAAGCTCAAGACGTAGCAGCCACTCATAAGGAAGACAATCAATCAATAAAGCGTGCTCCAACTTCATCACAAAGCGGTTCACCATACGTGCATGCTACGGGAATCACAAACTTCAACACAAGTATTCCTTAAATTCATAATTACCCCACTATCATGACTCTAATATCACCATCCTCATATCTCAAAACAATTATCAAGCATCAAATTGATCATAGCATCCAATTCACTTTCCATGATAGTTTTTATTATACCCAACTTGGATGCCCATCATTCTAGGACTAATTTTATAACCATAACAAATACCATGCTGTTCTAAAAGACTCTCAAAATAATATAAGTGAAGCATGAGAGATCAACAATTTCTACAAAATTAAGCCACCGCTGTGCTCTAAAAAGTATAAGTGAAGCACTAGAGCAAAAATTACAAAAGATATAAGTGAAGCACATAGAGTATTCTAATAAATTCCAAATCATACGGGTTTCTCCCAAAAGGTGTGTACAACAAGGATGATTGTGGTAATCTAAAAAGCAAAGACTCATATCATACAAGACGCTCCAAGCAAAACACATATCATGTGGCGAATAAAAATATAGCTCCAAGTAAAGTTACCGATAAACGAAGATGAAAGAGGGGATGCCTTCCGGGGCATCCCCAAGCTTAGGCTCTTGGTCATCCTTAAATATCTTGGGGTGCCACGGGCATCTCCAAGCTTAGGTTCTTGCCACTCCTTATTCCATAGTCCATCAAATCTTTACCGAAAACTTGAAAACTTCACAACACAAAACTCAACAGGAAATCTCATAAGCTCCGTTAGTGCAAGAAAGAAAAACCACCACATAAGGTTCTGTAATGAAGTCATTCTTTATTTATATTGGTGTTAAACCTACTGTATTCCAACTTCTCTATGGTTCATACCCCCCGATACTAGCCATAGATGCATCAAAATAAGCAAACAACACACGAAAAACAGAATCTGTCAAAAACAGAACAGTCTGTAGCAATCTGTAACTTTTGAATACTTATGGAACTACAAAAATCCTACCAAACTAGGACGTCCTAGGAAATTTGTCTATTGATCTACAGCAAAACGAATCAATGCAAAATCACGTTTCTGTGATTTATTGAATTTTTTCTCGTGTGCGCAAAGTTTCTGTTTTTCAGCAGAATCAAATTAACTATCACTGTAAGTTATCTTATAGGTTCTACTTGGCACAAACACTAATTAAAACATAAAAACACATCTAAATAGATGCTAGATTATTTATTTATTGCTAAACAGAAGCAAAAAAGTAAGGAACAAAAATAAAATTGGGTTGCCTCCCAACAAGCGCTATCGTTTAACGCCCCTAGCTAGGCATTGAGATTTTAATGATGCTCACATAAAAGAAAAGAAATGAAGCATAAAGAGAGCATCATAAAACACGTGTCAAACACATCTAAGTCTAACATACTTCCTATGCATAGGCATATTATAGGCAAACAAATTTGCAAGGCAAGCAAAAACTAGCATATGCAAGGAAGAAGAAAGAGACGATAGCAATCTCAACATGACGACAGGTAATTTAGTAACATGAAAATTTCTACAACCATATTTTCCTCTCTCATAATAATTACATGTGGGATCATAAGCAAATTCAACAAAATAGCTATCACATAAAATATTTTCAACACGATCCACATGCATGCAAAGTTGACACTCTTCCAAAATAGTGGGATTATCATCAACTAAAGTCAAGACCTCTCCAAACCCACTTTCAATAATATTGCAAACACTATTATCAATATCATATTCATCATGGGGCTTAAATAAATTTTCAAGATCATAAAAAGAATCACCCCAATCATGATTGCAACAAGTAGTAGACATAGCAAAACTAGCATCCGCAAGCTTAGGGTTTTGCATATTATTAGCACAATTGACATCAAGAGAATTTATAGTAACATCATTGCAATCATGCTTTTCATTGAAGGAACTACCAAGTATGGATGCAGTAGCAACAATCTAATGTTTAACATAAGCAACTATAGCAAATTCATCTTCATAAATATTGGCATCATGGCCACAAGAATAGCAAGCATCATGTTCATCTAGGGATATTTCAATCAAATCATCGGAATCATTATCTATAGATTCATGCATATCATTATTTTCTTCCAAAGCAACAGTCATTCTCTCAATAAATTCTTTGACAATATTTAAGTATGTCAAAAAATTTATATTCATAGAGAGTAATATCATACTTTTCAATCAAAGAAGCAACTTCATAAGCACCCTTAAAAGCAACAAATTCTTCAATTTGTTCGATATCATAGTAACTATAGACACCCTTTGCATAAGAAGATAAGATTTCATTTTCATTAAACTCACATAGGTAGGGAAGGTGTTTTTTAGGGTTCTTAGAGCAACAAGTAAAATCACAAATTTCACAAAGATTCCAAGCATAACACATCAATCTGTTTATTTGATCCCATAAGAGTCTCCCTTTTTCAGACAAACGGTGACGCACAAAGTGAGCATGCTCATCTAAAGATTTCCCATCAACTAGGATAGTTGGGGTTTCAGCACGAGAGCATAAGGATCGAAGATGATCCAAGTAGAACACTTTAAGTGGATCCATATCAATAGATTTTTAGCAAGCAAAGATGCAAGCACATAGAAGGAAGATGGAGACACAAGCAAACATAAGATCGAATGAAAGAGGGGCAAATAAAACGGCAAGGGTGAAGTGGGGGAGAGGAAAATGAGAGGCAAATGGCAAATAATGTAATGCGAGGGAGATGAGTTTGTGATGGGTACTTGGTATGTCTTGACTTGAGCGAAGACCTCCCCGGCAACGGCGCCAGAAATCATTCCTGCTACCTCTTGAGCATGCCTTGGTTTTTCCCTTGAAGAGGAAAGGGTGATGCAGCAAAGTAGCGTAAGTATTTCCCTCAGTTTTGAGAACCAAGGTATCAATCTAGTAGGAGGATCCTCACAAGTCCCACGCGCCTACACAAACAAACAAGAACCTTGCAACCAACACGAAAAAGGGGTTGTCAATCCCTTCACGGAAACTTGCGAAAGTGAGATCTGATAGAGATAATACGATAAGATAAATATTTTTGTTATTTTTATGATATAGATTGGAAAAAAAGATGCAAATAAAAGTAGATGGAAAACTTATATGATAAAAGATAGACCTGGGGGCCATAGGTTTCACTAGTGGCTTCTCTCAAGATAGCATAAGTATTATGGTGGGTGAACAAATTACTGTCGAGCAATTGATAGAGAAGTGCATAGTTATGAGATTATCTAGGCATGATCATGTATATAGGCATCACGTCCGCAACAAGTAGACCAAAACGATTATGCATCTACTACTATTACTCCACACATCGACCGACTCCTGCCTGCATCTAGAGTATTAAGTTCATAAGAACAGAGTAACGCATTAAGCAAGATGCCATGATGTAGAGGGATAAACTCATGCAATATTATATAAACCCCATCTTTTTATCCTCGATGGCAACAATATAATACGTGCCTTGCTACCCGTGCTGTCACTAGGAAAGGAAATTGCAAGATTGAACCCAAAGCTAAGCACTTCTCCCATGGCAAGAAAGATCAATCTAGTAGGCCAAACCAAACTGATAATTCGAACAGACTTGCAAAGATAACCAATCATACATAAAAGAATTCAGAGGAGATTCAAATATTTCTCATAGATAAACTTGATCATAAACCCACAATTCATCGGATCTCGACAAACACACTGCAAAAAGAGTTATATCGAATAGATCTCCAAGAAGAGGAAGGAGATCTTTGTATTGAGAATCAAAGAGAGAGAAGAAGCCATCTAGCTAATAACTATGGACCCGAAGGTCTATGGTAAACTACTCATAACTCATCGGAGAGGCCTTGGTGGTGATGGAGAGGCCCTCCATGGTTGATTCCCCCTCTGACGGAGCGCCTTCGAAGGCTCCAAGATGGGATCTCGCGGATACATAAGGTTGTGGCAGTGAAAATAGTTTTTACTGGTGCTCCTGGATGTTTTCGGGGTCCGTGGATATATATAGGAGGCAGAAGTAGGTCGGTGGATGCTCGAGGGGCCCACGAGGGTGGGGGGCGCGCCCACCCTTACTGGGCGCGCCGAGCACCCTTGTGTCCGCCTCGTTCGCTTCTTGACATCCACTCCAAGTCTCCTAGTTTGCATTTGTTCCAAAAAGATCGCCCCGGAAGGTTTCATATCGTTTGGACTCCGTTTGATATTCCTTTTCTTCGTAACACTGAAATAGGCAAAAAACAGCAATTCGGGTTGGGCCTCCGGTTAGTAGGTTAGTCCCAGAAATGATATAAAAGTGTAAAGTAAAGCCCATAAACATCCAAAACAGGTAATATAATAGCTTGGAACAATAAAAAAATATAGATACATTGGAGACGTATCAGGTGTTGGCGGCAGTAACTGGGTCTCAGCCCAGTCGATGAGGAAGTCGGCCAACACTTTGGACTTGATGGCGGTGCAAGGCTGGTAGAAGATGGTATAAGGAGCCAGTGCAAACGACCGTGATGGGGTGCTCTTGAAAGTAGGGCTTGAGCTTCTTGGCGGAGAAGTACACGCCGTAGCACATTTTCTAGTAGTGAGGGTAGTTCTGCTTCGAGGTTGACAGCACTTCACTCAGGTAATACACCGGTCTCTGGACCAGCTGGACTTTGCCTTCCTCTGGGCGCTGAACCACGATGCCTGTGCTGACCACCCGGCTAGTTGCGGCAATGTAAAGGAGCATGGGCTCTTTTTCAGTCGGAGTTGCCAGGATAGGCGACGTGACGAGCATCTTTTTCAACTAATGAAAGGCTTCATCCGCCTAGTCATTCCACTCAAAGTGAGTGGTTTTCCTCATGAGTTGGTATAGGGGAAGAGCCTTCTCCCCTAGCCAGCTGATGAAGCGGTTATGGGAAGCCAGGCATCCGGTGAACTTTTGGATGTCTCGCAGCCGGGTGGGAATCTCCATCCTCTCTATGGCCTTGATCTTCACTGGGTTGCACTCAATGCCACGTTCGGAGACTAGGAAGCCAAGGACTTGGTCGGCTGGTACCCTGAACACACATTTTTCTGGGTTGAGCTTGATCTGAAAGCGGCGTAGTTGTCAAATGTTTCTTTGAGATCTTCCAGCAAGGTGCCGACTTCTCGGTCTTCACCACAACATTGTCTACATGGACGTGGTAATTTCTGCCGAGTTGCTTGAGGAGGCATTTCTGCATGCAACACTGAAAAGTGGCACCAGTATTTCTTAGGCCAAATGTCATAGTCAGGTAGCAAAAAGCTCCGAATGGTGTGATGAAGGCGGTCTTCAGGCGGTTGGCTGGATCCAAATTGATCTGATGGTAACCTGAGTAGGCATCCAAGAAACTCAATAGCTCGCATACGGTTGTGGAGTCTATCACTTGATCAATCTGGGGCAAAGCAAACGGATCTTTTGGGCAGGCTTTGTTGAGGCTGGTATAGTCTATACACATGCACCATTTCTTGTTCTTCTTCAGTACAAGGACTGGGTTGGCAAGCCATTCTGGAAGAACACTTCCATAATGAAGCCGGCTGCCAGAAGTCGGGCTATCTCTTCACCAACAATTCTTCTCTTCTCCGACAGTCGGCGGAGGGGCTGTTTGACTGGTTTTGCATCTGCTCGGACGTGTAGCTTGTGCTCGGTGAAATCTGTTGAAACACCCGGCATGTCCTTGGGGGACCATGCGAAGATATCCCGATTCTCATGGAGGAAATTGACGAGCTCACTTTCCTATTTGCTATCCAGGTTTGTTCCTACTACAGTGAACCTCTCTGGGTGCTCTGGGTCCAGAGGTATCTTCTTTGTTTCCTTGGCCGGCTGGAAGGAGCCATGAGCTTCCGACTCCTTGGGATCGGGCGACAGGTCCGGCTACTTGCCGACCATGGCCACAACCCGGTCAAGGATCTTTCTCTCAGCAGCAATCACGAGGGACTCGGCCAGCCGACTGCTAGCTGCAGCGCAGTCGGAGGACTTCTTGTAGTCTTCGACTATGGTGATTGAGGGAGTCCTGGACTAGGGGGTGTCCGGGTAGCCGAACTATCATCATCGGCCGGACTCCAAGACTATGAAGATACAAGATTGAAGACTTCGTCCCGTGTCTGGATGGGACTTTCCTTGGCGTGGAAGGCAAGCTTGGCGATACGGATATGTAGATCTCCTACCATTGTAACCGACTCTGTGTAACCCTAGCCCTCTCCGGTGTCTATATAAACTGGATGGCTTTAGTCCGTAGGACGGACAACAATCATACCATAGGCTAGCTTCTAGGGTTTAGCCTCCTTGATCTCATGGTAGATCCACTCTTGTAACACACATCATCAATATTAATCAAGCAGGACGTAGGGTTTTACCTCCATCAAGAGGGCCTGAACCTGGGTAAAACATCGTGTCCCTTGTCTCCTGTTACCATCCGCCTAGACGCACAGTTCGAGACCCCCTACCCGAGATCCGCCGGTTTTGACACTGACATTGGTGCTTTCATTGAGAGTTCCTCTGTGTCGTCACCAATAGGCTCGATGGCTTCTTCGATCATCATCAACGATGCAGTCCAGGGTGAGACCTTCCTCCCCGGACAGATCTTCGTATTCGGCGGCTTTGCACTGCGGGCCAATTCGCTTGGCCATCTGGAGCAGATCGAAAGCTACGCCCCTGGCCGTCAGGTCAGATTTGGAAGTTTGAACTTCACGGCTGACATTCGCGGGGACTTGATCTTCGATGGATTCGAGCCACAGCCAAGCGCGTCGCACTCTCACGACGGGCATGATTTAGCTCTGCAGCCGGACAGTACCCTGGAGGCTGCACTCGAGCCCGCTCCGATCTTCAATTCGGAGCCGGCTGCACAGATCAAGGACGGATGGCTAGACACCGCCTCGGGGGCTGCAACCTCTACGGCGATAGAGCCAAACACTCACCTTGTCCCTCATGAAGCTCGTGACTCCGAGGTCCCGGACTCCTTGCCGGACTCCGAATCTCCCGCGCCCCCTCCAATCGAATCCGATTGGGCGCCGGTCATGGAGTTCATCGCTGCGGACATCTTTCAACACTCACCTTTTGGCGACATCTTGAGTTCGCTAAAGTATCTCTCGTTATCAAGAGAGCCCTGGCCGGACTGCGGTCAGGATGGTTGGGATGCGGACGACGAAGAAATTCAAAGCCCACCCACCACCCACTTAGTAGACACTGTCGACGATCTAACCGACATGCTAGACTACGACTCTGAAGACATCGACGGTATGGACGACGACACCGAAGACGACCAAGAACCAGCGCCTACCAGGCAATGGAAAGCCACCTCATCATATGACATATACATGGTGGATATCCCAAAGGATGGGAATGGCGAAGGAACAGCGGAGGATGACCCCTCCAAGAAACAGCCCAAGCGCCGGTGTCAGCGGCGCCGCTCTAAATCCCGCCACAGCAAGAATGAAGATTCCGGCATCGGAGATAATAACACACCGGACAGTGCCGAAGACAACCCACTCCAGCAAGATTCAGCGCAGGAGGACGGAGACACCAGCCCTCATGAGAGAGCGGCAGAAGAAGAGGTAGAGGATTATATGCCTCCCTCCGGAGACGAGGCAAGCCTCGACGATGACGAATTCGTCGTGCCTGAGGATCCCGTCGAACAAGAGCGTTTTAAACGCGGGCTTATGGCCACGGCAAACAGCCTCAAGAAAAAGCAGCAACAGCTTAGAGCTGATCAAGATCTGCTAGCCGACAGATGGACTGAAGTCCTCGCGGCCGAAGAGCATGAGCTCGAACGCCCCTCCAAAAGCTACCCGAAACGCAAGCTGCTCCCCCGATTAGAGGAGGAGGCGTATGAACCTGCATCACCAGCAGACAATACGGCTGACCGACCACCCCGTGGTCGCGACAGAGAGGCCCCTAGGCCCTTCACTAGAACCGTACCCCGGCATCGCTTGAAAAGCACAAGGCCACAGGGGAACGCTCCAGACTTGCGAGATATATTGGAGGATAAGGCAAGACAATCAAGATTGATCTATGGATCGCGTGGGCGCCCCATGATACGTGACGACAACTGTCGCGCCGGACACAGTAAGTCCGGCCGGGCCGAACAAAATAGACAAAGCTCTTTTGAGCTCCGTCGTGATATCGCCCAGTACAGAGGCGCCGCACACCCACTATGCTTCACAGATGAAGTAATGGATCATCAAATCCCCGAAGGGTTTAAACCCGTGAATATTGAATCTTACGATGGCACAACAGACCCCGCGGTTTGGATCGAAGACTATCTCCTCCACATCCACATGGCCCGCGGTGACGATCTTCACGCCATCAAATATCTCCCACTCAAACTCAAAGGACCAGCCCGACATTGGCTTAACAGCTTGCCAGCAGAGTCAATCGGGAGTTGGGAAGACCTGGAAGCCGCATTCCTCGATAACTTCCAAGGCACGTATGTGCGACCACCAGACGCCGATGACCTAAGCCACATAATTAAGCAGCCAGACGAATCGGCCAGACAATTCTGGACATGGTTCTTAACCAAGAAAAACCAAATCGTCGACTGTCCGGATGCGGAGGCCCTCGCGGCCTTCAAGCATAACATCCGCGACGAGTGGCTTGCCCGGCACCTGGGACAGGAAAAGCCGAAATCCATGGCAGCCCTCACATCACTCATGACCCGCTTCTGCGCGGGTGAGGACAGATGGCTAGCACGCAGCAACAACCTCAGCAAAAATTCTGGCAGTCCGGATATCAAGGACCATAATGGCAGGTCGCGTCGCAATAAAAACAAATGCCGCATTAACGGCGATAATAGTGAAGATACAGCAGTCAATGCCGAATTCAGAGGCTCTAAACCCGGTCAGCGGAAAAAGCCATTCAAAAGAACTACTCCGGGTCCGTCCAATTTGGACCGAATACTCGACCGCTCGTGCCAGATACACGGCACCCCCGAAAAGCCAGCCAACCACACCAACAGGGACTGTTGGGTATTCAAGCAGGCAGGCAAGTTAATTGCCGAAAACAATGACAAGGGGCTGCATAGCGATGACGAGGAAGAGACCCGACCGCCGAACAATAGAGGACAGAAGGGTTTCCCCCACAGGTGCGGACGGTGAACATGATATATGCAACGCACATACCCAAGAGGGAGCGGAAGCGTGCACTCAGGGATGTATACGCGATGGAGCCAGTTGCCCCGAAGTTCAATCCATGGTCCTCCTGCCCGATCACTTTTGACCGAAGGGACCACCCCACCAGCATCTGCCACGGCGGATTTGCCGCATTGGTTTTAGACCCAATCGTTGATGGATTTCACCTCACGAGAGTCCTGATGGACGGCAGCAGCAACCTGAACCCGCTTTATCAGGATACAGTGCACAAAATGGGCATAGACCCCTCAAGGATTAAACCAACCAAGACGACCTTTAAAGGCGTCATACCAGGTGTAGAAGCCAATTGTACAGGCTCAGTTACACTGGAAGTGGTCTTCGGATCCCCGGATAACTTCTGAAGCGAGGAGTTAATCTTCGACATAGTTCCTGTCGTGGATTTGTCACGGCAGATGTCCTTAGTGTCAGGACTTAGTCGCGAGGCCAACGCATCTATGTGGTAGCTTGAAGGGGTTGATCGTGATCGAGAGACGCAACACAAGACAAGGATTTAGACAGCTTCGGGCCCCGGGAAACATCATCCGGTAACAACCCTACATGCTGTTTGAGGCTAGATCTCATTATCATCACGAGGAAGTCGCCGTAAACCGGCTCTCCTCTAGTTGTGTCTAGCCCTAGAGATTGTTTCTAGCTTCTTACCTGTCGCTCCTCCCTCTTTGGGGAGCCCTGCCCCTCCTTATATATGTTGAAGGGGCGGGTTACATGTGGAGTCCTATTAGGATTAGGACTAGTCTATCTCTAATACAAACCGGATACAAGTCCAGGTCTTAACTCCTTGTAAGACAAATATTCCTTATGCCTTTCCTCTTAAACCGGCCCACCATAGTATGAACCGGCCTTCATGAACCGCCTGTTGGGCCACCAGGTCTTGTCGCTCCTCGCACCCGCCTGCCGGATTACCAATGAGTCGTGAACCGCCAGGTCCAAACGGGTCACCGGTGAACCGCCAAGTGTCAGCGGGGTCTCAAATAAACCGCCAAGTCCGGCCGGGTTAACTTCCGGCCGGTTTACACCGCGGGGTATATCCCCGACATTAGCCCCCAAGTTTAGCTTGGATTTATCCATGGTAAACTTATGCTGCAAAATAAACACCAGAACAAATTTGGCAGGTTGTGCTCTGGGTTAAGAATTCTTGTAGACCGGCACCTGATCGTCCTTAAGTCCTTTGTCATTTCCTCCTTCTAGAAAATCCGGGTTAATAACCAGCTTCATACTCAAATTGCTGATGTTGGCTTCTTATAGAAAAAATATTGTGAAGAATAATCCACTTGAGTCGGCTTCCAAAGCGCCGGTTTAAGAAATATTGGTCTTGAAATACTCATCTGACATTCAAGCGGTTTGAAGATGCAGAACTTGCCGGTTTTATCATTGCCAAAGACTGTCGGGTTATAAAAACTTGATAATTTCGAGTCATGATTGTTGCAGACACCGGTTCATGATTGTTGCCAATGCCAGTTCATGATTATTAATGACGCCGGGTTGCAGCCACAGGGTCATAATGATTGGTGACGTCGGGTCAACCTACTTTGCTCAATCAGAGAATTTGAAAATATTTCTTCAATAATAATATAATACCTGTAGCCCCCAAGTCTTGAGCAGAATAAAGTGATTGCTTAAGACTTGCTTCAATATAAATACTGCCACTTAAGAAGAAATCCATGTTGTTCATCCCAGTCACTTAGTAAAAACTGAATACTCCATATTATGTAGCCCCCAAGTGCCGGGTTGTCATGCTTGCAGCAACCTGGGACTTGTAATTGTCTTATACTCATAAAAACTTCAACCAGTGTAGCCCCCAAGGGCCGGGTCATTATGCAATAATGAGCAGGGACTTTGTAGGTATAATCATGTAGATTTGAGCAATGATGTGTAGCCCCCAAGGGCCGGCTCAGTAAGATAATATTAAGCTGGGACTTAATATATACTTCAATGAAAATAACATCATATGATGTAACCCTCATCATGGGACTTGAATCTATGTCCACAAGGTTAAGAGCCTTGTGCTTTACCAACTGAGCAGTGGACTCTTCAATATAATGAATAAAAAGCTTTGTACCTTCAACTGTTGATAGGAGCAATTGGTAGCCCCCAAGGGCCGGCTCATTATGATATGATGAGTCGGGTCTTCAATAAGGCCAATAAAAGTGACTTTGCTTTAGCCCCCAAGTATCATGGTGCATGCTTGTAGCGACATGAAACTTGCATATTTGATATAATCTCAACTTGAATAATGTAGCCCCCAAGTGCCGGGTCGTAAGCCTGCAGCGACTCGGGACTATTCCTTCCGTTGCAAAATAAATCATATCCTTTGATAAAATAATAGTCATTGCGCTAAAGCGACTTTGAAAACCTCAATAATACCGGTTGTTAAAAACCATAATAAAAATCCAGCCATGTTGGCTATTCAAGATAATATAATCCGGTATGAAAACCTTATTCATTCAATATCATAATGAAAATTCAGCCAAGTTTGGCTATTTGAATAATATAACCCAATGATTTATAAATGCATGATTCCAATGGCGCAATCCAAATATATACTGGTGACGTATAGTCCAAAGCCAGGCCGGTTTAATAAACACCGGATAATTTCCCATCATATACTGGCGACTTATCGTCTTAAAGCCAGGCCGGTTTAATAAACACCGGATAATTTATAATCATGCTTTATTCAACCTGTTTCTGCATACAACAAGTTTAAAGTGTCCTGGCGGTTTACTGCCGGACGGGTCATAATGCCCAACATATAACCCGGGTTTATAACCAAGGCTGCACTTAAGAATAATTAAATATGAAATATATCATACCTGTGACATTGAATCACATCGTTGGTTTACCAACTTTTTGTAGTAAGAGTGATAACCCCAATCTTGAGTAATGATAACTCCTTTCATACTGTGCCGGTTTATGATAAAACCGTACCGGGTTGTGACAAACACCGGTTTAACGATATATAATACCGGCGACTCATAGTCAAACCAGACCGGGCGGATAGTCTCTGGATTATGATTTGATCATGTACTGACAATTTGTAACTGAAAGTCAAGCCGGGTTAATGAACATCGGTTTACTCCATAATAAGATGGTAACATAAAATCAAACCGGGCAGATAGTCTCCGGATTAGGATTTGACAGTGTTCCGCCAATTTGTAATTGACAGTTTGAAACGGATTAACAATGTCAGTTTAAAAACGCAACAAAAATCAAATAACAGTTATGAAAAAATATGGAAGCAAAGGCAACGATAAGACCATTTGCAAAAAGAGGCTTTACTGAGCCGATCAGATGGTGTTACCATGGTCGGACACGACCAAGCTCCCAATAAGGTGTAGCTATGGTTCAAGTCAGCCAGGTCCCCAACTGAAACCATGGCATTATGCCGATCAAGTGGCGTGGCAATGGTTCGGGTTCGACCAAGCCCCCAAGTGACTTTATGGCCTTAGGCCGATCAAGAGGCGTGACTGGTTCAGACTTGACCATGTCCCCAAGTGATCTGGTGGCTTTCGCCTATCAAGAGGTGTTGCATTGGTTCGGACACGACCAAGCCCCCAAGTGACATAACATGGTGCTTTGAAAAGCTAACCCCAGAGGTAAACCGGAGGCCGCTTTAAGACAGAACCTCCGTGTAACCATGCATGATGTAAAAAAGAACAGAGACCCCGCTTTATGAAGCAGAAGCCCCCATGTGATCAATAATATGTTAGGCAAATAAGGCAGGGTACCCATGTTTGAACCGGAATTTCTTAAACCGGATATTGAGATCCTCAAAGCTTTGTAAGGGACAAATTTACCTTGATCCGGATGTTGAACCGGTTTTGAGAGCTTCAAAGCTTTGCGGGAGAGAGATGTCTCTTGAACCGGATTTTAAACCGGAATTTTCATCAGTATGGTAGTGTCCTCTGGAACCGGGTTATCATCCCCTCCCATGACCCGGAGTTCACGAGTCATGTCACTGTAGCCCCCGAGTTTTAAGACTACTCGAGGAGTTGGCTTGAGACTCTCCATATTTGACCGTGATAAAAACCGGTATGAGTCATTCAACATCTCAGTGACATAACTTGTCCTGCACTGGAGAACTTGCAAGCCAGAGTAATTTCTCTTTTAAAGAAAGAAATATATAATATAAAATATACTGGATGGATTTCACCTGATGTGTTGAGCCAGAATTAATCCGTCGCAGAGTTGATGATCACCGCAGTAAAGTTGAACTCAATGACAAGTGAGTCGGCCACGGGAGCGGACAGATGAGTCGACCGCGGTGTTGTAAGCCGGTGCGGACGAGCAAGTTGTCCTCCTTGTTGTAAACCGGTGTGGTCATAAAGGACGGCCAGTGCATTGTAAACCGGCGCGGTCGCGAGAGACGGCCACGGCGTTGTAAGCCGGCGCGATCGAGAGAGACGGCCATGGCGTTGTAAGCCGGTGCAGGAGTCCGTTGAGTAACGACGACCACCTGCGCCAAAAGATGTTGGCGTGTCTCCACCTCCGCGGTATGATATCATTTTTTATCATAAATAATTTGCCCTACATAAACAATATTGCAGACCAAGGCAAAGATAAACTTGTTCTTTGACAAAAGCAACATGTGATAATAAAAACAAACTTGGATGGATATCACCTGATGCGTCAGGCCAGTAGTTATCCATCACGGAGTTGATGATCACCGCGGTGAAGCTGAAATTAATCACGGGTGAACTAGCCGTGGCGTCGTAAGCCGGTGCGGTCGGGTGAGTCAATCACAGGAGCAGTAAGCCACTCGGACGTCGAGTCGGCCACGGGGGTGGACGGGTAAGCCGCCCGTCACATTGTAAGTCGGCACAGACGTGTGAATCGGCTGGCGCGTTGATGTAGATCGGACCGCAGGGGCGGCGGCTTGCACCCGCCTGTTGAACAGTAAGCGGTCGCCGATGCCGTTGCATGATTATGCTACCGCACACTCCATGAACATGGCATTACACCATCTTTATGATGAATCATTGTCCTGCACATAAAGGTGTACATACCAAAGTGATTGTTTTTTGACAAACAACAATATGTGCCAATAAAATAATCTTAGATGGATATCACCTGATTTGTTCGGATGGCCGATGATCCATTCAATGCAACGGAAAACGGCTCAGATAGACCGGCAACCCATGGCGGGTCAACACAGCAGAGGCGAATCAACGCAGCCCCGGCGGCTCATCGCACGACATGGGTCCCTCCACGCTCATTAAGGAAATCACTGTAATCTTTGGCCACTTCCAAATATAGTATCCAATTGTATTCCACTGATTTTGGCGATTTGAAAACAAGTCGTGGCATCGTGTAGATTTGACTGTGGAGTATGGCCAACGGGGTGAGGCACGAACGGCGTTCACAGCCAGGCAATTGAAACAGCAAGAGTCAGAAACTTGAGGCTCGGAGGCGACGACTCATGATGGCGACTCAGAAGCGATGCTAGCGAAGAAAATGGTGCGCCAGCCATTAGGTACCTGAAGGCGACTCGGTGTGTGGCGGTTCATAGAACAAGCAAGGCCGGGGCAAGATTTGATGGATGTGACCTGCAGCAGAGCCGGATACGCGGCAGAAGCAGTGATGCTTTGAATCAGGGTGACTCACAACCAGTGTAAGGCCAAGCTGGAGACTGGGAGAATTAAGGGAATCTCGGCAGGGCAACAGTCCAACAGAGGTGGCTCAAGGGCGCAATGGCCTAATGCAAACGGACGCAGGCGCAGTGGAAGAGATGGAGAGCAGCGGTAGCTCAGCAGATCTCGGACAAGTCTCAACGGTGAATCGGCGGCGCAACTGCTCATCTCATCTATGGAAGCGGCAAGCGCTCGGAGCAAGGCCACTACAGCGGGCCATGGTAGAGGCGGAGAGCGGCAGCATCGGCTCAGCCACATCAGCGACAAGTTGATGTCTAGCACGGGTGGCTTGAAACGGCAACCAACGGATCAACAGCAATAGGGCAGCTCATCTGAAATATCTCCAAATGGATGGCGACTCGACATGCAGAGGCGGCGAGGCGAGACCCAGTCGCAGTGGCAGCGTCGGCCACGGCGGCTCATGGCTGTAGCGAAGCCCATGGAGCAGAGGTAGAATCGGCCACAGCGGCTTACGGCAGTGGGGGACGGCAGAGACGAGCCAGCGGCTGCGGGTGAGCCGGCGTTGAGGTACATCAGCCTGCGTGCCTCGGCCGGTTGATAGTGCGGGCCAACCAGGCGAATCAAGGCGCAGCCGCCGCTGCGGCAGAGGCAGAAACCGTGGAGGTGTCCGTACCAGAGTCCCTGTCATTCTCTGGGTTGTAGTAGTTCCTTTGTACAATCAAGTTTGACCAATCAGGTTTGACCAATCTGACTTCTTGCTAGCAATACATGCTTTTGTCAAATTAGTAGTAGTACTCTGTAGATATGTCCACTTCCGGGTCATTGAAGGTAGTACCAGAATCGCTTTTAACCCGCGGCGATTTGACAGATTAAACCACTCGTGGCCCTGGGATTGGATCCTCTACACTGTACGTGGACGAGGAAAGATGCAGTAGCACTTCGGACGCGGCCGCCGCACAAATTGATACTGTGGCGGAAATTTTTGACGTCCTCAAACTCGGCAACTTGCAGCGGCGAACGGATGTGTAACCCTAATTTCTTTTGAACCTCCGACGGATATTAGATCTGATTGCTCGTCTTCTCGACAATTTAACTCCTTCCGTAATGATTCTTCTTCATCCGGACAATCACAAACTTCTTGATCCCTTTGAGAGATCCCTTCAAGAACTCATCACCACCGTGCGCAGGCCCCACGGTGGGCGCCAACTGTCGTGGATTTGTCACGGCAGATGTCCTTAGTGTCAGGACTTAGTCGCGAGGCCAACACATCTATGTGGTAGCTTGAAGGGGTTGATCGGGATCGAGAGACGCAACACAAGACAGGGATTTAGACAGCTTCGGGCCCCGGGAAACATCATCCGGTAACAACCCTACATGCTGTTTGAGGCTAGATCTCATTATCATCACGAGGAAGTCGCCGTAAACCGGCTCTCCTCTAGTTGTGTCTAGCCCTAGAGATTGTTTCTAGCTTCTTACCTGTCGCTCCTCCCTCTTTGGGGAGCCCTGCCCCTCCTTATATATGTTGAAGGGGCGGGTTACATGTGGAGTCCTATTAGGATTAGGACTAGTCTATCTCTAATACAAACCGGATACAAGTCCAGGTCTTAACTCCTTGTAAGACAAATATTCCTTATGCCTTTCCTCTTAAACCGGCCCACCATAGTATGAACCGGCCTTCATGAACCGCCTGTTGGGCCACCAGGTCTTGTCGCTCCTCGCACCCGCCTGCCGGATTACCAATGAGTCGTGAACCGCCAGGTCCAAACGGGTCGCCGGTGAACCGCCAAGTGTCAGCGGGGTCTCAAATAAACCGCCAAGTCCGGCCGGGTTAACTTTCGGCCGGTTTACACCGTGGGGTATATCCCCGACAGTTCCGTTCTGCAGCGGCTATCATGCTCTGCTCGGACGTACCACGTTTGCAAAGTTCAACGCGGTGCCGCACTACGCATACCTCAAGCTCAAGATGCCAGGCCCTCGAGGAGTCATCACGGTCAACGGAATCACTGAACGCTCTCTCCGAACGGAGGAACATACAGTGGCTCTCACGGCAGAAGTACAATGCAGCCTCTTAAGGCAATTCTCGAGTCCGGCCGTTAAGCGGCCAGACACGGCTAAACGCGCCCGGAGTAACCTACAACAAGACCACCTGGCACGTTCCGAGCACGCGTAGCAGTGCGGCCCCAACCCCAGCCCCTGTAAAAAGTCAAGACAGGTCCTTCGCGTACACCATTACGCTCTGAAGATACCATGGGCATGGGGAGAGGGGCACGACCATGATAGGCCCAGAATGCGGCTCAACCACACCAGGGGCTCTCAAGTGTGTCGTTCTTTTTTTCTTTTTCTTTTTTATTTATTTTTACCCACAGGACTCCGTTCGTCAAAGGCCCTGTCCGGCAGCAGACCTGCCGAACTCACGATGCAACAGCCAGGGAAGGAGAAAGGCTACAACGAATATCTAGGTGGTCTCCATTACGAGCATTAAATCTGTTTTATGCACCATTCCGCAGCCTACCGCTGGAGGGGGACATGTTTAATAGTCCCACCCCTTGCTTATCGCACCATTCGTATCGTTCTGCATTTACAGCAGTTTTTCTTGAATAAGTAATGCAGCACCTTTTTGCTTCCAATTGCATTTCTTTCTTATACATATGTTCATTTATGACATGTTGCATCCGTACATTTTGGTACGTCTAAATACACCAGGGGCTTATGTTTCCCGCATCATGGTGTGATAAGTCCGAACACTTTCACAAGTGCGGCACCCCGAACTTATAGCATTATATGCATCGGCTCCGAATCATGTCTTGGGTCAATAGTTGGGTTTGCCCGGCTCCCATGTTTTGGTACCTTATGTTCCGTTGTATCGGCTAAGGTAGCACTGGGAGAACCACTGCGATTGCGCCCAAGTTGAGCTGGGCCAGCGCCTCAGTGGAGAAAGCTAAAACTGACCGTCATGATGAGGCGAGAGTTGGTCGTTGTTCGAGAGGTTTTTTGCGAGTCCCTAAAGACTTATGCCGCTTAGAGCGAGGAGCCGGCTTTTGTCCGGCCCAGGCATGGATAGCGCCCCAAATTCGACCTTCCGAAGACTAGGGGCTTCGCCGAAATTTAAAATTATAGAATTCTATGGCTAAGTGAGAGTGTTCAAGCATTATAAGTCCGGTTGCCTTGTTTGCTGTGTTGAGCGCCTCCCTAGATGGACCCAAAAATGGGAACAAGAGTGCTCAAGTTTATCCCGAACACCCCAGCACTCGTGGCATGGGGGCTGAAGCCGATGACTTGCCATCTCTCAGATTTGATAAACAGCCGCGCAGAAGGTAATATTTTAAATTAACAAGCGTTGCTTAGCGCATATGGACTAAGTTTTCAGCGCACAGGATAACAAAATGCGAGTCTACTCAAATATTACAGCTTTGGAGCACTCACCCGCAATAGTGCGGGCACCCTTCAGGACACTCTTATAATACATCTCGGGCGTGCGGTGCTCCTTGCCCTGCGGTGGCGGGTCTGTCATAAGCTTCTGGGCATCCATCTTGCCCCAGTGCACCTTTGCGCGGGCAAGGGCCCGACGGGCACCTTCAATACAGGCGGAGTGCTTGATGACTTCAACCCACGGGTACGCATCCACCAGCCGCCACACCAGGCCGAAGTAGCTCCCAGGCATGGCCTCCTTAGGCCACAGCCGAATTATGAGGCCCTTCATGGCCTGTTCGGCCACCTTGTGGAGCTCGACCAGCTGCTTCAGCTGGTCGCTAAGGGGCATCGGATGTCCGGCCTCAGCATACTGAGACCAGATGACCTTCTCCGTCGAGCTCCCCTCCTCGGCCCAGTAGAACGCGGCAGCATCGGACACGCTGCGAGGAAGATCTGCGAACGCTCCTGGAGAGCTCCGAATTCGGGTAAGTAATAGGTAATTAACACTCACATGCTTACTTTGCATGAAAAATGCCTTACCCGCTGCTATTTTCTTCAATGCCTCGATTTCTTGGAGGGCTTTGTAGGCTTCGGCCTTAGCGGCTTTGGCACTCTCAAGAGCCGATGCAAGCTCAGACTCTCGAGTCTTCGAGTCACGCTCCAGGCTCTCATGTTTTTTCACGAGATCCTGGAGCTCTTGATGTACCTCCGCCACCCGCGCCTCCTGCTTCTCTCGCTCGGTACGCTCCGCGGCCGCATTACATTCGGCCGCGGCCACCGCCTCCTTCAGGGTAGCCACCTCGTTAGTGGCCCCTGCAATACCCACGTTATCCTTGCCATTTTTCTTGCAACCAAAATCCTTTTCTGTAAGGTACAATTTTAATAAGGTGCTACTCACCTTCCTTGTCCTCGAGCTGCTTCTTGGCACGGACGAGCTCGTTCTCGGACCGCTCGAGGCTTTCCTTCAAAGTATTGACCTCCGCAGTCAGTGCGGCAGAGGTCAGCAGCACAGCCTGCAATCCCATATTGACATATTTTTTAGGACTCCTGCGTATATCTTTTTAAGGTCCTCAGTCCAGCTTTCCTTTCCGAACACCGGACCGAGCATCAGGGGCTACTATCTATGCGGTACTATTTTACATATATCAAAATTCTTACCTCAAAGCCTGTTAGAAGGCTGTTACAGGCTTCGATCAGCCCGCTCTTGGCGAGCTAAACCTTCTGTATCACCGCACTCATAACAGTGTGGTGTTCCTCTTCGATGGAGGCGCCATTGAGCGCCTCCAACAAGATATCCGGCGCCTCCGGTTGGACGGAGGCTGCCGGCGTCACGGTCTTGCCCTTCTTACAAAGGGGCCGCCCGCCGGACTCCGGAGCCACTATGGGCTCCGGGGCCGAGTCCGGTGCAAAGTCCGGGAGGTTGTCCTGCGACACCTCCGGGGCCTCCTCCTCCTGCTGGGTCCCTTCCCGGGATCCCACCTTGGCATCATCCGTGTCACGGGGGGTGGAGGCGGTCGGAAGAGAATCCATATCCGACGCACCTAAGGACCCGCTCGATGAAGCGGGAAGATCATCCTTGGGTGGACTGCAGGGTTGTATGCGGCATTAGAAAGACATTGCGTGGCAAAAGAGAGAAACCATGAAGTTATTCGGGAGTCCAGATACTCACGATCTCACCAGGGGCTTGGCCCTTGGAGGCCAGTCCTCGTCGTCGTCACAGGCGTTGGCAGAGCAGTCCGGGGAAAGAGTTTTTCCCTTGTTGGACCCTTCGGCCTCCCTCGTTGGGGAGGCCTTCCTTTTCCTCCCTCCCCCCGCTGGGGGAGAGGCTTTCTTCTTCTCCTCCTCACCTTTGTGATAGGAGTCGGCCTCAGAGTCGTCATCCGATAACACCTGAAAACGGGAACTCTTCCGAGTGCCCGTGGCCTTCTTCTTGGCCTTCTTCTCCGGCACCACATGGGGTGCCGGAGCCAGCAGCCCCGTTAGGCGGGCGTCCGCTGGGTCCTCTGGCAATGGGGCCGGACAGGTAGTCTGTTCGGCCTTCGTCAGCCAGTCCTGTCAAAGGAAAGGGAGTTTAGATCCCGCATAGTGTCAAACTATGGAAAACAAGCATCCCGTAAAGGACAAAATCACTTACCTCGTCAGCTGGATGCTGCGAGCTGAATCCGCGATCTTCGGTAGCGGATGTGGGAGCCTCAGTGCCCTTGAACAGCACCTTCCATACATCTTCGTACGTAGTGTCGAAGAGCCCGCTCAAAGTCTGGTGCTGCGCCGGTCGAACTCTCACATGTTGAAGCCCCGTCGTTGGCACGGGAGGATCCGGCGGATGAGCATGACCTGGACTATGTTGACAAGCTTGAGCTTCTTGTCCACTAGCTTTTGGACGCAGGCTTGGAGTCCGGTCAGCTCCTCCGAATCACCCCATGTCCGGCCGCTCTCTTTCCAGGAGGTGAGCCGTGTGGGGATGCCAGATCTGAATTCGGGGGCCGCTACCCATTCGGGGTCACGTAGCTCGGTGATGTAAAACCACCCTGATTGCCACCCCTTGATGGTTTCCATGAAAGTGCCCTCAAGCTAAGTAACGTTGGACATCCTGCCCACCATGGCGCCTCTGCACTCCGCTTGGCTGCCCTTCACAACCTTCGGCTTGACACTGAAGGTCTTGAGCCACAAGCCGAAGTGGGGCTGGATGCAGAGGAAGGCCTCACACACGACGATAAACGCCGAGATGTTGAGAATGAAATTCGGGGCCAGATCATGGAAATCCAGGCCGTAGTAGAGCATGAGCCCCCGGACAAAGGGATGGAGTGGGAAGCCCAGTCCGCGGAGGAAATGGGGAAGAAATACTACCGTCTCATGGGGCCTGGGGGTGGGGATGAGCTCTCCCTCATCGAGGAGCCGGTGCGCGATGTTGCTGGATAAATATCCGGCGCTGCGCAGCTTCTGGATCTGCCCCTCCGTGATGGAGGAGGCCATCCACTTGCCTCCCGCTGCGGACATAGTTGGAGGAGGTTGAGGCGAGATGTGCGGACTTGGGCGCTGGAGCTCGAGTTCGCGGAGATGGATAAGCCAAGGAGGAAGAAGGTGCAGGTAAAAGGGTTGGATCTTTATCCCCTTATATGGGCGGACACAAACATGCGTCCCCACCGGCCTGATAAAACTCGCTTATCCCCCAAGCGCCGCAATCAATGGCGCGGTTGGGTTACCCACGTCCGTATTGATGGGAATCCCGGAATAAGGGGAACACGATCTCTGCTTCGACAAGACGTGCCAAGGAAACCGCTTCGCTAAACGCGCTGAGGTGGTACAATAAAAACAATTCGAGTAAAGGCTTGGTAGTGGTGTGACGTTACGCCACGAAATACGTCAGCAGATTGAACTTGTGTAAATGTTATTCTCTCTACGGTGGTATGTGGAATTTATTTTGCAGAGCCGGACACTATCCTGGTGTTCACAATCTTCTATAAATTATTCGGCGGAGGAACCCGCCTTGCAATGCCGAAGACAATATGCGCGCCGGACTCGTCGTCATTGAAGCCTGGTTCACGGGCTACTGAGGGAGTCCTGGACTAGGGGGTGTCCGGATAGCCGAACTATCATCATCGGCCGGACTCCAAGACTATGAAGATACAAGATTGAAGACTTCGTCCCGTGTCCGGATGGGACTTTCCTTGGCGTGGAAGGCAAGCTTGGCGATACGGATATGTAGATCTCCTACCATTGTAACCGACTCTGTGTAACCCTAGCCCTCTCCGGTGTCTATATAAACCGGATGGCTTTAGTCCGTAGGACGGACAACAATCATACCATAGGCTAGCTTCTAGGGTTTAGCCTCCTTGATCTCGTGGTAGATCCACTCTTGTAACACACATCATCAATATTAATCAAGCAGGACGTAGGGTTTTACCTCCATCAAGAGGGCCCGAACCTGGGTAAAACATCGTGTCCCTTGTCTCCTGTTACCATCCGCCTAGACGCATAGTTCGGGACCCCCTACCCGAGATCCGCCAGTTTTGACACCGACAGTGATGATGCCCTTGGAGCTCGGCATCTTCATCTTGAGGTAGGCATAGTGGGGCACGGCCATGAACTTGGCCAGAGCAGGTCGGCCAAGTAAAGCATGGTAAGGGCTCTTGAGATCCACTACTTCAAACCAAACTGCTTCGCAATGGAAGTGTTCTTTGTCTCTGAAGAGAACATCAATCTTGATCTTGCCGATTGGTGAGGATGAGAGGTCGGACACAATGCCGTGGAAGACAGACGGCTGGGTAAGAGCTACTTTGGCTTGATGTTCAACTTCTCCATGGTGTCACAGTACAGGATGTTGATACTGCTTCCTCCATCAATCAGAACTCGGGAGAAACAAACAGCCCATCTCTCGGTTGCAAATGTGGCATCCAACACCAAAGCATAAGAACCCGGAGACGGCATCACCTCTGGGTGATTAGCTCGGCTCCAACTGATGGGCTTTTCGGACCAGTGCATGAATTCTGGATCTTTGGTGGCGACTGCATTGAATTCTTGGTGTTGCCGGCGCCGGTTGCACTTGTCGTCGGCTTGGCTTGTGAAGACGACAAAGGCTGCATGCTCGTCGGGAAACTCGTCTTGAATAGCTCCGACTGCTGGGCGGGCGGGCGGCTGTTGAGGAGCCGGAGGCGGCGGGCCAGCAGGCGAAGGAGGCAGCAGTCCTTCGCCCTTGGAGATTCGGGTGAGCCAATGGCACTTCCGAGTTGTGTGGTTGGACGGCTTCATGCCGCTGTGAAACTTGTAGGGAGCATCAAGGGTTTGCTCGTAGGAGAAAGCAGGCTGCCAAGCCGGCCTATCGCCTTTCTAACGCTTGGGTACGGGCTGCTCTTCTGGCCGTTGGTCATCAACTGTTGCCACTTGCCGGCTGGTGGAAGCCGGCATCGGGGCCTTGCGCTTGTTGTTGTTCTGATGCGGGCACTGACTTATGTCACCAGCCGGTGTCTTAGGAGCCGGAGGGAGCACCTTTCCAGAGGCGTCCACCCGGAGATCTGACTTCATCGAGGAGTCGGCCGTGGCGTACTTGTCTGCTATGATCAGCAACTTGTCGAGTGTTGTCGGTTCATAACAGAGAAGTTGGTGCTTGAGGAGGGTGCCTTCTCGGCACCCGGTGGTGAAGTATTCTATGGCTTGCACCTCGTGCACCCCTTCGCAGGAGTTGCGGAGCTCGGCCCAGCGTGTCAGGTAGTCGCGGCTGGACTCGGTCGGGCCTTGGACACACAAGGAGAGTTGGCGGGGCTTGGGCGCCCGCTTGTACGTGCTGGTGAAGTTGCGATTGAAGACCTCCGTGAAGTTCAGCCAGCTGTTGATGCTGTAAGGCTTGAGGCTGTTCAGCCAGGTGCGTGCCGTGCCCTGAAGAATGAGGGGGGCATACTTCACGGCAACACGCCTGTTGCCGTTTGCGATGCTGACTGCGGTGGAGTAGTCTATCAGCCAGTCTTCCGGCTTCACTCAGCCGTTGTACTTAGGCATGTCTCTTGGGAGCGAGAACCCCTTGGGGAAGGGATTGTCACGGGTGCGGGGGCCAAAACAAGGCGGGTCGACATCATCTTCTACTTCTAGCGCCAGGGATCGCGCCAGGCGGTTGATCCGATGGCGGGCATCATTCTCGCTGACTCCTTCGCGGTGGCCCAGCCGGTCGCCTAGTGTTGGATGCCCAACAAGCGGCGAATAAGGATATCACCGACTGCGGGGCAGAGGAGGAGGCAGGTTATCTCCTTGCCGCTCCACAGCTCGTGGGCGGCTGTCTTCGTCGCGCTGAATGGTGAAGCGCATCCGGCTGTGGCTAGCAGCCGGCTCCTTGTTGTTTCGCTCGCGGGTGCCGCCTGCAGTCGGCGTCCGGGAGGTCGCGCCGTGCTCTCGGCGATGGGGAGGACTCTCGGCGCGGGTGCCGGCTTCTTGCCATTCCGCGGCCGCGTCGATGAGCTGCTGGACACATCGCGTCATGCAGCGCAGCTCGTCTCCATCCAAGCCTTCCAGCTCGTCTCCTGCCGCTTGGGCGGCACACAGGTTCTCGAGCAGCATGGTGTAGACTGGACGGTCGGCCTCCAGCATGCTAGCGATGGCCGCGCCGCGCTTCTTGATAGCGCCAAGCCGTCTAGGCCCGCCAGTAGCCGGCGTGCCGGAAGCAGCAAGACCAACCTCACGTGATAGGCTTAGGTGATGCGTCTCATGGTGGCTATCTTCTTGCCGTTCTCAATGAGGGCAAGGCGGCGAGCCTCCAGTGTCTTGGTGTCCGCGTCCGATGGAACGGGCGCGGACAAGTCGTGCAGCGTCGTCTACAAAGCATCATGGGAGTTCTTGCCGGAGGCGGCGTCGTGGCTGATGACCAGCACCTCGGTGACGGTGCTGCCGCCGCTGTCGGCGCGAGGGAGTGGGTCGTCGATTACCAACACGTTGGTGGGGAAGGCATCGAGGGATGTCGTGTCTGAGTCGACAAGCATCGGGTCGGTGGAGCCGATTGACTATAAGTCGGAGGTGGGCTCGTCGGCGATGTCGAGCTTGCCAAGGAGGTTGATGAGGCAACTCTCGGAGCTGGTTGCACCCGCGTCTGGTGCGGGCTCTTCAGAGAGGTGAATCTCGCCAAGAAGATCAGCGAGGCAGCTCGCTGCACAGGCGGCGTCGACACCATGCAGCACGTCGGGGCAAGCGCCATCGGGCGTGCCGGGCTGGCTACGCTCGCCGGGGAGGAACAGGGTTCCCGTCTAGAGCAGGTCTCCCGACGATGGTGCACCTGGCCCCACAATGGGCGCCAAATGTCGGGTGGTAGGTGCGACATATGCCAAAGGATGGCTAATCATAGTGGGAGCCAGTAAGACATTGTCGGTGCCCGGGAACGAGATAAGGCAAAGACATGCACGCCGGCGAATCTTACCCAGGTTTGGGGCTCTCCTAGGAGATAACACCCCTAGTCCTGCTCTGCGGGGTCTCCGCGTGATCACTAATTCAGTAAGTAGCTACAAGTGGCTCCTTGAGCTGTTTGCTAGAGGAAGAAGAAGGGCAAGGCTAGCTCTCCTCTTCTCTCTGTGTGGTGTGTGTGTTTCTCTAAGAGATCAATCCTTTGCATGGGTGCCCTAGGGGGGTTATATAGGCCTACCCCCCAGGGGTACAATGGTAATCCGGCTGGATGCGGGTCCAGGTCGTCAGTGTCTGTGGGTGCCGGCTTCTCCGCCGGCCACTAGGGCCCGCCGACTGGTGGGTCCCGTCGGCTGCCGGCCTCTTGGTCGACAGGCTGGGCCCACCGCTTGGGGGTCTTGTCGGTGGCTCATTATTGTAGCCTCGCCCTCGATGACGATGGCTTTGTCGGGGCAAGCATGGCTACAGTGCCGCCGTCTGGCGGGCGTTCACTGTAGCCTTACCCCGTCTCATCTGCTTAATGGTGCACGAACTTCCAGGGCGAGGGTTGGTCGGCTTCTGGGAGCCGGCCTCCCCTCGGGCTGACTGGACTGGCCTGGCTGCCTTATGGGGGCTCACTGGCAAGAGGGGCCTGTCGCTTGAAGCCGTACTGCCAGTCTGTTGTGGGTGATGTCACGGTCAACATGGCAACAGTGCCGCGTCGGGTGGGGGATGGCCGACCGGTACGACGCACTGTGGCCACGCTCGCTTCGGGATTCGGGGGTGGCAGGCTTCACTATAGCCACGCCCCATCTTATCGCCGCTATGTGGGTGCGAACTTTGAGGGCACATGGGGTGGGCCTCCTACTAGAGGTCGGCCACTCTGGTGGCCGCCTACTAGGAGTCAGCCCACTCTGGGCTTGTATATTGATCTCTGCCGCCTTCCTGCAGTCGGTCGTGGCCCAGCCGGCCACGGGAAGGCAGCCCTTCGTCTTGGATGCTTGAGGGCCGCAGTCGGTCCAATGTTTTTGAAGAGCCACGAGGATCCGGTTAGGCTACCCGTGGTCATTTACTCCGACAACGCGTCCTCTCCTACCTCGGGTTTTCACCGAAGAAAAATAAGCCTCGAACCGGTCGAGAGCCCATCAGGTCGCGTTTTCTCCCTCCCGAACGCACCAATCGATCCCCTAACCCTACTCACTCCCAATCTGGTCACCGCAAAGCACTTGCCGTCGTCGACCCCATCTGGCGAGCAGCAGAGAAGACATGCCTCCTCCAAATCTTCCCTGAGGTCTCTCACGCTGACAACTGAGGGACTCGACACTGCTGCATGGAGCTGCTTCTCGCACGACATCGAGTAGCATGGGTTAGAGCTCTTGGCGTTTTGGGATTGCCACCGCAGGCTTGTAACATCAAGCCAAGATGGTGTCGACTCGGCCGTTGGCCACACCCTTATCCTCTCTCACAATTCGTATTCCCCTACCTCCCCCCTCCCCCCCAACTTAAGGTGAGTTGTGATGGACTCTGATATGTTGCGTATTGTTATGCTACAGATCCTTGAAATCGGGTCAGACAGAGAGAGAGGGGGGGATAGGAATGGAAGGGGCGATTGTAGGGGAACATACTACACAACAACAACAACAACAAAATACCGTAAGATCGCACCCAGGAACACTATGAAGATGATAGGCTAGATCAATCTGGCCAACAAGAATGCACTAGCAAGGAAGAAGATGTTGGTGAGACTAGTCGATTCCCGCACCTAGGTTATAGCTACCAACCATGATAAATTTTTCCACCGATCACATTTGAAGTACACTATCCCTTTGCAGTATCCACACGTATCGAAGTAGTGATTCGGAAGCACTTCATCGTCCAGGACAAAATCTACATTTATGATTTGCTAGTTACGGGAACCTTGAAATGTTTTTCCAGTGTACTCGTAAACTACTTTTATGATCTCCGAGTTACGGGCAAGGTTTGGAAACCCCAAAGTAACCATTTGGTATGCAGGCCTATGATATTCTCATGGTCTAAGGTCATGAGTAAACGTTAACATATAATATGATGATAGCGATGGCTAAGTTATGATGAGATCTCTCGGTATATCATAATTTGGGTTTATCCAAGACCGTTGTTCAACCAACAATGTGTTCTCATTACTAATGACATCCTTACTACTTTAACAATGCAGATGATCACAAAAAACATGATAATCTGTAGCACATGTGCTAGTCTTAGAGGCGGGACTAGGGATCTATATGGTGTTTATATTTTCACACATGCAACTGAGTTTCCCTCAAATCTCACATTCAATAATCATTGTAATTATAGCACATAAATGTAAACATTAATTATGAACATGGAAAAACAATACTTTATTATTGACTCTAGTGCATATTTCCAGCAACGATGATATGGGGGATTTTATTCCAGCAAGGCAGACGCTTGTATAGAGGGGGAGGGGAAGCGGGAAGGGGACAGAGATGGAAGGGGTTCACTAGAGAAATGTGAAGCCTCATGTGCGGCTATGTTTTTGTGGCGGCGGGGGTTGTTGGTCAAACTGGAGTAGCCAAGCTTTGCCTCGACCAAACTTGGATAGGATCATAATTACCTTGGAAATCTGGTCTGATTAAATCATAATGCCATCCACGGCTCTCATATTTCAATTCTCCCCACGACATATGATTTTATGGCTAATGGCGTGCACTGAGGGCATGTATAGTGGTTGATAAGACAATTTTATCCCAAGCTCGCCGTGTAATCTAAGGAAGACAATAAAAATTATGTACAATGGGTTATTTTTCAGTTTTATCTTTAATAACTAGATATCCCTAAATATGTGATGCGTGATATAGTTGTTAAGATATCATCTCTTAATTAAGAGAATGCATGCATTTTTCTTATTGTTCTCCTATCCCCCATCTTAATATTTATCCTACATGACATTTCTAAGATATCATCATCGTACACGCCTTATAAATAGACATTTTTACGGACAAGGAAGAAGGGAACAAGGAACATTATCGTCCTTAAAAGAGAGTAGGAGTTTTCTTGTTATGGATAAGTGAGATCCAAGAGTCAAACCCGTAAATAAAGAGGGAAATTATTGTGTTCCATCAATATTAAACATTAGGCAACTTTGGGCGTTTATCGGTCAATTTTATACATTGATTGGTTGCCTTCTATACCATTAGATCTGACTCGACTGGTCCATTTGCATAGCTCGATTATTTCTATTATTTTAATTTTAATTTTTTTGCGGGAGAAACTTCCGATTTGTTCATAATCAATCATGACAATATAGTGAACACCAGAGGTAACAAAAATTACAACCAGGTCCAGACCATTTAGTGACGACTACAAGCACTGGAGTCAGTCAAAGGCGCATGGTCGTCATCACTCCTCACTCACGGAAGCCGAGAAAATATTGTTGTAGTACACAGTTGGGAAGTTGTGGTAAGGCCCCACAGGACCAGCGCCACCAGAGCATCAACCATTGTCGATGAATAGAGTCGTTGATCGGAAGGATTAAACCTGCAAACACATGAACGAAGCTTGGATCCAAACAAACCCTCCGAAGATGGACACCAAACTAATCCCGTGAGATTCGAAGGAAACACACCTCCACACACACACACACACACACCTTCGATGATGTTAGATGCGCCATTGAAACGGGGATCAAACATGGGAGACATTATTCCTATCGGAGGACGTAGCCACCTTCACACAACCCCAACCAAGGCATCGAACCTCACACAAAGCATGGTCCATTCAGTCCATGGAGCCCGAGGCCCTCCGCACCTCCGCGTTCTATAGGCCATCAAAGGCGAGGCGGACCAATGGGAGGAGGAGGAAACCTAGAGGATAATTGGTTTGATGACAACATTTGATATTGCCAATACTTGGCAAGCCAACAATTGGCAATATCAAAAGTTGTCAAATTGGCAAGTAAACATGGTAACCAACCAAGCACTAGCCAATATTTGGCATTTGCCAAATGTTGGCATGCCAATTTTTGGCATCAAACCAATCATGCTCCTAATATCGTGAGAGTTCTTCATGGGGAGGAGGAAAGCATCGCCCACATTTAGGTTGTTTAGGGTTTGTGTTATGCTTAGAAAGACGAGGTGACGACGGCTCTCTAAAGATGGAATAAGGTCCGCCCGCTTAGCCCCCATCCCGGTGGTTTGTCTAGCGTCGTTGGAGGGCGTGTCCTTGGCGGATCTCGCGGTCGGCATTTGTTTTCAGTGGATCTAGTTGTCTCCGGTCTCCGTTTTGTCCGCGTTCGTGTGTCTTCAGGTTGGATCCTTCCGATCTACGCTTCTCTTCATCGACGACAGTTGTTGTTTTGGTGTGTTGGTCCTTTAAGACCTTAGCACCACGACTTACCGATTGTCTAATACAACAAGGTTTACCTGAGTTTGATGAGGGAGTGGTGATGACGGCGGTGTGTTTTCGGCTCGCTCCAGTATTTGTAGTCGCCATTGGTCTACGGATATGGATGTACTTTCTGCTTGTGTTTTTATACTGCCTTAATGTTTGATGAATAGATATAAAGTTTTTCAAAAAAACAAAGGCTTAACTCGTTCACAAATCCTTTTTTTCTACTCAAAGGAACACCTTTTTTGAGAAATCTCGCTCGCTTTATTGATTCAAAACAATGTTCATAGGTACACAGTTTGGGTCATGAGGAGTGCCCAACCAAATATGCCTCCCTATATCTAAATTGCAAGCGAATTTAGCAAGATTATGAGCCTCGAAGTTATTGTTCCTTCGCTCAAAAATAAACGAGAAAGAAGAGAAACTAGCTCTACGGTCTATTATTTCATGTATAACAGCCCCATTGGCACCGCCCGTGCCTTCATTGATATCTTGCACCACACCTTGGCAGTCTGAGGCCACCATTATATTCTGCTCGTAGAGATCCTCCGCCAAAGATAGGGCTTCTCGGCAGGCATATGTTTCCAAAATAAGAGGGTCTCTAATTCTCTTGAAGACAACTGCTGATGAGCCCAAAAAATTACCGTCTGAGTCTCGGCAGACTGCAACAGCCACTCCCATTCGCCTGTGCCTTGCTTGTGCACCATCCACATTGATTTTACCAACCCCAGCTGGAGATGGGTGCCATCGGCGCTGCTGCCCTGAAACTTCAAGAACTTGCACTTTTTGCTTAGCATCTGGAATTTGTTGTAGCTCCTGAAGATAAGAGTCAACAAATGATACTGTTTGGTGTGGGTTTTGGAACACAGATTCATAAATTGCCTTTCGCCTCGCGTACCAAACAACCCACAAAGTAACGACTATTCTCGTGAAACTCACGTGGTCTAATGCCTCATGAAGTTCAAACAGCCAGTTCTTCGCACTAGTTTGCTCGTTCCCTGTCATCTGCGACACAAGGGTATCATCCGACAATGCCCAAATGCACCTCAACATAGTGCATGACAATAGAGCATGTCTCCACGAGTCTTGCCATCCACACAGCGGACACGCACTCTGAGTTGCCATATTCCGCCTATGAAGAACATCCGTAGTTGGTATGGAGTGTCACGCGAGACGCCATAGAAAAACTCTGATCTTTGATGGGACTTTCAGCTGCCATAGACGGCCCCAAGCTTCCTTTTCTCTAGCATTTGATGATGAATCACCCCGTCCTTCTAGCCAAGCTTCTCTTTGAAGTTTTGTTGAGACTAGGAGCTTATACGCCGAACTGACTGTAAACCTGCCCTTCCTGTCCGGGTTCCAAGCCCAAAACTCCTCCGTATTTCGTGTGCACACTGGAATGTCATCGAAGGGTAAGAAAACCGCACGCACTAAGGATTCATTCCATGAGGCAGTGGCCGGAGACAGAAGATCGGATACCATCATGGGGGGTGTCGCCACTAGTGATGCAATTGGTTTTGGAGCTGTTTCTTTGGGAATCCAGTTGTCCTCCCATATGCGTGTAGATAAGCCATTACCGACCCTTCTGATTATTCCCTGCTTCAACACATCTCGTCCCTCTAAAATTGCACGCCATATTTGAGATGGGCGAGAACCCAGCTCGGCCTCAAGAATAAAAGAGTTAGGGAAATAAGATGCCTTCAATAATCTTGCACTTAAAGTGGCCGGTTCCTGCAGTATCCTTCATGCTTGTCTGGCTAGCAGCGCGAGATTGAACAATTCCATATCTCTAAACCCTAGGCCCCCCAAATATTTTGGCCTCGTCATCACATCCCATGAAACCCATGCTGGTTTACGCTCTCCTTGTTTACATGCCCACCAGAACTTTTTGATGATAGTCTTTATGTGATCACAAAGACCTCTTCGCAACTTGAAACACGACATGGAAAAACCTAACCAAAAAACAAGCACACAACAACCGTCCAGCTCGCAGCCCGGGCCAGCCATCCCAGCGCAGCCCGGCCGGCGGGTCCCCCACGTGCCATCTAGCAACGGGCCCCACCCTTCTTCTCTAACCAGAAAATCAAACGGGCCCCCACGCGATGACAAAGGAGCGAAGAATCACAACGCACCCAACCCGCCGACGGCGACCGTGGAACAAAAGAGCGGCCGGAGCTGCCGAGGTTGGCCCTCCTCTGTGCTCTCTTAGCTGGCTAGCTGTCCCTCTGCTGGGCTCCGCATGTCAGTGGCGGCAAGTGGGCCAGCCGACGATCACGTGTGGGCCCGTCCGTCCGTCCTGCACCGCGAAAGGGCCACGTTGTTCTCGCCTGGCTAGGCTGGGTATCTCCTGCGCTGCACGCCTGCACCCACCGGCCACCGTCACGGGAAAAACAGCACGGTGTTCCGTCCCACTCATCCTCAACGAACATGGAACAGCCCTTTGATTTGATTTGAATTAAATAGGCTAGCAACTGGAGATTGATCTGTATATTTATTTGGAAGCTAAACGTTGAAAGAGGTGCTTAATTAGTGTGGAGTGTGGACGGATGCTAAGCCCTTTTTAGCCGGTTGTGTGCAACTTAGGCCCTGTTTGGATCCATAGGTTAGAGTTAGTTTGGCTTAGTTTGGACTCAACTAACCCAAAAATATCCAAACAAGAGGGTTAGTTTGGGTTAGATGCATCTAACCCACCTAAGAGGTGCTTATTTGAGTTAGTTCTTCTTAGGACCACTAAAAAACACATTTTTCTCTCGCTCTCCCTACGGCAGATCCCTCCCCATTTTCTCGAAGCTTCTCGTCCTCTCCCTCCCTTCCTCTCGCACCGCCCGTGAAGGAGCCTCGCCGTATCCGCGCTCCATCTAACCTTGTCATCCAAACATCCTTTTGGCTAGAGTTATTTCGGGGTTAGTTCAGAGTTAGAATCTAACTCTAACCTCTAACTGAGTTAGAGTATCCAAACAGGGCCTTAATTTCCAAGTGTGCAAGTGCACTCCTAAAAAAAAGTCCAAGCAATCAATCAATTGCAAAAGAGCCACGGCCCCCTCGCATCTGCACGACCAGTCCTGCTACCACAACTAGCACGCTGAACTACCCTGGCAAACAGGGAGGCTTGACCAGATGCGCACACAAGTAAGTTGGCCCGTTGTCATCCCGTCGGGTCGTCGCGGGCACCGTCGGCGCAACAGCAACGCGTGCGTAATTTCCCCGGCTCCCACCGGAGCACCGCCAGTGCTAGAACGGGACGCCGGTCAATCCCTTTCTTATCCGCAGGGACGTCGCATTTCCCGTGCGGTCTCAGTTCGGCAGTCCACGGATACGAATGAAGGGGACCGACTTTTGGTCCATGGTCAATAACAACGATCTCCTGCTTCCATTTTATCGGCTCCCATATGTGTCAGCAGCGGCTCGGCTGCCTTCCGGTGACGGGCAGCGCCAATGCCATTCCAGGGGTGGATGGATCGTGCACCGCACCCGTGCATTGACTCGCTTCCTGCTCGCCGGTTTTCTGTCCCCGTCGCTGGCCCCGGCTTCCAGGATGGTTCGGCGGAGACGCGGAGTAAAACGACGACGGGAACGCAACGCAAGCAGGCGGCTATCACTCTCGTCATCACGATCACACCCAGCGTCGCATTTGCATGCCGTCCAAAGCAGCAGCACACGGCGGCTGCTACCACAAAAACAGTGCAGGATTCTGGGAGTATTTAACCAAAAACTACCACATTGGAAACGCGACGAAAGATTACCACTTTACGATTTTATGCGAAAAACTATCACTTTTGTCCTAATCCGTGACAAAAAACTACCAACTCGCGAAACCGCTCGCTTCGCCCGCGCTAGACCCGAATCTGACCGGTTAGGCCCACGAATCAGTTGCCATCGTGGCTAACCGATGTCCGCCATGCGTTAACGGCCGTTAACGGCACGTCTGCGGCCGGCAGCGGGCGGCGTATGGCAGCGACGGCGCGGGGCTAGGCAGCGGTGGGCGTGGGTGGCTCCGACGCAACGCTCGCGGGCCTTCGCCGTCGTTGATGCGGCTCCGGTCCACCTCCGGCCTTCCCGACTGCGCCTCCAAGCTCGCGGTGAGCTCCTCTGTCGATTCCCCTTTGTTCCCCAGCTCAATCCACTCCGATTTGCCATCGATACAGGAGGCCGCACTCACCGCATCCGCTCGCTGCTCCTGCCGCGTTCGCCATGAGCCCGCGAGCCCCCGCTGCGCCCGGGGCACGCCCTGACCTCCCCGGCCACGCGCTCGCCTAGTCTGCAGCTACCCAGGGTCGCGCCCTACCTCCCCGCGCCTCGGCTTGCCGCCGCCCGCGCTCGCCACCCGC